>NC_091469.1:423641384-423947001 GCF_036971445.1 Narcine bancroftii
CCTTTCAGCTTTCCTACTCCCTGGAAAACTGCGGGGAATTCTTGCTTCATATCCTCGTATGACTGAACTGAATTAACATGAGCTCCAATATGAAGTATTGCCAGATCTTGCGCCGTGCGTCTACTCAGCAATGGTTCTCCCCTCTCGTCTATGACAACAAACTCTGCTTCGGTGTGCTTGTCACCAGCTTCAACAGTCGCAGTGAAACATCCAATGGTCTGCAATGGCTTAGTTGCTGTGTATGGATACAGTTTCTTTGAACACTTTGATGTACAAATGATCATTTTATTTCAATTTCTCCCATAAGTGCCGGTCAATTACATTACTGTCACTGCCTGAGTCTACAATGACCGGAACTGTCACACCACCAATTATCACTGGGACTTTCTCATGATGGTCATCATTCAATGTAAACTGATAGTACTTCTGCCCATCCTGGTTGTCGTCATCATCGTCACTTTCTGGGTCACCTTCTATGGCGAATAGTGCCTTTCTTTCCAGGAGACTTTCCTTTCCCCCAAGCTTTGCCCTTAGAAGCTGTACTCTTCCCATTCTGGTTTGCATTTGACTTCCTTTTGCACTTCTTTGCAAAGTGGTCTTTACCTCCACACTTTCTACAAACTTTGCCTTTCGCTGGGCAGCATGGGTCATTTCCAAAATGACCTCTGTCTCCACATCTGTAACACTCCAAGTCACGTGTCGGCATATTTCTTGGCTGGCTATGGCTATGCGAGAGCCTATTTACTTGTTGACCAACTTCGTCTTTAGTGGGCTGGCTTGAGTTGTCTTTCAGTTTCATGGTATGAAATTGCCCCTCAACAGCCTCTAATGCAGCAGCAATTGCTAAAGCATTGGTAAGTTTCAACTCACCTCCTTTTTCCTGCAATTGCCTTGTGAGTTTGTCTGATCTGCAGTGCTGCACGACTTGATCCAATAACTGGTTGTCCAATTCAGCTGCCACGTAATTGCATTCAACAGCCAACTGTCGCAATCTCGTCACGTACTGGGCGACTGTTTCCCCATCTTCCTGTTTTGTTTTGCGAAACAAATGGCGTTGAAATGTGGCATTCGGTGTCACTACATAGTGTGCATTCAATGCATCTACAGCTTTCTGGTATTCCTCCTTCCTTCCAGTATTCAAAAGCGTCTTAAAAGTTTCCCGAACTGCAGGTCCTGCGGTGAAGAGAAGTAACGCCCTCCGCTGCGCTTTCTGCTCCGCCGTACTCCCATCGAGAAATAGGCCACGACTATCGGCGTAAGCTTCGAACTCTTCAAGCCATGCCTTCCACTTCATGCTTACAGTGCTTGCATCGCCCTTCGGGTCAAAATGAGGAACACCGCGAAGTGCTAGAAATTCAGCTCCAGTGACTGCCATGATGAAACGTTCCAGCTCAAAGCCACAGATTCAAAATCCAAAATGTTTCTCCTCATTGCCAATGTCACATTTGTGGCCCGAAATATGAAATTCATAACACCATCAACACATGATTTACCTGTTGAACATCAGCGTGTCTTTATTTCTCTGCTTCCATTATTCCACCATTTCGCGCTTGCATACAATGCTCGCATGCCCTCTCACTTCCGGTCAGGTTAATAGCTCAACCTCTATCTGCATACATCTCATGCATATTCATTATCATGACAGGTTAATATTACAGTTTTGAGAACCATTGCAATTTGTGGATTTGCTGTGAAGTGGGGTTGGGATGTGACACTGCATTCACTACATTCATAAGGTCATCAATGGGATTGGAAGAAGTGGAAGGATGCTTGAGTTGAAAATACACATTGCCACTGATCATATGAGCTGAATGGCTTGTTTCTGCACTTTAAATTCCAGATAATTCTATGTGATCCTTATAATTTAAATTATTAAGAATGAAGTCCCTTACATATACAAACATTCTGACTTAACTGATATACCAGCTTGATATACCAAATATTCTGTGCAGAATCTTCATATACAGATCCCCACTTTAAAGAAGTCTATTAAATAAGCAAAAAAAAAGGTTTACTGTGTTTCCATAGCCACTATTGTTCCAAATGTATTCTATTGTGATTTATAGAGCTACAAGTGCTGAGAAATGCCAATCATCTCCCCCCACCAGTTGTAACATCAAGTATTCTTTGGTCAGGAACAGGTTTGTTCAAACATTTGGGTGGTTTGTCTTTAATTGTGTGTCGATGGGAGACAGCCATATTGGAATCAAAAAAACATCATGTTCCAACCATAACCATGGACCAAATATTTTACTTTCAGAGGATATCAACACCACAGGCCACAAACTTTTCCCAGTAGCATTTCAGCCCTGTTTCTTTGTGCGGGATTCCAATAAAACAAAACTAGTGTCAGGATGACCAGTGAAATGCACACGCAAGGTATAATATTCTGAGGGATCCTGAGTGCAAGTATACAAACTCATTAATATAATTCTGAACAATATTTAACTGTATGACAAATGGGAAGGCCTGGCTGTGTACAATATTGATCTGTCCTTTCACCATGTTTCCCTTCCCAAAAGGTATCATCCATCTCCCAATTCACCATTGTACTCCAGCTCCCCTTCCCCTCGAGCATACCCCTAGACTCATTGCTGACAGGGAAATTATGGTCCTCATGTCAATTGCATCAAGAAAATAAGACTTGGTCACTTCAATTAATTTACCTAAGTAGGTTGATATGAATTTCAAGAAAGAAGCTTTGCACCACAAACTCCGTTCAACAAAACTATTAGTTACAATAACTACCATAAAGCATGCCAACACCTCTACTATTTTCAAAAACAAATGAAGTTCAGGACTGTCCGCATGTTCCTCAACAACTTCTGCTGGTGCACCATTAAAACACACTATAGCTGGGTGCATCGGTATGAGCACTGCTCTACTCAAGATTGGAGAAGCTACAGAACATGGTAAATACCACTGAGAACATCAACTCTGCCCACTACCTAGGAAATGCAGCACTGAACGAAACACCCATTCTAGTCAGACCTTTCTCTTCATCCTCCCATCAGGAAAAGTTTCAAGACTGTTGAAGAGCAAGATTTGAAATTCAGGGTTGAATTTATTGTCATAGTAATAAAACAGTGTCATATTACATTAAATTTATTTTTGCCTGCTGCAAGGCAGACAGATTCGCCACTGTTAGGAATTGCCTAAGCGCCTCTTATAGTTCTGACAGTTAGACTCACAGTCAGTCAGAGAAAGAGAAGCAAAAGAGTGGACAAAGTGTCCATAGATTTGCCTCCAGCTCTTCTGCAGAACCCAAGAGGATTAAACACAGTTTCTTCCTCACACCCATTTGACTATTGAATGATCCCTATAATAGTTCTCTCATGCTACCCTTGCTGTGCATTAATTGATCACCTTCATCATAAGCTTATGACAGAAACTGTTTTTGCCCAACTGTACGAATGGTAGTGTTGACTCTCTAGACCACTTGGGGAAGAACCCTTCTCAATGTGAAAGTAAACTTGAACTTTATATGGTTGCAAACCTTTTTTCAAAATGGTGTTTTATGTTTGTGGATTCTCAATTACTTTGAATATATTGCCCTTCATTTTAGACAGAAAAATGAAAAAGTCAAAATGAATGAAATGGTACAATTTGAAAAGGAAATGCAATACAAGATGGATGTGTCCACATGTTTAAAATTAACAGGGTGCTTTTAAAAATCTGGTAAAAATTGATTTAGGATACTTCACTTATAAGTAACCAGTTATATTAAAACTTTATAAACAGGAGATAATTCCAACCTCTTGCAGCTAGTTCTTTATATAGTACTTTAGGAGAGATATTAAGCTTTTGGAGAGGATGTCGAAATTTACAGAATCGTAATTCCAAATGTGTTCTTACTCTCTGATGGGCCATCTAGTGTTCAAATAACTATATGCAAGTATTTTAAACAAGGAAAATTATTTCAATATATTTTTGAAATATTATTAAATGTTACTATTATTCCATTTAGAAGATTAATTTTGTATGTACAAATGTCATAATCAATTATTCATATTTTCTTAACGCAGCTAACTAAAAGTGGGAGATATCTCTACAGCTTTTACATCCAAGATGTTCAGATGCTTCATTGTTTATAACCAAACAATGGATTGTAATCTTGAAAGATATACCCAAGTAAATAAAATGCAGAGAAATGCAAGAGATGCAGATGCTGGGATCTTGACTAAACAAAGAGAAACTGGGAGGACTCCAGAGGTTTTGCAGCATCAGTGGAGAGAAATGATGAGATGACACTTCCTACACCTCTTTGTTCACTCAAGATCCCAGCATCTTCAGTTCTTGCAATTCTCAGAAGGTGGAGGGACTCAGAAGATCAGGCAGCATCCATAGATAGAAATGATCAGACAGTATTTCAAACTGTTGACTGACCATTTGCTGTATGCCAGCTGCATAACCTGTTGAGTCCTCCCAGCTTCTCTTTGTTCACTTAATAAAATCTAGCACAGACAATAACTAACTTTGGATGAACACACAAATTCAAATGGAAGTTTAGTGCATAATCTGAATCTTCTTTTCCTACAATTTAAATATGATTTTCAGGTCTGGCACCCTGAACTTTCACAAAAGCTTATGCTACGGCACCTCTTATGGTGGAGAAATTCAAAGAATTAGAATTAGAATTGTCATCCTGTAGCAACTGTGTTGCAGCGCGAAATGAAGAGTGAGGAAATGATCAGACGTGGTCAAGTCAAAGTTCAGTAGAAGTCGTTTTACTCAGTCACCTGCAGCTTTTAAACCCCCCCCCCCCCACTGCGTACCAAATGAAATCATTGCATTGTGACATCATGACATCATTTAGAACCTCCCAAGCCGGTTCAATTAAGCCTCCGGAGAGCCACTACATGCTCCTCCCCCCCCCCAAACTGGCAATAGGAAGCTAAATGTCTAGTGCCATTACAGTCCACCACTCTTGGGCAGTTGTCCGTGCCTTCGCATCGGTGATCATGGCTAGGGCTGATAAAGGACGAGATGAACAGGCTTCAGTTGGTCAAACGCAAATGTCTTTAGATGCCCCTCAATGTCCAGTACACAAGTTGTACGATTGTTTCATAGCACTATGAAGAGGCCCTCATATGGCCTCTGTAAGGGTGGCCCATGTGCACCTCTATGCACAAACAAAAACTCACAGTCCTGGAGTTCCTTAGGGATGAAGGGTGTCATTGTTCCACGCCTTGACTTGAGAACTGGGGCCAATTTTACAAGCTACTCCCGCAGTCTATCTAAGACTACAGTCGGTAGCGCCTCCTGCGGGCATGAACTCCTCAGGTACAATGAACAGGGCTCCATAAACTAACTCTGCTGATGAAGAGTTGAGATCCTCCTTGGGTACTGTTACTTTTCCCAGGAGGATCCAGGGCAGCTCATCTGCCCAACCATGTCTCTGGAGGTGGGCCATCAATGCAATCTTCATGTGCCTATGGAATTGCTCCACCAGGGCATTTGACTGTGGGTGGTAGACTGTCATGTGGATCAGCTGCATTCCCAGCAATCGCGACAAAGCGCCCAGAGTGCAGAGGTAGATTGCGGGCCTCTGTCGGAGGTGACATGTGTGGATAGGGCGAACTGAGATACCCAGGCAGAAATAAAAGCTCTGGTGCACAAATCAGTCAATGAGTCTATCATAGGAACCGCCCCCCCAGCCATTTAGTGAATCTGTTGATGATCGTTAACAAGTACCTAGACCCTCGTGACACCAAAAGCAGTCTGACAATGTCAACATGCATGTGGTCAAATCGGGACTGCGATGGTTGGAAAGGTTGAAGTGGTACCTTTACACTTGTCCAGTCTGCACACATCTTTGCCCAGTATGTGACCTGCTTTTTGAGCCCATGCCATACAAACTTGTCCACTCTCAGGCGGATCATCGCTTGAATTAAAGGGTGGGACAATCCACGAATGGCATCAAAAAATGCAACATCTGCACACAGCAGAGATGATAATGTGAGGTTGACCTGTGGAAACGTTGCACAGGAGAGTGGTACCTTGCAGTCCAAAGGCTACATCCTTGAGTTGCAGGCTCATGACAGCAGTTCTATAAGCTAGGAGTTTGTCGTCCTGGTGATGAGCTTTGGCAAGCGTCGTGTAGTCTACACACAGAGTGGGCACGTACTGCTTGAATGAAGGAGCGGGACAGGTCATCAGCTGGCACATTTCTCTTACCAGAGATATATTTAACCCTGGTTGAAAACTCGGATACGCAAGATAGATGGCATTGCTGGTGGGCTGACCAGGGATCTGATGCCTTTGTGAAGGTGAACGTTAGCGGTTTGTGGTCAGTAAAAACTGTGAAGTCCCTGCCTTCCAAAGAAATAGCAGAAGTCTCTGACCGTTAGGTACAGTGCCAGCAGTTCCTTATTGAATGTGCTGTATTTTGTTTCCAGAGGTGCCTTCTAAAAAATGTTAGAGCCTTCCATTGTCCATTGGTGTACTGTTCCAACACCTTGCCTACTGTCGTATTGGATGTGTCTATGGTCAAGGTGTTTGGTGCATCATTTGTGGATTGACCAGCAATGTTGCCTTTGCTAGAGCATCCTTGATCTGCTGGAATGCTACTGTCGTCTTTGTCCTCTCAAGTTCTTTGGCATCGCTAGACATGAGGTTAAAGAAGGGTTTCATTATATGAGCTGCAGAGGGTAGAAAGCGATAAAAGAAATTAACCATCCCCACAAATTCCTGGAGTCCTGTGATAGTATCAGGCCTCATGAATTTGAGGATGGATTCCACCTTTCTAGGCAATGGAACGATACCCCGGCTACTGAATTTGTTCTTGGAAGGGTTCACAGTTACCCTGAACTGCTGTAGGTGATGGCAGAATTAACACAGATGCTACAGGTGCTCGTTATGGGAGTGGCTGGCAACAAGTATGTCGTTCAAACATGTGAAAACGTCCCACTGTGTCCATCAGTTGTTGGAATGCTTGTGTAGTATTTTTGAGCCTAAAAGGCATTCTCAAAAATTTGAAGAGGCTAAATGGTGTTATGATTGTGGTCTTGGGTATATCCTCTGGGTTTACAGGTGGTACCTGCACACTGTCAATTTTAGAAAATAGTTCAAGGGTTATCAAAGTCCTCATCAGTCCACATGAGGCAGATGTCTTATGGCATATGCTCTAAAAAAAAATTACTCGAAGAGCAAGTAAGGGCTATAGCTGCCTGCCAGTGACAACAGGTTGTTCATTAACTCCGAAGGTGTGCGGTCCCCCAGACCATTGATACGGAGGAGCCATGCAGCTCGCTTGCATCACGAGAGACTGTAAATGCGGAGACGAGGGCTTTTAGGGCTTCATACCTGACGAGAGCTGATGGGTCCCAAAGGAAATCCACTACTCGACTGGCCGTGTCCTGGTTGAGGGTGCTTACCACATGATAGTACTTACTGGTGTCCATTTCTATCTTGCGAATTTGGAACTGCACCTCAACCTGTCCCAACTAAACTTCAGGTTGAGTGGTCCAAAAGACAGGCAGTTTGAGCGAAACTGCTGCGTTGTCCACGTTGGGTCCAAAATCTGTTTGGGCCCGTTGGGGTCACCGATGTAACAACTGTGTCGCAGTATGAAATGAAGAACGAGAAAATGATCAGACGTAGTCGAGTCGAAATTCAGTAAAAGTCATTTGCTCAGTCACCTGCAGCTTTTTAAAACCCCGCGTGTTCTAAATGATGTCATCGCATTGTGACATCATGACGTCAGTCGGAACCTCCCGAGCCAGTTCGATTAAGCCTCCGGTGAGTTGTGACAATAGCACAGACACATACCCAAAAGCAAACTTTGGGAGAACACACAAATTCTAATGAAAGTTTAGTGCATAATCTGAACCTTCTTTTCCTACAATTTAACTATGATTTTCAGGTTCTGACATCCTGAACTTTCACAAAAGCTTATGCTACAGCAATGGAGCATCAATTCTATGCTCCACTTTTTATGGTGGAGAAATTCAAGGAATTAGAATTGCCAATTATATAATTTTGAGCGCTTTCCTGCTGCTCCAGATTATCCTCAGCAAAATAGTTTTAACAGTTCCAGGTGCTACTCATATCAATGACAAAAGCATGTGTGCAAAATGATCTCAATCTTAATTGCTTCCGCTTCTTATTCTGATACTGAATATCATGGTGGGTTACATAATATTTTTGTTACGCTTAGATCCTAAAGATATACAGTTGTTCCTGCCAGTTGCTGATATCAAAGATAATCATTTTACAAACATATAGGTATCATAATCTTAAACAGCACATGTACCTGCGGGCTCACATATACCAGCATACTGAGGAATGACTTCAATTTATAACAAGCTTAAAGTTTAATGTTGTCTTGACCTTAGAGTAAATCTTGAGGGTTACTTTTTTGCTAACTTGTGCTAAGACCTTCACAAAAATCTTAATTTCAATTAAACAATAAAATGTGCATGAGCATGTTCCAATTTTCTTCATTCTTAATATTTTATATTAATAGTTAATGAGTTAATTTCCCACGCATGGAATTAAATAAGACGAGGAATTAAACACAGAAAGGAGACAACATACATTGTATTCATGTTTAATATACAGTATTTATACTGATCAATGTAAACTCAGCTTTCTGCTTGTATAAGTGAATGCTCCAAATCATTGTCGATGAGCAAATGTGCCATTTCCCCCAAAATTATTCCTAAAACTTCTGAAACTTGAACATAAGTTCACAGGTGAAATAAAGTGACTTCTTCATCTTTAATTCAATTTAATATAAAATATAACTAAATTTTATAATACTATGGATGTCAGAAATCTGATTAATACAAGAAATCCTGGAAATAGTCAGCAAGCAGCAGAGTGGTGGCAGAAAGAGTAATGCTTTATATCGGCAACGAAATCCCATCCCAGAAAATCTTCCAGAAATTTATTCTTTTTGTGTTAATTATATCATTAAAAAAAAATCTTATAATTTTACATACTTGGAATTAATTATTTCATATTTGAAAGGAATCATGTAGAAAATCAGGTGTTGACCTCAGGAAATGCAATTTACTCAGACAAAATTCACACTGTCTTATAACCAACCTGTATTTTGAGCACTTGCAGGCCTTCAATGCATCTGAAGGGCGCAGCCTATGCATATCACCAGTTCAAGTTAATTGGTGCTGCTTAAAGCCAGCCTGTGTCTCTTTACGAGACAAAATGAGGTTGTTGCAAATAGTGGAAGTTTTTCTGAAAATGACTGTAGCATTATATAATGGATGGAACAACACAGAAAGAAGCAAGGTCTATATTTCCAATACCACACTGGAATTCTTTGACGAAGAATTAAAAAGTAATTTCTACAAGGAGACAGGTGGAGAGATTAGTGTGGATTGTGGAGGGTCATGTGGTCTCTCCGTCTAGAACCTTGTGGGAATGTGGATTGTGGAGAGTCATGTGGCCTCTCTGTCTGAAACCAGGTGGGATTGTGGAGGGTTATTTGGCCTCTATCTGGAACCTAGTTGGAAGTTGCATAACCTGCCAATCAAGGTTGTACTCTGCCCACCCATTAGTGCTCACTTGACCATTGGCCCCTTTAAATCACTTCTTGATTACCTGGGTTGGACTTCCCAACTTCCTACATTTTAAAATCCTACTACACACAGGAGCTCATTCTTGGTCCTGACTACATATGCTGCTCTATCTTCTTCTTCTTCTTTGGCTTGGCTTCGCGGACGAAGATTTATGGAGGGGGTAAAAAGTCCACGTCAGCTGCAGGCTCGTTTGTGGCTGACAAGTCCGATGCAGGACAGGCAGACACGATTGCAGCGGTTGCAAGGGAAAATTGGTTGGTTGGGGTTGGGTGTTGGGTTTTTCCTCCTTTGCCTTTTGTTCGTGAGGTGGGCTCTGCGGTCTTCTTCAAAGGAGGTTGCTGCCCGCCAAACTGTGAGGCGCCAAGATGCACGGTTTGAGGCATTATCAGCCCACTGGCGGTGGTCAATGTGGCAGGCACCAAGAGATTTCTTTAGGCAGTCCTTGTACCTTTTCTTTGGTGCACCTCTGTCACGGTGGCCAGTGGAGAGCTCGCCATATAACACGATCTTGGGAAGGCGATGGTCCTCCATTCTGGAGATGTGACCCATCCAGCGCAGCTGGATCTTCAGCAGCGTGGACTCGATGCTGTCGACCTCTGCCATCTCGAGTACTTCGACGTTAGGGGTGTAAGCGCTCCAATGGATGTTGAGGATGGAGCGGAGACAACGCTGGTGGAAGCGTTCTAGGAGCCGTAGGTGGTGCCGGTAGATGACCCATGATTCGGAGCCGAACAGGAGTGTGGGTATGACAACGGCTCTGTATACGCTTATCTTTGTGAGGTTTTTCAGTTGGTTGTTTTTCCAGACTCTTTTGTGTAGTCTTCCAAAGGCGCTATTTGCCTTGGCGAGTCTGTTGTCTATCTCATTTCATTTCATCTCATTTCATTTCATGCTGCTCTATACTACATTACAAACTGTGGACATTGCTGGAGGCATTGTTGCTAAGGTGTGCTCTACACTTAGATCAGGACTGTAGTATTATGTGGGAATATTTACTATTGAGCTGTACCCTGTTGGAACGGGGAACTAGGAGTATGTGTTGAAGTCCCTGTATAGTAAGAGTTACTGAATAGTACTGTGTGGGTGAGAAAGCAGCCACTGGTATTAGAGATTGCTGTATCCAATGTGATTGCTTGCATTATTTGAAGTAACAACTGTTGTTTTGTGTCTTCCCAGTTATTATTTCCCTATGTGTGCAATAAATATTGTCCTTTGCTTATTTAGCCTGTGACTAGATTTGTTTCTCTGTGAACCCACTGAACTACATCTGATCATGTGTAACAGAGCTAATTGCATGCACCACCTGAAGACATAGAAACAATCCAAACCTCACATGGTGAAGTTCAGTATATGCAATTAGCATATCCCTCCTTTGCATAATTACCCTCATTAATATGTCACACCAAACTAACCCACTTGATTAGCACAACGCTAATCATTTATAGTTCCAGCCAATGACTACTTTATATAGCAAATGCATATATACAATTATTTTCCATCACCATATCCCTGCAACCTAGTGGATCATGGAATGGTCAAGTTTCTTTGCAAGTTATGCACAATCCTGATAAAGAAATGTATTCTTCTTTCTTCATTGTCAACTTGTCTATATCCTGCAAACTCCCCACCAAACAATGTTGTGAGAGCCCCTTCACTGGCTTTACCAAAATCTTGAGGGAAAATAGTGACAGCCAACAGCACCCATTTCTATCAAATTTTGCCTAATTCATCTATCTCCATCACTCATCTATCAAAAATTCCAGTCAGTCAGAACCTGGATGTGACCTAGATATGCTCCATCCTATCCTGTACTCATATCAACACAGAGTATATTCTGGGTTAAGTCAGAATCCAAAAATCTGGCAAATGCAATGCAATTTGGGGAAAATATGAAAGGATCTATTTTGACATGGAAATAAAAAGGAAGCATATAATCTAAATGCTGAAAAATCCTGAGTTTTTAAATGCAGAGGAATCTAGAAATTGTAGTACATTTATTTGCAAAAGCCTGATGGGGTAGTATAATTCTTTCTTTGGCTTGGCTTCGCGGACAAAGATTTATGGAGGGGTAATGTCCACGTCAGCTGCAGGCTCGTTTGTGGCTGACAAGTCCGATGCGGAACAGGCAGACACGGTAGCAAGGGAAAATTGGTTGGTTGGGGTTGGGTGTTGGGTTTTTCCTCCTTTGTCTTTTGTCAGTGAGGTGGGCTCTGCGGTCTTCTTCAAAGGAGGTTGCTGCCTGCCGAACTGTGAGGTGCCAAGATGCACAGTTTGAGGCGATATCAGCCCACTGGTGGTATTCAATGTGGCAGGCACCAAGAGATATCTTTAGGCAGTACTTGTACCTCTTTGGTGCACCTCTGTCTCGGTAGCCAGTGGAGAGCTCGCCATAATAACACGATCTTGGGAAGGCGATGGTCCTCCATTCTGGAGATGTGACCTACCCAGTGCAGTTGGATCTTCAGCAGCGTGGATTTGATGCTGTCGGCCTCTGCCATCTCAAGTACTTCGATGTTGGAGATGAAGTCGCTCCAATGAATGTTGAGGATGGAGCGGAGACAACGCTGGTGGAAGCGTTCTAGGAGCCGTAGGTGATGCCAGTAGAGGACCCATGATTCGGAGCCGAACAGGAGTGTGGGTATGACAACAGCTCTGTATACGCTAATCTTTGTGAGGTTTTTTAGTTGGTTGTTTTTCCAGACTCTTTTGTGTAGTCTTCCAAAGGCGCTATTTGCATTGGCGAGTCTGTTGTCTAACTCGTTGTCGATCCTTGCATCCGATGAAATGGTGCAGCCGAGATAGGTAAAGTGGTTGACCAATGGAGATGTGGGGGGGCTGGTAGTCATGGTGGGGAGCTGGCTGATGGAGGACTTCAGTTTTCTTCTGGCTGACTTCCAGGCCAAATATTTTGGCAGTTTCCGCAAAACAGGACGTCAAACGCTGAAGAGCTGGCTCTGAATGGGAAACTAAAGTGGCATCATCTGCAAAGAGTAGTTCACGGACAAGTTGCTCTTGTGTTTTGGTGTGAGCTTGCAGGTGCCTCAGATTGAAGAGACTGCCATCCGTGCGGTACCGGATGTAAACAGGTCTTTGATGGCTTGTTTCAGCATCATGCTGAAGAAGATTGAAAAGAGGGTTGGTGCGAGAACGCAGCCTTGCTTCACGCCATTGTTCATGGAGAAGGGTTCAGAAAGCTCATTGCTGTATCTGACCCGACCTTGTTGGTTTTCGTGCAGTTGGATAACCATGTTGAGGAACCTTGGGGGGCATCCGAGGCGCTCTAGTATTTGCCAAAGCCCTTTCCTACTCATGGTGTCAAAGGCTTTGGTGAGGTCAACAAAGGTGATGTAGAGTCCTTTGTTTTGTTCTCTGCACTTTTCTTGGAGCTGTCTGAGGGCAAAGACCATGTCAGTAGTTCCTCTGTTTGAGCAAAAGCCGCACTGTGATTCTGGGAGAACATTTTTGGTGACACTAGGTATTATTCTATTTAAGAGAATCCTAGCGAAGATTCTTTGGCTTGGCTTCGCGGACGAAGATTTATGGAGGGGGTAAAAGTCCACGTCAGCTGCAGGCTCGTTTGTGGCTGACAAGTCCGATGCGGGACAGGCAGACACGGTTGCAGCGGCTGCAGGGGAAAATTGGTTGGTTGGGGTTGGGTGTTGGGTTTTTCCTCCTTTGCCTTTTGTCAGTGAGGTGGGCTCTGCGGTCTTCTTCAAAGGAGGTTGCTGCCCGCCAAACTGTGAAGCGCCAAGATGCACGGTTTGAGGCGTTATCAGCCCACTGGCGGTGGTCAATGTGGCAGGCACCAAGAGATTTCTTTAGGCAGTCCTTGTACCTTTTCTTTGGTGCACCTCTGTCACGGTGGCCAGTGGAGAGCTCGCCATATAACACGATCTTGGGAAGGCGATGGTCCTCCATTCTGGAGACGTGACCCATCCAGCGCAGCTGGATCTTCAGCAGCGTGGACTCGATGCTGTCGACCTCTGCAATCTCGAGTACTTCGACGTTAGGGATGAAAGCGCTCCAATGGATGTTGAGGATGGAGCGGAGACGACGCTGGTGGAAGCGTTCTAGGAGCCGTAGGTGATGCCGGTAGAGGACCCATGATTCGGAGCCGAACAGGAGTGTGGGTATGACAACGGCTCTGTATACGCTTATCTTTGTGAGGTTTTTCAGTTGGTTGTTTTTCCAGACTCTTTTGTGTAGTCTTCCAAAGGCACTATTTGCCTTGGCGAGTCTGTTGTCTATCTCATTGTCGATCCTTGCATCTGATGAAATGGTGCAGCCGAGATAGGTAAAGTGGTTGACCAATGGAGATGTGGGGGGGCTGGTAGTCATGGTGGGGAGCTGGCTGATGGAGGACTTCAGTTTTCTTCTGGCTGACTTCCAGGCCAAATATTTTGGCAGTTTCCGCAAAACAGGACGTCAAACGCTGAAGAGCTGGCTCTGAATGGGAAACTAAAGTGGCATCATCTGCTAAGAGTAGTTCACGGACAAGTTGCTCTTGTGTTTTGGTGTGAGCTTGCAGGTGCCTCAGATTGAAGAGACTGCCATCCGTGCGGTACCGGATGTAAACAGGTCTTTGATGGCTTGTTTCAGCATCATGCTGAAGAAGATTGAAAAGAGGGTTGGTGCGAGAACGCAGCCTTGCTTCACGCCATTGTTAATGGAGAAGGGTTCAGAAAGCTCATTGCTGTATCTGACCCGACCTTGTTGGTTTTCGTGCAGTTGGATAACCATGTTGAGGAACCTTGGGGGGCATCCGAGGCGCTCTAGTATTTGCCAAAGCCCTTTCCTACTCATGGTGTCAAAGGCTTTGGTGAGGTCAACAAAGGTGATGTAGAGTCCTTTGTTTTGTTCTCTGCACTTTTCTTGGAGCTGTCTGAGGGCAAAGACCATGTCAGTAGTTCCTCTGTTTGAGCAAAAGCCGCACTGTGATTCTGGGAGAACATTTTTGGTGACACTAGGTATTATTCTATTTAAGAGAATCCTAGCGAAGATTCTTTGGCTTGGCTTCGCGGACGAAGATTTATGGAGGGGGTAAAAGTCCACGTCAGCTGCAGGCTCGTTTGTGGCTGACAAGTCCGATGCGGGACAGGCAGACACGGTTGCAGCGGCTGCAGGGGAAAATTGGTTGGTTGGGGTTGGGTGTTGGGTTTTTCCTCCTTTGCCTTTTGTCAGTGAGGTGGGCTCTGCGGTCTTCTTCAAAGGAGGTTGCTGCCCGCCAAACTGTGAAGCGCCAAGATGCACGGTTTGAGGCATTATCAGCCCACTGGCGGTGGTCAATGTGGCAGGCACCAAGAGATTTCTTTAGGCAGTCCTTGTACCTTTTCTTTGGTGCACCTCTGTCACGGTGGCCAGTGGAGAGCTCGCCATATAACACGATCTTGGGAAGGCGATGGTCCTCCATTCTGGAGACGTGACCCATCCAGCGCAGCTGGATCTTCAGCAGCGTGGACTCGATGCTGTCGACCTCTGCAATCTCGAGTACTTCGACGTTAGGGATGAAAGCGCTCCAATGGATGTTGAGGATGGAGCGGAGACGACGCTGGTGGAAGCGTTCTAGGAGCCGTAGGTGATGCCGGTAGAGGACCCATGATTCGGAGCCGAACAGGAGTGTGGGTATGACAACGGCTCTGTATACGCTAATCTTTGTGAGGTTTTTTAGTTGGTTGTTTTTCCAGACTCTTTTGTGTAGTCTTCCAAAGGCACTATTTGCCTTGGCGAGTCTGTTGTCTATCTCATTGTCGATCCTTGCATCTGATGAAATGGTGCAGCCGAGATAGGTAAACTGGTTGACCGTTTTGAGTTTTGTGTGCCCGATGGAGATGTGGGGGGGCTGGTAGTCATGGTGGGGAGCTGGCTGATGGAGGACCTCAGTTTTCTTCAGGCTGACTTCCAGGCCAAACATTTTGGCAGTTTCCGCAAAACAGGACGTCAAGCGCTGAAGAGCTGGCTCTGAATGGGCAACTAAAGCGGCATCGTCTGCAAAGAGTAGTTCACGGACAAGTTTCTCTTGTGTTTTGGTGTGAGCTTGCAGGCGCCTCAGATTGAAGAGACTGCCATCCGTGCGGTACCGGATGTAAACAGCGTCTTCATTGTTGGGGTCTTTCATGGCTTGGTTCAGCATCATGCTGAAGAAGATTGAAAAGAGGGTTGGTGCGAGAACACAGCCTTGCTTCACGCCATTGTTAATGGAGAAGGGTTCAGAGAGCTCATTGCTGTATCTGACCCGACCTTGTTGGTTTTCGTGCAGTTGGATAATCATGTTGAGGAACTTTGGGGGACATCCGATGTGCTCTAGTATTTGCCAAAGCCCTTTCCTGCTCACGGTGTCGAAGGCTTTGGTGAGGTCAACAAAGGTGATGTAGAGTCCTTTGTTTTGTTCTCTGCACTTTTCTTGGAGCTGTCTGAGGGCAAAGACCATGTCAGTAGTTCCTCTGTTTGCGCGAAAGCCGCACTGTGATTCTGGGAGAATATTCTCGGCGACACTAGGTATTATTCTATTTAGTAGAATCCTAGCGAAGATTTTGCCTGCAATGGAGAGCAACGTGATTCCCCTGTAGTTTGAGCAGTCTGATTTCTCGCCTTTGTTTTTGTACAGGGTGATGATGGTGGCATCACGAAGATCTTGAGGCAGTTTTCCTTGGTCCCAACAAAGCTTGAAAAACTCATGCAGTTTGGCATGCAGAGTTTTGCCGCCAGCCTTCCAGACCTCTGGGGGGATTCCATCCATACCTGCTGCTTTGCCACTTTTCAGCGAAGATTAATACCTAGGAAACTAACATAGCAGTCCAAATTAAGGGGTTTATGCTTCAGCTATATTGTGTGCTGGTAAGATAGAATCTGAAATATTTTGTACAGTATTGGTTTCTTACTTAAGCAATGATGCTAATGGAATCATTTTGGTGAAGGTTTAGAAAACTGATATTTGGAATGGTAGTCACCTATAAGATGAGAGGTTAGTCAGGTTAGACTAGTATCTGCTGAAATTAAGAAGAATGAGATTTGGACGTGATGGTTGAGGAGTAGATGATTCCTCTTATGGGTGAACCTGGAACCAGGGGTCAAAGATTAAAATTAAGAGTTTTCAGTTTAAGGCTTTCCCCTCTCCCTCCCCCCCCCCCTCCCCCAATGTGGGTTTCCAGTCTTTGGATAGTGAGCACAAGGAAAGCACATATTGGGTATTTTGAAGGAAGAGTTTCTTGATAAGCAAGATGGTGAAAAGATATAGGGAGTAAGCAGAATTGTTGAGTTGATATTAAAATCAGATCGGGCATGACTTTATTGAATGGCAATCTTTTCTCCTAATTTGTAGAAAAGTATATAATCCTTCTCACAACTTACCTCTTCTTCCCACCTCTCTGAACTTGTTGAATTGGTGTAAGAAAGCACACCTTTTCCCTGTAACTCTGTTAGATCAGAAAGAGTACCTGCAAATAATTTCATCAGATATGTGTGCTGCAATGAGAGTTGGCAAAGGAGAGGGGTGTGGAGGGAGATAGCTTACCATTAGAGCTAAGTCATACACAAGACCAAATAAAAGGAGAAATTGCTCTAAACGCTCAGCAGGGCTGGCAGTATCAGTGAAAAGCGAAACAGAATGTTCAGAGCAAAAACTCCTCATCAGAATTGGGAAAGTGGGGAAAAAAAAAATCTTCTGAGCATTTTCAACACTGTTTTATTTCAGATTTCCCAATTTAATTATTCTAATACAAAAAATGATGCTATACTTACAGTAGGAGGTAAGGAGTCTGAAGGAGAAATGTAATCTACAGGAAAGAATTGATACTCATATAACAAAACTGCTGGTGCACAGATAAACTTGCTTGAATCTACAAGTCTTGTGTCAAGAAGCACATGGGAGCCCAGAGATAGATTTTGCATGAAAATCTACACAGAGAAACACCACCTCAGAAGTTCAGACAGCTTTTATGCATAACGGAGGGTGCTGCTTTGACAAGAGCAGGCGCTGTGTTCAAAGGGATTAATTGATCTCTCAGGGACCTAGCAATCTGCCCTCTAACAGACTACCAAGAAAGCAACAGCACACATCACTATCCTACTCACCTCTTAAAACTGCCCCTGCCCAACCCAATTGTGAATCTGTGGACGTGTCTCCCTGCAGCAAGGACCTGTTGCCCTCCTGAGGGAGGCAACATGTGTTCTTGCTCCTATACCTCTCAGTTGCTGGCACATGGTGCATACCCACAGTCTGATGTTGAGCCATCCAGCTCCATAATCACTTAAAGTTCAGATTTATTGTCAGAGTACATACAACCCTGAGAATATTTTTGCTGGGGGTCAGGCAGAATTTTTACTTATTGGTAACTGTAAATTGAATTCAAGAAAAAAAAAGATATGTATAGAAAAGAGATATGTAAACAAACACTGCAGTGCAGAAAAAAATTATAAATAATATGCAAAGAAAGAGCCTTGAAATGAATCCCTGATTGAATCTGTTGTTTAGAAATCTGATGGTGGAGGGTAGCAACTGTTCCTGATGGTATGAGTCTTGTGGCACCTGCATCTCTTTCCTGATAGCAGCAGCTAGATCAGAGAATAGGCCTGGGTGCTATGGATCCTTCATGATTGTTGCTGCTCTCCGATGGCAGCATTCCATGTAGATGTTCTCAAAGCCTGTGTCCACTACCTTTTGCAGGTCTTTCAGCTCAGAGGTATTCTACCACACCCCCCACCTCCATAACAGCCAGTCAGCACACTTTCAATTATAGATCTGTATACATTTGCCAAGATTTTCAATGAAATACTAAACTTCTGAGGAAGTTGAGGCACTGACGTGCTTCTTTCACAATTACATTCATACGTTGGATCCAGGAAAGGACCTTTGAGATCGTGACTCCTATGAATTTAAATTTGCTCACCCATTCTACCTCTGATTTCCCCCAATGATCACTGGCTTGTATGCCTGGCTAGTTTTCTTTTCCTGAAGTCCTTGGTCTTGGTGACTTTGACTGAGAGTATGGTATTCGTACACCATTCAGCCACGTTTTCAATCTTCCTCCTGTGTGGCAACTCGTTATTCCTTTTTATACAGGTCACTACTGATGTATCGTCTGCAAATGTAAATTGTCTTGTTGTCATACCAAGCCACACAATCACTGGTGTAAAGTAGATCAGAGGCATGGTCATGTAGCCCCATGGTGCACTGGAGCTGATGGAGATTGTGGAAGAGATGTTCTTACCAATCTGCCATGATTGGGGTCTGAAGGTGAGGACATCCAGGAACAAATTAGACAGTAAGGTGTTGATGCCCAGGTCTTGAAGTTTGCTGATCAGTTTTGAGGGAATGATGGTGTTGAATGCCAAACTGTAGTTGATAAAGAACATCCTGATGTATGCATTTTTGCTGTCCAGGTGTTCCAGGGCTTTGTGTAGAGCCAATGAGATAGCATCTGCTGTAGACCTGTTGCTGAAGTAGGCAAATTGGAAAGGTTGTTGCTCAGACAGGAGCTAATATGCTTTAACACCAATCTGTTAAAACATTTAATCACTGTGGTTATGAGTTCTACTGATTAATAATCGTATTTTTTTTAAATATGACAACCAACCTGTAGAACTTGGTAAGTTACCACACTCTTCTTGGCACTGGTGTGATTTAGACCTATTTCAAACTGGTGGATACCACACTCTGCTGGAGTGAGGTTTTTGAAGATATCTGTGAATACATTGGCCAGTTGGTCAGCACAGGTTTTCAGTATTTGGCTATGTTCTCCATCTGGATTAGATGCTTTCTTTGGATTCACTCTCCTGATGGCAGTCTACATATCATCTTCAGATACTGGCAATAGACAAATGTTAGGGGACGTGGGATTTGAGATCATCCTTTCATCCACAGAATCTTCAGCCTTCAATTAGAGTAGTATTGAATTTTGAAATGAGCAACTGGCCTAGTGCATTTGTGTACTTTCTCCCAGCAAGCCTTTCAAGGCTTTTATGCAATTCTCCCAAAATTGGTGGAAGAGTAAAGCAAAAATGGAGCTCACAGTCTGATCCTCTGACAGAAAATACACCAAATTCATAATCATGACCAGCTGGGCTTTATTCACTCTCATCTGTTGTGAAGTTGATCCCGAGTTATTTATCACCAATATACAATGAAGAACAGATGAATATATAGTATTCAGCTAAGAATAATGATAAACATTGAAGTGGACAAAAATAGCACCTTTTACAGAGGAATGCACGTTGCTGTCTGCACCACAATTTTTTTTAACCACTCACTTATTTTAATTTTTGGCACCAAATGACAACACCTAGCTACTTTAGGTTTGGCCTGTAATCTTCAGTAATATATGAAATTGCCGGATTCGCAGTGTCTGCAGAGAAAAGCTGCATGTCCATTCAACTTCGGACTTCATCTCTGCACCCCAGCTTAGATCTTAAATAGATATAAAGTTCTTGAGTTTGCAATGACTCAGTTGCAATGAACAGAACTTTCTATTTAACTCTGCCACCAATGAATTTTCTTTAAAATATGAATTGATCATTTGAATAACAGATGCATTTGATTAATAATCACATATGAAATTCACATCTTGATCAATGAGGATAGTTTCAAATGTTGCAAAATCACAGATTACGAGATAATTTCACGTGTCCAATACATGTCTATAATTTTCTGTAGAAATCAATCCAGCTGTCCTGCCATTAGCTACACTTGTTTTGGCTTTTTAATACTTTTGCATCGAACATTGCTAAAAGTAAAAATTAATACTGTCACAGCCAGGGAAATATGAGTGAACAAGAAATGGAACAACGTTTTTCCTTTATCAGATTAGGCTGAAGGATTTTCTAAATTAAAAATGCAAATAGTCAGGAGAAAATGCAAAATGTTTAATCATCAGAAGAAAGAAAGTATTAGTTTAGGGGAAAAAAATTAAACTCAATTAAATCATTTTTATTATATTTTGTTCTTTATTTTTTGAATTAAAACCTGAGCTTAAAATCCTTATTTGCATGATCATTTTCAACACCAGAATGGCAATATGACAGTAATTTGTACTTCTCAAGTCAGTGGACAGACATTTACTTGGAAATGGATAAGGCTCGACTTTCTGTGGACAGCTGAATTCATTTTGATAGCAATGAAACATCAATGAACTTCAAACATGATCCAGGTATTAAAATTTATTTGAACATCAGAGCAGACGGTATAGATCACTCCATTTCAGAGCATAACTTTTGGAATCCACATTTAACCTTGCATCTGTCCTAATCTGAAATTGCTGGATCATTTGAAGATAAATAACACTTCCATTAGCCTTGGGTCTATTTTGAGCCATTATGTTTACAGTACCATCAAAGTTTGCATCTTGAGTCCAATCTACCATCTTAACAAATCATGGAGGATAGAAAGGCTTGTGTCAGTAAAGAATTTTCACATCTGCAAGATATTTTGATGAAAAATGCACTTATAATAATTGTGCCTGCCCATCTTTCATGGTATTTTATCGGATATTAAATTTACTTTTACAATTACCTTTGATTATTTGGCATTAATTGCAACAGAAGCTTGATATTAGAAAATATGTTTGCTTTAACAGTAATCCATATAAAAAAGCAAACAGTTTTCTTTCGATGCTGAATCAGCGAAATATCGGTTTATCTTTCACTTACTTTTCCTGAAAAGCGTTGTTTGTTCCTCTGTGATCAAGATCATGACAAAGGCAGCCCACCATCAAAGCTAAAATCTCAACATCGGTCAGAATTTCCTGAAAACCAGCAGTCTGAAGGAAGGATATTGGACAAAAAATATCATTTTTATTCACTAAAGTGAGTCCAACAGTCAATTTATATTGATCATAAAATTATACCATTAAGTCTCACAGAGGATTCAGTACCCATTTCACGAAAGGGTACGGAATAAATTTGACAAGATGTTTCCTGAATTAGAGGGTATGAGCTGTAAGAGAGGATGGACAAACTTGGGTTGTTTTCTTTGGAAGACCAGAGGCTATGGGTGAGACCTGATAGAAATTTCTAAATCAAAGAGGGTAGATAGTCAGGGCAGTCAGAATTGTTCCCCTGGGGTAAAAATGTTAAATACAAGGACATGCATGTTCTCTAATCCAGGACACTTTCTGGTAAGTTTTCTCTCCACCCTTTCTAAAGCTTCCTCATTCTTCCTAGTATGAGGTGACCAGACTAAGAAAAATGCATTTAAGAAACTTCTGAAGAGAAACATGAATAGAAGGATTTGGGTAAAGTGCAGGCTGAAGAAATTTGGTTTAATTTGACATCATGTTTGCACACAGACATCACAGGCATTTTACATTTTTAAGTTAAATTAAACGATACTGCACAATAGAAGGCCCTTCTGGCCGATGAAACCTGTGCAGTTCAATCACACCCAATTAACCTACCAAACTCCTACATTTTGGAGGGTGGGAGGAAACTAGAGCCCCTGGAGACAACCCAAGCAGTCACAGGGAAAATGTACAAACTCCTTACAGACAGCATCCAATTTGAAGCCGGGTCGCTGGTGCGGTAATAGTATTGCATTAATCACGATACAAAATCTGAAGGGCTTGTTTCTGTGCTGTATTCTTCTAGGTTTAAGATTAAACCCTATATTAAGCAGCAACTCACTTTTGATGATATTTACAAATCGAGATGAGATTTGGAGAGGCCATCTGCAGGTGGCTGTCTTTTCATTTCCTTGTGGTATCCATCAGATTTGGGTGGTTTTATCAGACTTCTAGAAGAGAGGCTGAGCTCACTCCCCAGACCACAGTAGTGATGCTGAAGTGGAGAAACTTTCAAGTTCCTAGGGGTGAACACTTCCAGCAACCTGTTCTGGTCCGCTCAAGTCAAGGCAAAAGCCAAGAATGTGCACCAATGCCTCTACTTCCACAGAAACGCAAGGATCTGCACACCTTAACAGCTTCTACAGGTGTACCATTAAGAGTATCCTATTAGGATGCTTCACTGTATGATGCAGCAACTACTCGAGCCAAGATTGCCAGAAACTGCCATCAAATAACATTCACTCCCACCATCATCTCCATCTACAACTCCTACTGCTAACATATTAAAAGACTACCTTGGTCACACACTCTTCACCTCCCTCACATCAGATTATGAATGTGAGATCACGTACCACCAGATTCATGGACACACTTCTGAATGAACCTCAAAATAGTAAAATGATGTGACCTTGACTCTATACCAACTGATCTCTCCCTGTGTCTCTGCACTTTTGTTCTGTGATTTACTTAGTATACTATGCATGAGAACATCTAACTTGTATGCTCACAAAATAATCTCTATCACTGCATCTTTGGTGCATATGACAATAAACTTGAACTTGAGTGGTTTCAGTAACTGCAGTGGATTTTGAGGATGGAACACACTGTAACCATGCTAAAGAATTAGGGTGCCAATTTAGTGGACTGCTTTATCATGGATGGTGGAGATTTTCATGAGCATTGTTAGAATTGGAGTCATCAGGCGTTGAAATTGTGATTTGTGCCTTATAGATGGTGAAAGCAATGCAGTCTTCAGAGAGGACTCACTTGTTATAGGATACACAACCCTTTTGTAGCTATGTTACTTTTGGACAATGTCAGTGGTGGGAAACTCAACAATGATAAAGGCACTGAACATTAAAAATTAATGTTAGCACATGTTCCGCACACATCAAAGACACTAATAAAATGATGGATGAGAAAACAAATGGACCAGTTCTAAGATGAATAATTGCTTTTGGTCAATACTGGTCAAAGCAGAAAATATGTTTGAAAATGGACAATGAAGTTCAGTTGTAGAATTGTTACCAAATCATAATAATTGTATTTTGTTACCCAATTGTGCAAAATTTCTTTAAATTACAAAATTAGCATTGACCATAGCATCCATCATTTATTTTCACATCAAATTTTTAATTGATTTACACCAGCAACTTTCAGGTGAAATAATATAGATGGAATTTGTATAACAGTTAAAAGTTAGAATTCAACCAGATAATTGGAGCATGTTTATGGAAAATAATTATGGAATTTATCAACTTGCCTGTATCAAGCAAAACCTACAAATACTTGTGTTAACGTTGTGGAATCAATTGGAGTTTGTGCCTCTTAACAATATCTTCATTAACTGGTGTCATCTACTTCATGGAATGATTTACATCCATAGTCTTTACATATATCTAACAAAAGCTCTGACTTACTGTAATCATTGCAAACATGCATTGGGCAACATTAAATGCATGACGCCAGTTGTGATATGGAACTGGGCGGTAATTTTTTCTCACAGTGAGCAGCCAGCGACACAGAACCTGAAATAACAATGAAATTTGTATGTATTAAATACTTCTGACAGTTAAAACTGATGTCCAAGTCAAATATGTTTCTCTTTTCTTTTGGTATTGATATAAAGTAAGAGGTAGCTTGAAGGAAAATCCTTCATTTTGATTACAGATAGATTTATATTTAATTTAATTTTTGTTTGGTAACTTAGAATTAGGAATTCTATTTTTGTTGTAAGTACTATTCAGAAAATAATAACCAGTTTACAATGACATAATAATGAAATTTAGCCTGTGGAATAATTGTGAAATAAAATAATCAAGTTAAAATGTGCTAAATGGCTAGGCAAAAAAAAAGTCTTATTAAAAGCACAGATTTATAAGTTTATGGAAAGTTATCATTTCATCAAAAAAGGAAAGAAGGAACAGAGCCAAGCAGAAAGTACCATCTTTCTCAGTCAATCTGTACAGTTGCTGGTGTTCAGGATTAATTCATAAAATCAAAGGTTTGGCCTCAGAACTGAATGTCAGCTTTGAATTAAACTCTGGAGTTCACTTAAATCCACGACCTCTGATTCAGCCACAGAGATGCAAATAATCTAAATGCCTTTTTCAGAGTTTGCCAATTATTTGGTTTTGCTATGTTATTAAACAAAAAGCTATTTAATGGAGATCCATCTGGAGTTGCAATTTCATTTTGTGGAAATAATCAAAGATTCATCAGACATCAACTGAAGATAAAGTTGTCTGATATATTCTAAGAAAAAAAAAGTGGTCCGGAGACAAAAAAAAATGTCTCAGCCAAAAGCAGCATATAGGATGGGAATCATGTAATTAATTCATGTAGGTGGATTGGATTTATCCCTATGTTTATAGTTCAGGTTGAAATTTCAAGTCATGTCAATGTTGTCATTATGATGAGGAAGCTTGACGTGTGTCAGTTAATTGTCCTCAAGACATTTGGAAAATTAGTTCTTGATCAAGATTACATTGGACCGGCTGTTGTTGTTTCATGACCCTAGAGAACCAAATATCAGAACTAAATGTTCACAAGCCAAAAGCAACAGTAACATGAAAAATATGAAGGAACAAAGACAGCTGGGTAGTCTTGTTTATGTCCCTCACAGGTATCTGTAATGATGGAGAAGCAACCATCATTCAAATAGTAGAATTAATTTTGTATACAATGGAACAGAATGACTTCTGACAGCATTGGACATAAGAGTCCCTCTTGCACTCATTACTGAGGTGTATTCAGTCTATTCATTCTCTTTACATGGGATTCCATCTGGTAAAAGATACACATGACATCTCTTAGAGATTAAATGAGTACCTCCTGCCTTTCTGGCATTTTAGCACAAAGTGAACATAATCAGAAGGAAACTTGTGTAGCAGCATTTATAGGGAATTAGTACACTTTTGGATTGATATCACATCATATGTAAATCATTAATGCTATTTTTGCAAAAAAAATAATACATTTCTGCTGGAGTTAAATGGTCAGAAAATAGTTCCATTAAAAATGCTACTCATAAGTTGCATTCATCCTTAAAATTTTGCAGAATGCAATTTGCAGTTTGATTGTAAAAATATTTTTAATAGAGTAGCAAAACTTTTTTATTTAGCAAAATCATATATATTTGCCCTTTCATTCTTTGTGTTGGGTTTGCATAAGATTTTATTTTGTGCAAAACCTGAATTTAAGCATACCCTTTGTGTATCCTTTTTTTTTTAACCTGAAATAAAAATGTAAAATTAAAATAGAAAATGCTGGAAATTCTAAGCAGGTCAGGCCACATTTGTGGGAAGAGAAACAGTTAAAGTTTCAGATCATTTAAGCTCCTTACAGTGTAATAAGCTTCTTTCATCATCTCCCCAGATCCAACCAAGGGACTTTGATCTGAAATGCTTTCTCTGCTTCACTTTCCACTGATGTGACCTGACCTGTCAAATATTTCCAACATTCTGTTTTTTGCTATAGCCACTGTAGTGCTTGGACAACCGCTCGGTGCAGGATCAGATTTTCCAAACAATTAACATAAGTAATTACACTGATGTGAAAGGAGATTGTTGCAACTGAGCTAGTGTGACAGCTGGAAAAGTGGATGTGCTCCCACTTCCATGTTCCTCCTGTCATAGGTCAAAGAGACTCTTTGTTCTTTGACCCTGCATGATTCAAACCTAATTGGTAACCTTCCATGTCCTAGTTTTAAGTGCAGTCATATCTCAGTTATTGAATTTAAAACCTACCTACCTAACCTTGGCCTGATGGGATCCAACACTTTGTCAGGTTCCAGTATCAGAAAAGTGATGTTCACCAGCTCTGATCGGATTCAGATGAGGCATGGCTAGGTCAAATGTCAATTTTATCCCCAAGGTGACCTTTAATTGGACCTCTGTCCGCTGAGACAGTGAATGTTACAGGGCAAAGGTGTGAGAGCAGAAATGGAAGAATGGAGCCTTGGTCCGCCAAATTTATTCTGTGGGGTCAAGAAAGCTAGCAATGTAAAGCAACAGCAGACTGCAGTGGGGATTGGTAGTGGGCAGACCAGTTTTAGGCTGATTAGGGACTGACTCAGTGTACATTTGATGAGAGGCCAGCTGACTGGAATAAAGATTTGCTCTAGTCCAAGAGAGAACCCTGCTGTTCAACCTGGCCTATAACTGCAACTTAAAAGCATTGGTCTGTTTGAATCAGTTCATCGGCTGACTGTACAGGCTGAGGATGAAAGGAGTTACATACACCAAGCAATTTACCACAGTAACAACAGCAGTTGTATATACCTGGGTTCCAGATTTGGTCATGCAGTATTTTTATTTAACATCAACCCTTGTGTTTGTTTTGTCAATGGTGATTAAGATTCATCCCGCTCATTCTATGCAGTCCATATTTTAAACTGAGCCTATCAATGAAAAGTTAATACCCTAACCTTCCAGATCATGAACTTTCACAAGATACAATGAACAGCAGCTTACCGGGGATAGAGATCCTGGAGTGAAGATGAAAGGTAAAAGCATTCAATGAAGCAGGAAAATCAAACAACAGTTGTTGTGACGAAGGACTCAGACTCAATGTTGCTTAGAAATCTTTATCTCCTATGGAGGCTGTGAGACCAGCTGAGTTCCATTCATGAATTTTTATTACAATCACAGCATCTACAGAATTGCATGTTACTCTACAGTTGTTGCTCAGCGATTTCATTTGAAGAACTTTTCTGCTTATCACATTAGCTGTGCTTTATGCACCTTTAATTATTTAATAAACAAGCAACATGGTGCATTTTAGTTGAGAACTGGAAAGAAGACAAAGCAGCTCTTGATAATCTGCCCTCATTTCACCTATCTCCTGTTGAAGAGAGGCACCTATGTGCTAACTGTCACCATCCAATTGTTGCTCCAACTGTGCAAGAGTCAGCCTTCCAAGCACGTCAGTCAATTGAGCTATTCAAAACAGCTGGAGCAAGAATGACAAAATAGTCTTTAGTAAACCAATATTTCACAAGCTTCATATTCCCAATTTTTTTAAGCTTGTATGAGGGGAAATCTGCACATCGAGGAAAAGCTTCTGTGAATATAGTCAGCAAACCTTACAGCGACTTCCTCAATTTAAAACATAAAAGAACATCTGGCTGCATACTTCCACTACCTTGGATAACTGGTTGAGTATTATATTAGATGGCATGGTTGGGTCTGCCACCAGTTTTGATATCAGCAATGGCTTATGCAGTAAAACCCCTATTATCTGGATCCAAGCAACCAGCCAAAAAAAGGAAAATAAATAGGTAAAAACATGGAAGTTTAAAATTGACATTCCTCTCCATTAGTTCACCAATCCATGCAACAGGAAATTTCAAGCAACTGGAAAATTCACTTGTCCAGCAATTTCTAATCCCCATAGGTGCCATATACCAGGGGTTTTACCGTAATTAGCAAACTTGCACTTCAGATTTATAAAGGAACTGGATACTGAAGGATAAATGGCAGAATTAATATCTGCCACAACATGGGATGAAAGGTCACTCACTTGAAACATTCACCTTGCTTTTCCTCTCTCCACAGATGCTGCCTCATCTGATGAGTATCTCCAGCAGTTTGTGGTTTTGCTTCAGATTAGAAGTACCTCTGCTTTATAATCTCCCACACATTTTCTTCCTACCTCATAATCTACTTTGAATTTCTGTACAATCCCCAGCTCCATGAACATTCTTAGTGAGGCTGTGATCATTCCATCATTGTCGAGGGAAAAATCATTGAAGAAAAAATGAGCAATTCCCAGCTCACTCACTGCAGGAAGTTTGGCAGCCTGGATAAAAGAACACAACAGTTGAACAGCACATCAAGGATGAAAACAATTATTTTATGCAGTTCTCATTGACAAATAGCACAGCAGACAGTCACATGAAAACCAGCAGAACGTTCATCCTCTTCGTGATATCATTGCCCAGAAGTTCATGATCATCCCCAGCCTACCCTGCTACCAGTGCTGTGGTTTGAGGAAACCAGATATTGTACCCTGAACATTATCTGTCGGCTGGATACCAAGGGAGGAGGAGGGACATTTAAGCTAGTCTGAGGACACTACAAACTAATCTCTTGAGAGGAAAGTGCATGAGTGAACCGTGGTCTTCAGAGCTAACAGACTTGGTGAAATCGTGAAGTAATGGTGTTCAAGGGGAGTGTAAGATTCACAAGACTGTGAAGGTCTTGGGTGAATGATGGGGTTTGGGGTGTAATGGGCTTTTGGAGTATTGAATAGAGTTTGGGTAAGTGATTAGATTCAGAGGAGTAATGGATTGTATGGAACTATGGCAAGCGATGGAGTTCAGGAGAGCATGTAGGGTTTGGTGGACATGTGCATCTTGGGTAAGTAACAGGGTTCATGAAATTATGTGGGCTCTGGATGGGATTATGCATCTCAGAAGGAATTGAGAAAGAAAGTAAAGTCTCAGGAAAAGTGATGCCCTCCAGCATGCATCATGCCCTGCAAAAAGACAAGAGTCTGACTTAAGCATGGACGTCTCCTCTTATTGCTTTTATCAAATTCAACAGATAGAGTACCTCTGATCAAGCTCAGGTTCAATTCCTACCAGCCATTTTGTGGAAAATGGTTGGTTGGATGAAGATAGTAGTAGCCATGTGATGCAATCTTACTATTCCTTGTGATTAATCATTGATTAAGTCCTTGTGCAGTTAAAAGCTAAAGTAAGATCTATGCAGTGCAAACATGAAATGTTGAAAACATGAAAAAGCTTAAATGGCATGAATTAATTTGTTGGTGACCAGTAAATATGGATGTGTGGTGAACAAGAATGTATTTATTAAGGGAGCTAATATTATCAACATTAACAGAACAGATGTCTAAGTATTTCAATACATTTTCATATGAAGATTTAATTCACTGCATTAATAAAAACATTTTTAAATACTCAGTTTTAGTTGCATGAAAACTTTATCATATTGTCATTGTTTTCAAAACATTTTATTTTCACTTTGAGGAAATGTACTTCATTGGCCAGCATACACTCAAGGAGCATTTGGGACAAGCTGAGATTTTAACTTCAAAGGTGTGGATAGACGTTAAACTGGCAAATATTCATCGACGCACAGATCAAAACGCTCACTGAATTGAGGCAGCATAAGGGGTTGCAGTAAAAGCATGAGCAGCAAAGGCTCATGGAGAAAGCAGAGCCACAAAGGGATGCACAGAAGGGAGCAGAGGTAGGACAGGACAGATAACTGAAAAGGAGCAGTGTATGGATCACACTTTTTTAAGCTGATGCATGTAGAGGCAAGTACTGAGTTTTTTCTGATAGTACAAATAGCAGATTGCTGAGACAATGACAGATGTGTGATTTTCTGGAAGACTTGTTCTATTCTAGATCTGGTAGTCAGGGTTCTTAAAATCAAAACCATTGCAAGATGCAATCTTCCACCAATTAATGTGTGACAGGTGTACAACCACAAAAAGGATTCCTCAGAAGTTGCTGTGGTCCTCTTGCAGTCATTCAGGATTCCTGATATTTTAGAACTGAAAGCAAACTTAAGGTAAAATTGTCAGGAGATGAAGGATACCCACTACAAACTGGGCTAATGACTCTGTTTCAAAAACCAGTAAATAACACTTAATACTGCTGTCACAAAATGAGATGATCATCAGATGTTAGTCAGATCTGGAGGTACCCTTCAATACATAAGAGCAATACTAGAATATGAAACAAAGCCTTTTATCCATTGAGCATGTTCCACCATTCCATGAGGTCAAAGCTGATCTCTGATATGATTCAATTGAACCATAATTATGTCATTTCCCTTATTACATTTCTGACAAAAATACATTGCAAATTTAACTTTTAAAATTAACCAAATATCAATTCCAATTTGAACAAATGAGCTGTAAATTTTGTGAAAACAGTTTCTGTCTTGATAGGTTTTGTTTGTTGTTATTCTGATTAGAATACCTGTCCTAAATTTCACAAAGGAAATAATTCCCCTATGTACGCATGGCTTTCATTCAATGACTTGGGAACTTCAAATCACCTTCAGTGCTTTAATTTTAAAGGAATACATCATTACAAGTTTTTACAGTCTTACTACTATTTTATCATTCTCAGAACTATCAACCCATTCCAGCTGTGACAAAACTTTGCAGGGCTTTAACATTATTTCTGCTTCCTTGTGCTTAAAAACAAAGGCAGGCATTCCATCAGTTTTATTTTGTGCTTGTACCTTCCAGTGATCCCCAAAACCTTCAGCTTTTTATCATTCAAAACATTTATTTTATCCAAAAACAGTTATGTTTTGTGAGCTATTTTCCACAATTTTGTCATTTGAAAAATGGATCATCTCTGAATTTCAGTCCTCCCATCTGCTCCAAGGCGGCAATTGGCGGGAAGGGATGAGAAGACAATGGAATTGCAGAGGAAGCAATCCCTGTAGAAAGTGGAGAGGGGAGGGAAGAGAAAGATTTGTCTGGTGGAGAGATACCATTGTAGATGTCAGAAATTGCAGAAAATATATTGATTGGTGGGGTGGAAGTTAAAGATAAGGAGAAACCTGTCCTTTTGGCACCATAGTAAGGGAGTGGCCCATGGCAGTTTTACAGGAAATAGAGGAGATGTAGGTAAGCCATGTTTTTGAAGAAGGAGAACATATCATATTGTCTGGAATGGAAGGCCTCATCTTGGGTGCAGATGTGGTGGAGATGGATGAACTGAGAGAAAGAAATAGAATCCTTTCAGATGCATGTCTTCTCATGTGAACTTTCCACTGTTCTGCCCACAATCACTATTTGATTTTGCTCACTAATGCAATTACCTGGGGGTTGGAAAAAAACATCAGCTCCCTAACTAGTTCCTTGGAAAAGGAAGCATTTGAGCTAGTTCATGATAAACATAAATTTGTGAATATGAACCCTCAGAAAGAATAGTCTTCTCTGGGAAACAGACACTCGACACAGGTTGACTGACTGCTGCTACCAACATGTAGATTGTAGCGGGCTGCACTGATAGACAAACGAACCAGATCACGGAGATGCAGGGTCGAACTGGGTTGACATCACAATGGTCATGGTGGGAGGGGCCGAAAAGGATTATGGGAGTGGTGCTGATAAGCTCTTGGAGTGCCAGTAAAGTCAGTTGGTTGGTTCAACTCACTCACAGCTTCTGTGTTTTTTTTTCTTTTGTTCACTGCACAGCACACCGACCACAAGATAATAAAATATATAAATTAGTATTGGAAGGATAAGAATGTTGTGAAATATTGTGAAGAGGATTAAATTTCACACATTCACAACTTTTTGATAATGCTTTATTATGTCCCAGTAGCTAGGGTGGTAAAAGTGTGTAGCATTCTCATCTTATGTTGCAACTCTATAGAATTCTGGTTCAGTCACATTTGGAGCATTGTGTACTGTTTTAGTTGTGGTGTTAAAGAAAGGATGTGGAGGCTTTTTGGAGAGGATGAAGAAGAGGCTCACCAGCATCTTGCCTGGATGAGAGAGTATTAGTTATAAGGAGTGTGAGAGGTTTAGCAGAAGTTCATGAAATTACAAGCGGCATGGATTGAGTAGATGGTCAGAGTATTTTTTCCCCAGAGTTGAAATGTCAAATTTTAATAAAAATTACAGCACTGCTGGAGCTGCCATAATGGCAGTGCTGGTGCAGACACAGGAGAGCGAGGAGAGGAGACAGAGCGCTGCTCAGCAAGGTCCTATCGCCCATTTGTAAAGCCGATGGCTTCATACAAGCTTCAAACAGCCAGTTAAAGGGGCTGCTGTGTTTCTTTAATCCTGCAACCTCTGAGGTATGTGTCCAAGATGGCACCATCTGTGCTAGCTGCATACCACAAAGGAGAGTTTCAGACCAGCCTAGGGCACCAAAAATAGGGAGAAGCTTGGGAGACAACCATGCAGGGAGGGTGACCATGGCAGCAGAATAGCAAGGGGCTCAATGGCTGAAGGACTTTCACAGGTTGCGAGCAGCTGATGAAGACCCCACACAGGCTGCAGGAGACTAGCTCATGGGAAATAGGTATCAGAATTCGACAGGGTGCTGAGTGCAAAAGAGACTCCCAAACGGCCTTGGGTGCTGAAGATTTCCTGATCATATTGGAGGCTTGGACTTGAAGTTTTGGTTGCCAATAGATTAAACAGATGACTGTGCGACTGCAGAGGCCACTGGAGGTGAATCCACAGACACTCAGTCTCTGAAGGGACTCCCCTTTGCTTCTCTCTTATTGTTAGGAGCACCAGGCAATGCTTGTGATGACCTTTTGTTTGCCATACAACGGAAAAAAGTTGGAGTACATCATATACAATTTATATGTATTATTATGTGACAATAAAAAGGAACCTTGAACTAGTCAGCATAGATTTAAGAGTGAGAGGGAAAGAGTTTTAAAAAGATGTACAAGGCAAGAATTTTTATTCTCAAGGAACTGACAGGAGTAGGGGTGATGGAAGCAGATATTGTTATGACGATTAAGACGCATTTTTACAAGTACATCAATGTGTAAGGAGTGAAGAGAAGTGGATGATGCTTAGGCAGGTAGAGTTAGTTTAATTGGCAACATGGTCAGTACAGCCTGCTCTTGAACTGGACTGTGTTACATTTCATTTTGTCATTTGGTAACCAGAGCCTACCAAATTTACTATTTGATAGTGGATCATGCCTTTTCCATCACCTTATAGTCAATATCAGGACATGAGTGCATTAAACAAATTTTCCCATTAATATTTGTTTGTTATTACAAAAAAAATGAAAAGATTGATCATTAATAAACTATGATCAAATACTAATTTATCTATTTTGTGAAGATTTTATTTAGGAATTTAATCTGCACACTTGATTTTGTCAGTCATAACACAGTAAAAGCAATAACCAATTAAAGTATTTTGGGGAATTCTGTCATGTGAGCAGTGACGGATTGATTATCTGTTTAAAGAAGGATTTTTAGAAAGGCAATATAATTATGAAGAGAATGCAATAGAGTTCTTTTTTTTTTAAACCAAATCCAGTAATAGTAAAGCAGAATGGGAATTTCATTGATGCATTTAGTTTCACAAAGAGAGTACTTATAAAGGGCAAGAGAGGAATGGGGACTGAAGCAATTTAAAAAGTCTTAATTTTTTTTGCATCAGTTCAAAATAATTCGGGATTAAACATCCTGCTTTAGTGTTGTATGGTATAGTTAATGTGGATGTGGAAAAATGTACCATTGTTAAGGGATTGCACAGAACTAAAACATTCTCTTTGAAGGCCTACATATGTAGCCTTAACAAGATGGTGTGTGCATATGTGCCTGTTTCAGATTATAAAGATGAAATGAGATAGTGGGGAGATGTGGGGTAGTGAGAAAGAAAACTCGCAGGGAGAATGGGAGCAAGGGAGAGAGATCAGAATCAGAATTTATTGTCATAAACAAGTCATGAAATATGGTGTTTTGCGGCAGCGTCACAGTGCATCTTATGACATTACTATTAGAAAATAGTAGTACACGAAAAGTGAGGCAGTGACTTTGGTTCATTGATTATTCAGGAATCTGATAGCAGCGGGGAAGAAGCTGTCCTTGTGCTGCTGAATGCTGATCTTTATGTTCCTTAACCTTTTTCACCCAATGGAAACAGAATGACCTGGGTGGTGGGGGTCTTTGAGGATAGAGGCTGCCTTTTTAAGACACTGCCTCATGTAGATGTCCTCGATAGAGTGAAGTCTGGTGCCCATGATGTCACAGGCCGAGTTAACAACCCTCTGGAGTTTATTCTTGTCCTGAGAGTTGGGTGAAGTGTTAGGATGTGTGGGAAGAGCAATGACTGGGACATAAAGCAAGATTCAAGAGAGACATCACAGTAAAGGTGAGAGATTAGAGAAAAGGGACTGTCTGGGAAGAGAACCTGGAGCAGGAGAGATCATCTGTGAAAGGAGAAAGAAAGAATAAAATTGGAAGAGTTTGCTGGAGGAAAACAACTCCCATGATCCATCCATCCAGCTTTCTGTAACCTATTATGGGGGTTGAAAGATTGGAGATAAGGTGAATACATCAAGATTTGCTTTGCCTTTGGCCAAGTATAAAGAAAATGATCATCCCTTCGTTTGAAGTCAATAGATGAGAATCATGAGAGATGCAAAATATGTATTTGATTCAATATCAAATGCTTAACACAATAAATAACGTCAATATTTTATCCTCTTGTGACTGATTTTAAACTTCTTCCCAAACATTGTACTGATTTAGAAACTCCTAATTCTTCCTTTACTCTGAATGGCACATCATCGGGAATAAGAAAAAAATCCAGAAAAATGTCAAAAGGCCCACTTAAAGAATGACAAATTATTTCACATCTCCTCTAAATATGTGTTCGGAATTCAACTCTGATATTTTAATCTCTAGAGTAAATATCATTAATATTAATAGTAAAAATGCAGTGCTGGAGAAACTTAGCAGGTCAAAGATTGAAATAAAAACAACGATGGGATTTCAGTCACTGGATCTGCAGACGTTCATTAATGTTAAACTGTGAAATCCCAGAAAGGACATAGATATGGCACTCAACATCTTTTCCAATGTTAGGCCAAAAAAATAGCCTACAATTACTGAAGACTGGTTTATAAAAGTTGCCTTTGTCCTGATAAGAACAGGACATTAATAGATGTCCAAAATACTTCCAAAATAATTGATGATATCATTAAATTATATTATTCGAATCTTGAACTTGTCTATTTCATATAAATGACATTGCTAATAACTAAACATTTCCTCTTAATATATATAACTTTTTAATAGAAATAGCTATCCATAAAATAATAGCAATAATTTATCAGTTTTGTGATTAAAGTAATTTATTTCTCACATTTACATTTTACTGAACAGCACAAGAGGCAAATATCATAGAAACAGCATGTTCAAGGAAGGTAACATGCAGTAACTCTTTGTATAATAGGGGAATGCAAGCCCTCAATTTGCTTTCTTCCCCCCACCATTTCTGGGTTTTATTGCTTTAATAAATAATCTGCACTGACCACTCTATGGCATTTGGTATTATTCATGTGGCAGCAGAGAGTCAGCAAGCGAATGCATTACATTTAATCATAGGCTTCCAGATTTATAATCAACAACCTGTTTACTAATTTATAAACCTAGTCACGCATGTTGATAGATAAAACATCTTGTGAATGAAATTCCCAAGATAATCTATTATTAAACAAGGGTTCAGCACAATTGAGTAAAAAACACTGACAGTGTGCATCCAATTATTGATTTAATATCTCCATTTTAAAAAATTCAGAAGGACATCTCTTCCAGGATTTAATGGAGGATGTTATTTGAGATGCCTGTTCAATGGAGGTACTATTGGAACTTGCAGTAGGGTTATTTCATGGGATGTTAAAGGAAGCAGTTTACCTTCAGTCGATCAACCTCTACTTTTGAGCATGTTGCATGGTAGGACAGCAACTGAAACAATAAACCAGATAAGTCAAACCAGAATGATATAAAATTGTACAACAGATGTTAAATGAGATCAAAACACATTACTGCATTAACTTTCATTTGAATTACAAATTCATCTTGACAGCATAACAATGACCATTTTAATTTCTTTTCACCACAGTGGCAATGCAACATTTTTTTTCAGCACAGAGAACTGTAAAATTTCCGAACTCTATACAAGTGTATCGCTTTAATAGATTCAAATTTTACCTTGAAGAAAACAAAAAATAGTTCCGCTCAATTATATCCCAATTTTTTTAAAAAAAAATTTTTATGGGCTATCTCAGGAAGAATCCAGGGAGGAGTCCTGGCCATTCCTCATTGGCACTGTCAACACACAGTGTGCAGACAAGTTCAATAAATGTATTAGTTTTCTGCTCAGAATCTAACCTCTTTAAACTTCAGAGCAAATGAGAGTGAAATGAAAATTTTACTTCGTATTATTTTTTTTTAATGAGCTACCTGTGATAACTACACATTTTGCTCCTTGAAATTTCTGTTAAAGATGTGGCAGGAATTTGGTTGAAGCCAGACATTCATGGCCAACATACTGAAATTTCAAACAACTTGCTCTGTACACAAATAAGACATGCATAGAGAGAACACCCTTCAAAACTATTCGGAACCTACTACTAGAGAATATAAATCCTGCACACAACCCTTGATTTCTCTAATGCAGAATGAGGAGGGAATACATCATTTCAACAAATTTGAAATCATTCTGATGAATTATTTATTACTGAATATTCCATAATCAAGTTCGCAGATGACACCACATGATCATAGGGGATGAGGTCCAGTTCCTGGCCACATGGTGTGCCAACAGCAACTTGGCACTTAAAATTCAGAAGACCAAGGAGATCATTGTAGACTTCAGACACATTGGAAGCCACACTCAAGTCCCTATTGACATCAATGGAGTTGTGGTGAATTGGGTATCAAGCTTCAGATTCTTTGGTGTCCACATTTTGAATGATCTCACCTAGTCTCTGAACTCCTCCACCCTGATCAAAAAGGCATAACAGCACCTTTATTTCATGTGGACCATGAAGAAAATACACTTCTATCCCAGGATATTGATGGATTTTACTGCTATATCATTGAGAACATACTTACTAATGGCATCTCAGTGTGGTCTGGCAATTGTCTCATATCAGACTGTAAAACACTTCAGCCGATGGAGAAAACTGCTCAGTGGATTATCAGTATTCAATAGCCCACCATTGAGAACATCTATCAGGAACACTGTCTGGACAGGGCAAAGAGCTCATCAAGGATGCAACTCACCCTGACTATAGACTTTTTGCTCTTCTTCCATCTGGTAGGTGCTATGGAAACCATCGCTTTCGATCCAGCAGGCTCAATAAGAGCTTTATTCCCCAAGGCTGTGACCCTGCTAAACCTTAAATCACAGCTCTGAGTGGAACTGCACTCACATTGTACTCTCAGTACTTTTATAAATTGTTTGCTTGTGGAATGTATTTGTTTTTATTTACACATCGTTATGTGTATATAGCACTTTTTAAACTTCTGGTTGGATGCTAATTGTATTTCATTGGCTTTGTATTTTACTTGGCACAATGACAATAAAGTTAGATCTAATCTTTTTTGCTGTATTTGACCAGTCAGTTTGTTTACATTTCTTTATTTTGTACACATTTCTTTTCCTAGAGTACAGTTTACACTATTAATAAGTAGAAATTCTGCCTGGCCTTCAGGAAAAAGAATCTCAGAGTTGTATGTGATGTCATATATTTTGTCTGATAATAAATTTAAACTTGACTTGAATAAAAAAATAATAACACCTCTTTTTCAATGCGTCCATTTGGAGAGCAAAGCCTTATTCATTCTTTTCCTTCCACACATATATGGAGTAAGCCAATGAATGCAAAGGCTGCACAGAATTGGTTTCTGGAAATCCTACTTTCTTACCATCTTTTGCATCTCCTCTCTCACAGACTACCCTTGTACATAGGAACGCAGTATTAAGATTGGCTGATGTACAATTTCATTCATTTTCCATCTTCATACCATATTTCTAAATATATTTGCAGTTAACAAAAAAACATTCAAATTTAAAATGAACAGATTATCCACAATATCCTCTGATTTCCAACACTAATTTGATCCAAAGCATAACCATATCTTTTTTTTAATTTCTTAACCCCGTTCATAGAAGGTCTATTTCTAATTTTTGGATATCATACTCTTATTCTGAACATACCAGCCAGCAGAAACAAAAAGTCTCTGTTTCCTTATCAATAGCCATTGTTGTCTTCTAATTATCCATCACATTGCATGGAGTTTGAGCCCATCTTATAAAATCTCAGCTTCTAATTTAATTCAGATATTCCTTGTAACATTCTGGTAAATCATACTTCCTTTAATGGCAGTAAATATTTCCAATTCATATTTCCAAGAAATAAACAAAAAAAAAACAAAGGGCCACTCATAGTTGTTGATACAGCACAATACAGTGGGCTGAAGCTACTGTATTGTGCTGTACTGTTCCACATTCCTCAACACTTGTCCCATCCTCTTCTAAATATAATGGCCTGCATCTTTAAGCCTTTTTGAACATTTTCTTGAGTTAAGTAAAAAGACTCGAATCACTTGCGATTTACAGCCATTTAGAAAGCACTTAGATGGATTCTTTTCATATTTAATGAAGATAGCCTTGCACTTGCCTCACAGTGCATTTGCTGCATTTTACCATTTACTTTCTGTTTATCTTCACTTCCATCACCTTTTGCTGGAACACCTCAGTCCTGCATTTAAGATCTGCAAGCAAGACCTGCACAGTTGTAGATGAGGTATATATGGACTCAAATGAATGGTATAATAAATATTCACAGATTTGGCTATTCTATCCTTCCACTGCATTTTTACATCAATTTACTCATACCTGAGCTTGATTCTTCCTTTGTGTGCAATTGTAGACATGCTGTCTGGAAGATCATGCAACAGCAACTTTTAATATTTTTTGTACATTTTTCAGAATGGCCTTCTGGGACCAGCATATGTGTCCATCTGAGCAGAGTTTGGAGTGTGCCCATTAACACAGATTCTCCACCCTTTACAATTGTTCATGTCTGACCTGTCAAGTGAAGACCCATTATTTATCTCATCTGTCTTACTGAGGTGCAGGCAGTTGAGCAACTACACCTTGCAAAAAAAAAAAAAAAAAAAAAAATCCAAGCCCATATTGTCTGGGGTACAACAGCTAATATTGTACATGTGAAGTTACCATCAAAGGGAAAATACACAAACTAATATTGACAACTTGAAAGACTGTTGCATTGTTTCACAAGGAAGATGGCTTTATTTGTCTCACAGTACAAAGCAAGTCAACATAGCTGACTGTTGCATGATATATGAATTGCAGACATTGTGCCACTAGGTAATATGGAACATCATCACCTCACCTTTGATGGTCAGGTTGCAAGCAGATTTAGTGCTGATTTTGTATAAAACTAAATTATGTTAGATCATTGGGCAAGGAGAGCCCTCCAAGGTGACTTTATTAAGGTAGATTCCTTATGATATTATTCATCAGTGCAGTTCCAGGCATATTAATAGTCTGGATTTCCAGACTAAGGGATTGTCCAAATGAATATTAGGATCCTTGATCTTCTGAACTGCAGATGGCAATTGGTGAGGATTAACAACACCACCTATGTATTAACCCCCAACACCAGTGGTCCACAGCTGTACATGCAGTCCCTCACTACAGTCCTTATACATTCATGATTGTATGGCCAAACACTACTCTAATTCCATTTACATGTTTGCAGATGACACTACTGTACTAGATCACATCTCAAAAGATGATGAGATGGAGTATTGGAATGAGATGGAGAGCTGAGTGGCAATAATGCCAGGAAAACAACCTCTCCCTCAAAGTCAACAAAACAAAGGATTTAATCAGCAACTTCCTGAAGTGGAAGATACATTGTATCCATGGAGCTGAATTGTAGATGGCAGAGACCTTCAATTGTTTTTTTTTTGTCCTGGCCCTATGGCTAAGAAAGTGCACTAATACCTCTACTACCTCATGTCCCCAGTGCCTCTTACCAATTTTTATAGATGCATCATAGAAAGTAACCTATTGGGTTACATCACAACTTGGTTTGGAAACTATTCTGCCTAAGACTGCAAGAAACTGAAATAAAGAGATGTGAATATAGCTCAGGTCATCACACAAGCCAACCTCCCCTTCATGGACTCTGTCTATACTTCCCCCATTGGTTCAAGAAAGCAGCCAACATTTTAAGGGGCCCGTCCCTCTTTGGTTACATCCTCCTCCCCTTCTATCTGACAGAAGATATAAACTTGAAAACAAGGACCACTGGATTCAAGGACAATTTCTTTCCCTATGTTATCAGACTCTTGAACAGAGTTCTCATTAGAAAAAGGACCTCCTGATCTCACAAACACTGCCTTCTCATCATCTTCCACTGTTTTAACTGCACTTGTTTATATAACACCAAACTGGAATTTTGTTTTAATTTTGTACTACATGTTGTACTCAAGATTGGGCTAACTTGATATACATGACTATAAACAATTTAATTCCTTTATGGAAAACATCCAAGTACATTTCAATATACATTTCTGGAGTCCATTTTAGCAAGGACTATTATATTTGTGTCAAATGCATTTCAATTAGTAGGCACACATTCACAAATTCAGAAAACCATAACAGCCACTACATGCAAATTTTCCCCCAGTGATGCATTTATAACCATGTCCTATAGGGTCATCTTCCAAAGGAAAGGAGACCAGAATGACCACTGGAGAGAGTACACTGACAATGTCTCCAAGAGCTCTATTCACTGGATAGGTATTCATCACAGTAATAGCACCTTAGTTTGGCTGGATTGAGCCAGTGGCCCAATGTGGCAAGGACTGGTGAATATCTGCCAGGTCCTTGCAAAGGTGGCCCATTCCCAGATATTTTCATTTTCTCAGTCTATCTAATGTCTGTCCAAATCTCAGTGAGGCCTGCTGTTTGCAATAAACTACTCTTCTTGGGATTGAAATAACTTTTTAGGAGGCTGATGCTGTTTTCTTACAGTCTTTAATCAGCTCAGAACTATAGATTGTTCATGACTCCTTAACAGAGACTCATTAACAAGGCAAGGAAGTGATGACATCACAGCTGCCATTTCACTGTCTCATAGCCTTTGCTAAAACATGCTGGGATCACATGGCCAAGCTCCCACTGGAGGCATTGGTCATGGGTTTGATATGCAAGCACAGGTCATATCTGCTGCATTTCAAATTGATGCCCCGTTAGCTAAACTGTGGCACTTCTGTTGTTAAGACTCTCATCAGCAAATAGAATCCTATTAATATCATTCTCTCTACACGACAAGAAACTGGTATGTGATCTGGCTAATGCCATATTCCTGGGCAATACATCCACTGAAGGTCTCCATTTGTCCTCATCTATTGTCATTCTCCTCCACTAACTTCAGCCTCCTCTACATTCATCTCCTGCTGAGGTCTTCAGGCCAGGATTAAAATTCTCATCATGATCAAGTTGTGGAGAATGTAGTAGGTAAGGGCAAAGTATCTTGATCTCTCTGGGGTGGCACAAACATCAGAATCTTAAGTTGAGGACCCAAGGAGAACCCTCCATGAATCTGCTCATGACTCTGGTTCTCAGGAACATGTCACCAGCCAGATTACATACCATGTAATCATGTAAAGACAAAGGTGAGAGCTGGGGAAACTTAGGTTATCATTCTTTCCCCCAAAAGGCATCCCTCTATTTATCACATTGGCTGAAATATGGTGAGCATTACTGTGAATAAACGAATTATGTGAGTTCCTCAGAAACACAGCAGGAAGTATGACTCTTTTGTTTTATGATGCTCAGGGAGTGATACGCCTTGCAGTTCTATAACTTCCCAGTATTTACAAACCAACCTTTGGATCCAGTGGTGATTTCACTGTTAAGTCAATGAATAGTAACCCAGAGATCTGGTACAACAATTGAAAGATCTGAGTTCAAGTCTCACCATGGCTGCTACAAAATTCATATTCAGTTAATAACTTGGAATTAAACAGAAACAATCAGTTTTAGTGAAGCCATTTGGTTCACCTATGTCCCACAAGGAAGGAAATCCTCAACTGGTCTGTTGTACTTGTGATTCTAGAGCGGTGGTTTTCAAACAGTTTCTTTCCACTCACATACCTTCTTAAGCAATCCCTATGCGTGCTCTGTGATTAGTAAGTGATTGCTTAAAGTGGTATGTGAATGGGAACAAAAAGGTTGAGAACAGTCCAGAGGTTGTTTACTAGGTTGATCCCTGGGATGAAGGGATTGACTTATGATGAAAGATTAAATCGTCTAGGATTATATTTGCTCGAGTTCAGAAGAATGAGAGGAGATCTTACAAAAACATATAGGATTATGAAGGGTATGGATAGGATAGATGTAGGAAGGTTTATTGAGCTGGCTGGGGAAACTAAAATGAGAGGACACAGTCTCAAGATTCGGGGGAGTAGATTTAGGACAGAGATGAGGTAAAATAGTTTTTCCCAGAGAGTAGTGAATGTTTGGAATTCTCTATCCAGGGAAGTGGTTGAGGCTGCTTCATTAAACATATTTAAAATTTGGTTACATAAATTTTTACATGATAGAGGAATTAGGGGATATGGGGAGAAGGCAGGTATGTGGAGTTAGGTCATAAATTAGATCAGACATGATCTTATTGAATGGCGGAGCAGGCTCGATGGGCCATTTTTGGCCTACTCCTGTTCCTACTTCCTATGTTCCTAAGTTCCTAACCACTGCTCTAGACCCAAATGTTACTGAAATATTTTACTTGAGAAAAATTGTCATTGGCCCATTTCCTTTGGAGTTATGAAACCGTGCACATAACGTGTCAATTAGTGGCTTCAAACTTTTTCTTCCCACTCGTATACCACCCTAACCAATCCCTTACTAATCACAGAGCACCAATGGCATATGATTGCTTAAAGTGGTTTGAGTTTGGAAAGAAAAAGTTTGAAAAGCACTGCTCTAGACCCAGAGCATTATATTTTACTCTGAAATTGTCACTGGAAATGGTCTAGCAAGCTATTCTGTTCAGAGATAATAAGAGATGGGCAATGAGTGTTTGCCAGTGAGGTCAGAAAATCAATAAATAAGTACTGCATGAGAGCAGTCTATCACTCCCTGAATCATCAAAGTTTTCAACCCTCACAAATTGATGAGCTCATTCCAAATGTTATTCTCTCCTTGAGGAGAAGGAAATGAAGTCTGGTTTTCTTGAGAGAAAAACATCAATGGCATCCCTGCTGCTGAGAGTAAGTTGCAAATAGGGGAAATAAACAAGATCCAGCCACTGACACTTTGAATAATCCACCATCAGCAAGTTCCGACCACCAACAATCTTGACCTCAAAAGACAGGTTATGGAACTTTTACCTGTACTTTTCTCTTTATCACTATACCCCTTGGTTTTGCTCTATTGTTCTCTTTCCACACTCCCACTAATTGTATAGTATGTATTGGTTGATTTACCTGGACAAAACACTTCACTGCAACTCGGTCTAAACGACAATAAGTAATTTAATTCAATCATCTTGGAATATTTTCACTACCAGATACACTGCTTCCTGGATAGAGGGAGGTAGAAACATGGCTCCTTCTGAAAACTTGGGGAGAGGATCTGCCGTGCAGCCTTCAGGCATGTTTGCTTTTATTCCCTGCCTCTCTTATGTCTCCAATTCAAGCAGCAGTCTATGGCACCACCACAGCAGTACAAAGAAGTAATTTGGTGAACTCATGGGACTCCCTACCATAAGAACTTGTTGAGGCCAATTCATTAGATATATTCAAAAAGTAAGTTGTAGGTGACCCCTTTGGCTAAAGGGATCAAAGAGTATGCAGATAAAGCAGAAAGAGGGTAGTGAAGTCATATTGTGTTCAACAGTAACCTCTGCAGAAACTGTGATTGTAGGCAAAGCACAGGAGTTCTGGAGAAACACCCCTACCCCTTCTTCTTCCTCCTCATACATTTGCTTCCTATGGATGCTGCAGGATCTACTGAGTTTCTCCAGCACTTTTGCTTATTCTCCAGCTGTGATCATATTGAATGGTGGATCAGGCTCAAAGTGCTAAATGGCCATCTCTTGCTCCTAGTTTCTATGTTTCTACATCAGTTGACCTCACTCAGTGTCATTGAGACACTCTGGACTGCTGGCAGCCTCTGAACTCAAATACGACACACTGCACAAGTGAAAAGTAACAATGAACAGTTTTAAAGTGCCTGATTCACTGTCACTTCCTCTTGATTGTTCATCATCTGTTCTAAACAAATGTCCTGTGTAATGTGCATGGCAGTGGCAGATGCAATTTCACAGGCAGCACCATTTCCATGATTTACTTACAAGGACGACACACAACATTACACAATGTTTAAGAATTTCTAAACATTTTTACCTTTTCATTTCACTGGGATATTTTGTGAAAAATAAACGTGACTGTCTTCACAGGTGAAGGACTACCACAGAACTTCACGAAAAACCACATTATCTTGTGACATGTGCACTGTAATGAGATATCTCTCTCTCCCTCAACACTGATTCTTCCTCCACTTGATTAGTTTGTTTTTATACAAATCATTAAAATTGAAAAGATGGATCCAAGAAGTGTAATCAGATTCAGATTGACATTGAGTTGGTGGAGCCATTGACCTCTTTGTGGAATCTTTGATCTCTCATCAACCGCAAGCATGTAAAATAAATAAATAAATATTATCAATGATAATAGACCACTCTGCTGACCCCTGCATTAGAGGAAGTGAAGAAAAGCTTGGTATTTAAAGGTTTTCAATGGAACAGGAGGTGGGTCTTTGAAAGTAAATTCCAGACTGTTTAGATAGTTGAGGGAAAGCCAACAATTGTGATGAATGAAGATATAAAATGAGCCTGAGCTGGGGGCGTGGAAGGTGCTGAGGATATGTAAGACGACATCAGGTTACAAGAATAGGGCAGAAGTAGATTAGAAAGGGCATGATCCAGAATAGCTGAGGTTTCAAAAATGGGGATGGAAACTGGCAGTCATGGAGCGAGTCCGAGTGGCCAAATTCAGTGATGATGGTGGTGTAGCACTGTGCTTTGACAAGGAACAGCACGAGGCAGAGTTATAACTGGTCAATCCTATGAAGATACATGTAATGGATTTTGGTAATGGAGAAGATATTGCTTGGGAAATCGAGATTGAATCAAGCAGAAAACCCAAGTTGTGAACTGTCTGATTCAACCTGACATAGAGAGAGTGTGGAATAGAGGGGAAGACTGCAGAGTTTATGCAAGGCAGGAAAGTATGAATGTTCTCCCAATGTTTAACTGGATGAAACTGCAGTTTATCCAGCACTGGATACTTGACAAGCAGTGGTCAAGGGAAGTGCAAAAGAAATAGAAATGATGTATCTTTGCTGGCAATGACACCAGTTTGCCCTTGTTCACTGAAGATATCCAGAGGTGGAATTCTGCATCACGAAGTATTGTTGAAAAATCTAGGGTCAAACATCATTCAGACATGACGCCCAGAGCTTTAGAGCTAGAATTCAACTTTTGGTACCAAGAACTTTAAAATAGTTCAATGCTTGGTAATGGAGTAACCAATTTTCAACACTTCAGGATAAATTGAATGTGGATTCCCATTCTCTGTAAATAGTCCAGTGAAAGGTTATTAAGCAATGCAATTTCATTCCTATTATGGAAAGGTCAGCAAAGGACCAATGATTGAAGTTTTTTTTTTAAAAACTGAGCACAACCATTTAATCCCCAGGGAGCACTGCTTTTAGGAGGGAAGGGAGAAGTATTAATCAGAATCCTATTATTATATCTGATGGCACCAAGAATTGCAACTTCTTAAGAGCAATTTTACAGGATTCAAATCCATGCAATTTCAGCAGAATGGTGTCTTTTCCATGCAAACATCTTATTATATAAAATAACTCGATCAGCCATACAGATTTTTCCCTACACCAGAAATATTTAGAAATCAACCTACAGAATTATATTGAGTATTTCAATTTTCCACCCACAAAAGAATACCTGCTGTAATACAACTCCAATGAGCAAAGGAAGTCGAACTTTCACAACCAAAAGGCTAGGTAGAGTGTCCAGAAATTTAATCAGGACATCTCATGTGTTTTTTTTTTAATTTTAATGCTAAGTAATTCAGGGTTTGTATACAAATAATGAGAAACAAAACTGCAATCCAATAACATTTTGCACAAAATATAATGTTTGCATGATCCCACATACAAGTTGTGTATGTATCCCACATACAAGATGTTGCTTTCAGGGCATTAATGACACAGCAGTGTATATGTATCTCTCTATCTCTATAAATTGTTAACAACTGATGCCTCTCCTGTGAAATTGCTTTACCAGTATGTAATTAGTTCCCGGTGTTGACCATCTACAGGAATGCAGGTCTGAATAAGCCCTGAACCTACACAATTTAAAGAAATAACTAATCATTTACAAGCTTGTTAGGGATTGAGATGGAAGCAACGTCATTTAATTCATCAGGGCTGGAAGACCTATTTGGAGCAAGTTTCGATGAGAAGGGAGGTGAAAGCAGCTGGGCATCATTCATGGTTTAGTAATGATTCTGCTGGACCTTCTGTATGATCCAGTTTACAGAAAAGGCCAAAAGGAAGACAAAGGACACAATCCCAAAGCACCACCTCCAAGAGTACTCTAAGTACCTTTAAATAATCTTTGGAAAAAAGACATTCAAGTACTAAGGTTTTTCTAAGGGAGAGATGACAGTATCACCTTTTGCAAACAGTCCTACCCATGCAAGGATATGTGAAGGTGAAATCATTTTCACTTTGAAAACATTCTCCCAGTATCAGCAATAACACCTCACTGCAGAATTTATTTGCTCATTCTTGATAAGGAGGCAACTGATGTTACCTGCATGTAACATTGCCAGGTTGCTGCTTCCCTTATAGTTCAGAGATTGGTGTACTCCTCTATGTCTGGACTCCACATTTAAACCTGATGCACTCCATAAACTGTAAATTCCACTTCTTAATATTCAATTTTTTGTAAAATCACCAATAAAATATGATGTGCATCCAGAAAGCATGGATTAGCATAGAAAAGGAGACCAAAACCAATGATGACCTAATACAATGTAGACATTATCTTTCTTTGGATCGTTTCCACTACGGCAATGTATATGGTCACCACAGCATTCAAATTTACACCATCCATGAATTAATACAGCTGCTAACAACTTTTGAAATGATACCAGTATATACTACATATAGTTTATTTGCACCCTTCATAACTTAATGAGGCTACTTCACAAAACATGATTAGTCTCAACACAAGGTGTTCAGGGCACATACATTGCAATAGGCAAGGACCAGGTCACAAAAGAGCTCAGCCACCTCATTTATCCTTTCACTTGATCTTGTTTTACTAGTTCAGCTAATTTAAGAGAAATCCTAACCAAAGGTCTGGATTCCTCAGATATCATAAGTAGCTACAACTCTACCATCAATAGAATCAATGGACCTGAGCTATTGATCCAGTCAGCAAGTTTCAGTTCCCACAATAGTAGTCTGATTACAAGTCAAATTTAAAAAGAAAACTCAGGAAATAAATCCATAAAAGTAACAGAGATGTTCTGAAAACCCAAGTGCTTCACTAATATTTCTTAAAGGACATTGATTTAATTCCTCACCATGATAGAAGATTTGCTCCATGCCCATCATAATGTGATGCATTTAACATCTCAAGTGGCTCAGCAGGTCAATGCAGACTAATAATGCAATGGTCATGAATTGCTGAAGTGAGAATGTTTTTTTTTTCTAAATTGCACCATTTGGCTCCTGAAATAATAACCCACAAGATTCCACCGATCTACTGGCTTTTGTTATATTAGCAAAACAGAATGAGCTGGCTATTGAAACGTTTGTTTCTTTATTGACTTTATTTTATCAGTGAAGAATTATCAAGAAATATTTCCTCAGCAATACCATATATCACGGGACAACGACAATTTTATTTCCTGAACATTTATGGATTTTGGGCTGCTGATCAAAAATCTTACAATGTTCCCATCACATACCTTTTTTTTGAAAGAAACAACCTATTTTTTGTTATTTCTGGTCATATTTTAGGTTATACACTGTGTTAGCATCATTAGATGATTAAACATGCAAAATTCAATAAAAGTTAATATAATGTTTCTCCATCTTCTTACATGATACAGATGATCTGAAATTATCTGTGTTCATTACATAACATAACATAACAATTACAGCACGGAAACAGGCCATTAGGCCCTTCTAGTCCGCACCGAACCAAACACCCCTTTCTAGTCCCACCTCCCTGCACAATGCCCATAACCCTCCATCTTCTTCTCATCCATATACCTGTCCAACCTTTTCTTGAATAATACAATTGACTCCGCCGCCACTATTTCTCCCGGAAGCTCATTCCACATGGCTACCACTCTCTGAGTAAAGAAGTTCCCCCTCATGTTACCTCTAAACCTCTGCCCCTTAATTCTTAACTCATGTCCTCTTGTTTTAATCTTTCCTCCTCTTAACGGAAATAGTCTATCCACATCCACTCTGTCTATCCCTTTCATAATCTTAAATACTTCTATCAAATCCCCTCTCAACCTTCTACGCTCCAAAGAATAAAGACCTAATCTGTCCAATCTCTCCCCATACTCCAGATGCTTAAACCCAGGCAACATTCATCTTGAAGTTGTCTATCATAATCCCCAATTATTTTTTTTTTAGGAACCAAAACTTTTGAAAATGTCAAAAGCAGCTAAAATCATGCACTCTGAGTAATTAAGAATAATAGTTCCATATCTTGAATGCTTGACTTCTTTGATAGCTGGGAGGTGAGGATAAAGATTAATCGTGTCTGTTATAAAGGCTTTAATAATATTGAGGAAATTTAGTTCACAGTGCCTGTGAATTTCTGGGATGAAGGTCCCATGACTAATGGAGAAGGGTGCTGGGAATATGGATTTTATTGAGTACGAACAAGTTGTACTTTCTGTCAAGAAGATTGGGAACCATTAATAAAACCCACAATAAACCTATCAGTTTTGCTGATATTGTATGTGAGCCAAAGCAAAAGGGGTCTGGATAATGAGAGGCAGGATGAAATTAAACCAGTGTGCTTAGTGAATGGTAAGCAATGCTTAGAAAGTATCAAAGAGCTAGTATTGAAGAAATTGAGTTCCTTGTCATCTTCAAAATGTATATATACAATATTGAACAGTACAATCTTTATTCAACCATTGTTCAATAATTTCCACAACTGTTTAAAATATTATAAATTTAAAAACCTACTGACATCAAGAGCCACCGTTTGCTTTGCCCAGGATTTCTTCACTTCATTGTACATTATTGTATTGTTGATGCCAAGACCACAGAAAATGACAAAGGCCTAGAGTAAACATCAGAAAACACATCAGGACTTGATAGATTTTGGACAAAGTTAGAGTTGCAACCTTCAATAGTGTCTTACAGCACTTATTTTAGGTATTAAACTTGGCTAATGAATTCATGCTAAATATTTCAACATTTCAAAAATATATGAAGTATTTTATCTAATTAGATAGAAAATTCTTCTTTTAGAATAAATTCTGAATGAAGAAATGAAATTACTAGTGCAGATAAAAAGCACATTTCCAGAAGTTGTATTTCCTTGGCACAAAACAGAGTACAGAAAGTTTAGATCCTGTCAGATTATTACTAATATACTAGCATTATCTACAATTATTATAGATTTATGAAAATTTCTGGACAAATTATATTTCTAATACCCATTACTTTGAATAGGTTTGCTTTGGGAAAATTATACCCATCCAGATTATAAGGACACAAGAAGAGAATAATTTATTCCTTTTACTTCGAATGTTCACTTTTACGATATTTCAGTATTTGAGTTTTCAGTTTTGCTGATGCAAAAGCAACCTGTTAATTAATTCTTCAAGTGGGAAATACAATCCACATAAAATTCAATGCACAAAGGATTAATTCAATATGCATACATTGGATTTTCCATAGGGCTAGTCCCAAACAATCCTTTGTTATTCCAGCAGATATTGGTGAAAAAAATATACATATTATTACTGTAAAGTTATATGGAAGATTAGAATAACCATGGAACTTCAAGGAATTGTGTGGTATCATGACAAATAAGCAGAAAAATAACTAAACGCTCACCACATTCATTTACCTATGATAGAACATTTCCACATTTCCTATCAATACATTTTTACTACACTAATTGATTTGGTAAAGTTTTGATTAAATGTGTTCACTTATTAGAAAAGCCGCTGAGTCGGCCAATGTCTAACCCCAACTATAACTGGTCTGGAAAAGCTGGCAAAGTGTTGCTAAACTGGGATTCTCCATTTTTTAACCTCCTAAAAAGAAACTGTGAAATATCTGCAGGATGATATAGGAGTGTGAAAGATACTTGTAAATGGTGATGGGGTGGGGGGTGGTGAATGAATTGGCTTATGAAGAAATGTTGTGTGTTTGGATCTATATGCATTGGAGTATAGCGAAGGAGGATATCTTATGAAAATGTTGAGTTTTGTTTTGAGGAAGATTGAAAACAGATGCTGAGCAGATTTTTCTCCCTGAAGGGATACATTGATCTGGTGGGTTTAATTTTAGAAGAAAGGGATACCCATTTCAGATATTGATGTGGAGAATCTTATCTGACATTGACATGAAATTTTAGAATTCTCTATCTCAGAAAGCCGTGGAGGTGAAATCACTGAATATATTAAAGAATGAGATGGATAAATATTTAAACTACAAGGAAATTATGGAAGAAGGGGAGAAAATACATATTGTTGAGACCAAATTTGGACCACCCATTATCTTACTGAATGACAGAACAGCTTTAGGGGTCAAATTGCCTACACTTATTACACAAGAAACTGCACATGCCAGAAATGGAGACCAAAAAAAACAATCTGCTGGATGAACTCAGAGGGTGAAGCAGGGTCAATGGAGAGAAACAGAATTATTGCTCTGCCAGGTTGAAAATTTCACCAACTCTTCTAAGGCTTCTAACTGAAACATCAACAATTCCCTTTCCCTAAACTGATGCTGATTAACACACCAAATTCCTGCACCATGTTATTTTATGGCCTACTGTTGTTCTTGGTTTTTATCCTACTCACTGTGAATCACAGGCAAGTTAAGTAATATCGCAGATGAAATTGATATGACTTGATAGCTATTTGCAAAAGAATGGTTGAATAGTGACCAAATGTTGAAACTACAAATATGCACAATGGAATAAAAGGGTAATTCTAATTTGAGAAATCATTGGGATATGGAACGCAAAGAGAGAAATTCTCACAATATCCAAATAAGTGGCAGAAAAATTGCTGTGAGTTATTAATAGGCTTCATATTAGTGTTGCCGCAAAAGGCGTTCGTTAGGAAATAAAAGATGCATGCATCAGAGGTAAAACTGTAATAATTTGAGACATTAGTCATCTTAGAGGTGCAATAAACTAGCAGTCTAAAAATCACCCCATCAAATACAACCAAAATAGCTTTCTTAACTATTCAGGGAACATGCTATTTTAGATCATTTAATGGATTAATTAACTAGTTCTCTTCCAAAGGAGACTTTGTGAAATGTGGAAATCCCAGGTCATTCTGACAGATTTGGGGCCCAAATCTCTGTGTATGAATTTTATTGTGACATTGATGTATATGGACTCGTATGAGAAAGCAACTTCATTTTGGATGTCTCTCTGTTTTACGACTTAGTGAAATTCTGCATTGCCAACACAAAACATTTTGAAGGTAAGATTTCTTCAACACAATGCAGTACAACAAGATATCCATTTCTGGGTAACAAGTTTGCAGAAAGAAAAATCAAAACTCTCTCCACTACTAAATAAAATAATATTTCATTGTCATATGATATTGCAACTGACAGACCAAAACTACAATTCTGTTCCAAATCTGACAATGCTGATACAAGCAGCACTTTTGAAATAGCCACCTCCCATAATAATGTAAAAATAAAAAACCCTTCAAAATTTCTAAATGGTACAGAAAAAAAGGATATTTATGTTAATGGTCATAATTTGAAGTGCTTACATTGTGATTAAATTAACCAGTGCCATTGTTTTTCCATTAAGTTGGTATGAATATAAACACCCATGACTGCCATTGTTGCACAGTTGTTTAGAGCCTCATACTAGGAACAACTACCATTACCCAATCAGTTCTGTGAGAGAACATTTTCTTTTTCCATTTCATAGAACTCCACAATGTCTATTTAAACATGAGCCGCCTTGTGCAGAAATCAGTTTTGACCCTAAAGTATCAAAATCTTCTACGTATCATAGAATGGGATGAATATTGCATTTTTCAATGGGCACAATTGTCATTTTCAATCATGAATGCACAGAGAAATAAATAACCTCACCTCAAACAATCTTTGATCAGCATCATCAAATGTTTTCCTATCCAGCCTGTTCAGTATCTGAGCAACGCCTGCAGTAAGAAAAAGTTTAAACATCATTGTTTCTAGCATTTGAAGAACTTTATTTTGATCATTATTACTGCATTCATATTACAGCTTACCTGTTCCGTGTCATAAAATGAAATAATTAATAGAACAATCTATTCAGAATACTATGATTTTATAGACGTGATTAAACACTACACTAATCAATCATTTTAATAAAATATATTCTGATTAGTTGGCAAATGCAGCCATGATAATCCAATGACACATTACAAACACATCACAGGCAAAGCCCTCCCCACTACTGAGTATATCTGCCTCAGAAAGAAGCAGCACTCATCAAAAACGCTCACTACCCAGCACACACTCTGTTCTTGCTGCTGCCGTCAGGAACGAGGTACACATGTCACAAGACTCGCACTGTGGCAGCTTGCCTGGCTGGAAATCGAACTGGCTCATGAAGTCTCAGGCAGTGCAATGACATCGACTTTGGCTAGGTGTAGCACGGGGGGCGGGGCTGGGAGCTTCTAAAAAGTGCGTGGTCTGACAGTAAACTGCTGTTTTTCGTTTGAACTCAACTCAACTATGACCCTTCAATTTGCACTGTAATTCAGCGAACGGCTTTTGGACCCACAATGGACAATTCAGCAGTTTCCCCTCAAACTGTCAGTGTCTGGACAAATCAACCAGGCTGAGGCACAATTCCTGATTCATCAAATAGTGGCAGATGCCACTAAATACTACTATGTGGTAAGCACCCTTGACAAAGGAATGGCAGGTCGAGTAGTCAACTTGCTCTGTGATCAACCAGATCACGGCAGGTATCTGGCTCTTAAAGACCTACTTCCCAGCATATATGGTTTCTACAAATGTGAGCAAGCTATGCACTTCCTGCATATGGATGACTTGGGTGACCACATCCCTTCAGTGCTAATGACGGACATGTTGGCACTGGCAGATGGTCATAAACCTTGCTTGCTCTTTGAGCAAATATTCTTATAGCAGATGCCAGAAGATATCCACTTCATGTTGGCTGATGAAGACTTTGCAAACCCCTGTGCGGTAGCTGGCCGTGAAGATATTCTGTGGTGCGTGAAGCAGCAGGACAGATGCTCCACTGAAATTAGTGCTGTTTCACGCCCAAAGGCCCAGGCTCAACTCGCACCAGCAACAAGGACACACACAACTCCCAATAAAGAAGTCATCAAGATAATGATGGGGTTCTTGAGTACACCGTTGCTGACCATCCTGTGCATTTCCGCTAATAGCTAAGGCAGCTGGTCATTGTAACAGCCTACTTTATGTATGGGAAAAGCTCTCCTGGCACAAGTTTCTGGTCAATACAGGAACTGAAATTAGTGTCCTTTCCCTGATTGGGCCCTGTTCTCATGGCAGTTAACAAAAGTACAATCCACACATACAATACACGAACCATATCCTTGCAGTTTGGCAGTAACAAATTCTATTGGAGGTTCACACTGGCTGCAGTCTCTCAGCTGTGTCTTGGAGCAGACTTTCTCAGAGCTCACTCGCTGCTGGTAGATTTAAAGGAGCACAGACTGATAGATATAAAAACCTTTCCATCTTTCCACTGAGGAGAAGCCAAACTACCTGCCCCACATTTGGACTCAGTGGTGTACTCCACTAATGAATTTGCCAAGGTTCTTGCGGAGTTCCCAGACATCGTTGCACGACAATTCTCCATGGCCGCACCCAAATAATGAAGGTTCACCCATGTGCACGTCAACATCGTCAGCCCACTCCTGGTGTCATGTGTGTCAAAATACCTGTTCACTATTGTGGACAGGCTCACTAGGTGGCCAGAAGTAGTACAGTTGTCAGATTCTTCTACCGAGTCTTGCACCAGGACACTTGTATCAGCCTGGGTGTCTTGTTTTGGTCTTCCCTCCCACATCACCTCAAACAGAGGTCCACAGTTTACCTCTACACTATAGAACACATCATCTCGACTGCTGGGAACACTGCTCCATTGCATGACAGCCTACCATCCGCAGTCCAATGGCCTGATCGAAAGATTCCACAGGCACCTAAAGACTGCATTGATGACCTCCCTCCAGTCACCAGACTGGACAAATAAGCTACCATGGATACTCCTTAGTATGTGGCTGCACCCAGGAGGACCTCCAGTCATCATCGGTGGAATTGGTATACAGGGCTCCGCTCTTCATACCTGGAGAATTTGTACCAGCAACCCGGGGACAAGAAGAGTCACCCTCTGAAGTCCTAAATAAACTGTGAGAGCAGCTCGGCAAACTGGCCCCAGTTCCCACATCGCAACATAGCATCATGTCATTCTTCGTCCTGAGAGACTTAAATAGCTGCACATTTGTGTTTCTGCATAGAGGTGAGCATGGACCACCCCTGCAATGGCACCTGAAGGTCCATTTAAAGTACTGTGGCATAATGGCACAACCTATGTGCAGGACATAGATGGGAGACCAGAGACATTCACAATTGATCGCTTTGAACCTGAACAAGCCCGTAGCAGTACCACCAGCGCACAAATGAGGGAGACGACTTGTTTTGTATGTGTGAGTTCTTAAGACAACACATGGATGAAGGAAAAGGTTCTTTACTTTAAAATTGATATGAACAGCACCATGAGTCTACAAGACTTCATTACAGATCCAGCATACTGTGTGTCTCCTGCTCTGTATCAGCCCCTGGTGGCAGCCAAGTCTAATCAAACAGTAAGGCATTGCTAGATGCCTTGCATCCATGATCACTATCATTACATCTCCCTTTCTTCAAACAAAAGCAGCTTACTTTTAACTAACATGTTTCTTTGTATAACTGCAATTTTAACTTTAATACCAAGAACTTACATTTTCATTATTATCAACATTGTTAACATTTTTTAAGCTTGTTTTGTGTGCTTCACATTGAAGAGCGAATAAGATAGCATTACTTCATTCTATAACAGTAGTCTTTAAATTTGCTCAATGAGTCTCTTAGGAGGATTCACGTGTCTTGACGACCTCCTGATTTATTGTCCTTGAATCCGAGTTCTTTGAACCTCCTCACTTTCTCCCCCTCTTTTGTTTTAAGGAGGTTCTCCTGAATGGGTAGGTTTGATCTTAGCGTACATCCCATAAAGAGTTGTGCTGGGTGACACCACAATCAAGTGGTGTTGTGCGGTATACTAGCATGCTCTGGTAGAAGTCTGTTCCACTGTCTTTTGCCTTGTTCATCAGTCTTTTCACTGTCTATACTGATTTTTTTTCCACTAGACCATTGGACTGTGGAAAATAAAGACTTGACGTGGTGTGTACAAAGTCCCATTCTTTGGCAAACTGTCAGAACTTTAAATTACAAAACTGGGATCCATTGTCTGTGAAGACCTTGCTTGCCATGACATTTCTGGAGAATAAGGCTTTCATACCCGTTATTACAGTATCTGAAGTAGTGGTGTTCAATTTACACACCTCTGGATAAAGGGAGTGTATCTTATACTTTGTGACCTCAAGATAATCCTTCCCTTGACATTCGAATAGGTCAGCACCTACCTTCTTGTGGCTTTAGTGGTTCTGTAGGATTGCTTGATATTTCTGGCATATTGAACCGTTTGACACTTCATTTGTAATATCTTTGTTGATTCTTGGCCAGTACATCACCTCTCATGCTCTTTTCTTATACTTTTCAATTCTGAGATGTCCTCCATGGATCCTTTTCAGCATCTCTTTTCTCAGACTCTTTGGGATAAGGATTTTGCTTCCTTTGTAGATAATGTCTTCAACCACTGGTAGTTCTGCCCCACAGTTCCAGTTCTCTGAAACGTCAGATGAGCAGTCCTGCTTCATGTTGGGCCATCCATCCAAGATGTTTTTACCCCAGTTGTCTCAGTGTTTCATCTTTGTTTGTCTCTGACTTTATAAGTTCAATTTTTGCATCTGATATGGGCAGTGCACTTGTGATCATGTCCATGAAGGCATTCACATCTTCATCCATTTTTATGTTTGCAGTCACTCTCGTGTCAACAGCTCTAGACAATGTGTCTGCTGTGTACATTAGCTTACCCGGAGTTTACACCACATTCAATGTATAGTGTTGCAGCCTAATAATCATTCTTTGTATTCTAAGTGAACATTTAATGGATTCATTTAATGGCATTTGGAACAATGCAATCAAGGGCTTATGGTCAGTCTCTACACTGATTGCTAGTCCTGACACAAACTGATTAAATCTTTCACTGGCTATCACTGATATGTGATGTTGAGCAGTTCCTTTTCAATTTGAGCATATCACCTCTCTGTGTCTGTCATTGAGTGTGATGCATACAAAATGGGTTGCCAGTCATCATATTTTTGCAGAAGAACTGCACCGAGCCCACTATGTGATGCACCTGATGATATCTTGATGGGTCTCGCTGAGTCGTAAAACCTCCGAACTCGTTCCTCTGTGAGCAGTTTCTTTAGTTCCCTCCATGACTTTTCATGGTTGTGATTCCACTCCCATTCAATGTTCGTTTCTGTTCGTCTTCTCAATGGAGCCATCTTTTCTGAGAGGTTGGATATGATTTTACCCATATAGTTGACCATTCCATTAAACCTCTGTACGTCCTTTTTGCATTGTGGCCTTGGCATGTTCCCTAATGACTGACACCTTTCTGGGATCTGGTCTGATGCCATCACTGCCAATAATATCTCCTACATATGTTAGTTCTGTCACCCTGAGCTGGCACTTCTCTCTATTCACCTTCAGGTTTGCTTTTCTTGTTGCTTCCAGCACTTTCCTTAGTCTCTCATCATGCTCCATTCTTGTGGTTCCCCATAATATGATGTCATCCATTGAGGTATCACCTCTGTCCAGATGCTCATAGACCATATGGATAGTTTTGTGATACACTTCAGGAGCTGAGGCAATTCCAAATGGTGACCTTAGGAATCTGTATCTGCCAAATACTGCCAAATTGAACGTGCACAATCTCGATCTTGCTTTATCCAATTTCACCTGCCAAAATCCTGATGACGCATCTAACTTGCTGAAAAACCATGCATTTGCAAACTGTGACATGATTTCTTCATGCGTCGGAAGTTTAAAAGTCTTCTATATTTATTGCTCCGTTTAGATCTCTTGGATCCAAGCAAATTCTAAGCTTCCATTCTTTTTGTCCACAATGACGAGTGAACTCATCTATCTTCTGAATCACATTCAGGCTTTCCACCCTGTCCAACTCTGCCTTTAGTTGCTTTTGAAGTGCAAATAGAACTTTTCTGCATGGATGTATTATTGGTGGCACACGTTTATCCACTCTGATTGTGTGTTGTCCCGGAAGGCAGCCTTGACCCTGAAATAGGTCATTGTACTCTTTCATGAGTTCATCATAGATTGTCTCTCCTTCACTTTCCACAACAAGGACTCTTTTTACCAGGTTCAGTTTCTCACAGACTGTTAAATCTAGTATAGCCTGTACATCCTTTGGTACCATGATGAATGCTAGTATGTGCTCTTTGTGCTTGTGTTTCACTTTGACCATGCATTCTCCTTACAACTGGTATATCGGTACCTGAATATCCTATCACCATCCCTTTTGTTCCATACATCTTTGGTCTGGGTCTAATCTTCTTAAAATCAGTCTCTGATATTATATTAATCTCAACATCCAGCATCTGTTTTCTTTCTTGTTTTCAGACACAACATCTACATAGAATTTCTCCATCTCCCTTTCATCTACTGAATGAATCTTGCTTTTGTTGCACATATAGCATGTTTTACCATATGCTGGACACTTGTTTGGTAGGTGTTGTGTACTGCATCAACGACATGGCTCCCAATTGTCCCTTTCATTTTTGTTTGCTGGCCACGCCTTTTCTTCCACTTTGATGCACTTTTTGTTAAACAGTTTATGTCTGTTGTTCCTCACTGCATCCATGTTGCAGCTAGTTTCACTGAACAGCTCTTGACTGCAATTTTACAGTTTATGCAGCCCTTGGTTTTTTCCAGGTCTAGATTTTGCTCTCTTAGCAGTCCTTCCTTAGACTATTATCTGGAATATCACACACAAGCCTGTCTTTTATCAGCGAGTCAGTCCACCAAATTCACACGTTTTGCTTCTGTTTCTCAATTTAGTTACATACTGATCAATAGTTTCCATTTTCTGTACACGTAAAAAATCTGTGCCTCTCAATTGTCACATTTAGGACTGCAGTATGCCAAGCTACTCCCTTTTACAATAGACAACCTTGCCTTTAGAAAATGGGAAAAAAAAGGGATTAAAAGAATAGAAAATTGTTTTTCAGGAAGTAGATTCTTATCCTTTGAACAAATGAGAGATAAGTACAATATAACGGGAGATACAGCGCTGGCATATTACCAACTGAGATCCTACTTGAAAGATAAATTAGGAAGCAACTTGAGTTTACCAGAGGGAAGTAACCTTGAATATGTGATTACAGATACAATGTTAATCAAAAGATTTATAAAAAATATGTATATTAAACTGCAAGAAAAGGAAAATGAGGAAACAAATGGTAAAACTAAACAAAAATGGGAACAAGATTTAAATATAAAGATAAAAAAGGAAACATGGGAGAAGTTATGCTCTGGAACGATGAGAAATACAATAAATACGAGGCTGCGTATGATACAATATAATTGGTTACACAGACTATACATTACACCGCAAAAGTTAAATAAATGGGACCCAACAGTATCTGATAGATGTTTTCGATGTAAAAAAGAAAGGGGAACAACAATTCATGCAATCTGGACATGTGAGAGAGTAGAAAAATTTTGGGATGATCTCAATCAGATATTAAATAAAATAACAGAAAACAATATACCAAAGAATCCAGAGATCTTTCTCCTAAGTAACATAAAAAATAAAGAATTTGGAATTGACTTGGAGGATGCACAAAAAAGATTTGTTAAGATAGCCCTAGCTGTAGCAAAAAAATGTATTATGTCAACCTGGAAATTGGAAGATAATTTGAAAATACAACAATGGTATATAGAAATGAATAAATGTATTCCATTAGAAAAAATAACATATAGTTTAAGAAATAATATTGAAATATTCGAACAAGTATGGGAGCCTTACATTAAATACAATAGCGAAAACCTACCGGGAACAAACATTACCTAAGTTGATGGAAGGAGAAGAGAAGAAAAAAATGGACTCAGTAGAATTTCTGGTGTATTTTTGTTGAATGACAACATTGTCTAACTGAATTAATGCAACCTAGATTGTATAACTAAAATGGATGAGAGGGGGGAGGGATGGGGGGGTGGCTTGGGAGGAGGGAGGGGGGAGGGAGAAAAAGTCACTGTAAATGTGTGGAAAAGAAAAAGTGTATATCATGGCTATTGTGATTTATGGTGTGAAAAAAAAAAAATTAAAAAAAAAAAAAAAAAAAAAAAAAAAGACTGCAGTATGCCTCAAACAGTTTCATTTTTTTTCTAATTTAATTTTGTCTCCTCCAGCAGCAAATGTGAAGTTATTATACACCTCCAGGGCTTCATCACCCACAACATGTAAGAAAACTGACGCCTTAACTTTATCACTTTTCTCGTCAGTTTCGACTGCCACTAAATACAATCCAAAATGCTGTTTTAATCGGTTCCAATTTTCAGCCACATTACCTGTCAGCTGAAGTTTCACTGGTGGATGTAATCCTTCCATTTATCACTGTGTTAGCTTCTCTTCACTGATCAGTTGCTGACTTTAGATTTTACCTTTTAAAATATTTCCTTCTAATTTCCTACTGACACCATGTTTCATCTTGTATTCATGTGTGTGAGTTCTTAAGACAACACATGCATGAAGGAAAAGGTTCTTTAAATTTTATATGAACAGCATTATGAAGCCATAAGGCTGCAAGTCTCCATTACAGATCTAGCATTATGTGTGTCCCCTGCTCTGTCACCCCCTGGTGGTAGCTAAGTATAATCAAACAGTAAGGCATTGTTATTGCATTGCAACCACTATCTTTATCATTACACCACCCAAACACAGCAGGAAATCAGAGAGAGACACTGGCATTAGAGCCTCTGAAAGCCAGTTCTATGGGGGTGGGGGTGGGGTGTGGGTGGCATGTGGCAGCTCACTCACCAGGAAATCAAACCGGCTTGAGAAGTCTCTGGCAGCACGATGACGTTACCTCCGGCTTTGCATGGCAGAGGTATTGCTGGGAGCCCATGGTTTTAAAATATGCACGGTTCCTACAGTCAACTGACATTTTCCGTTTGAACTCAACTTGACAACGACACTTCATTTCACAGTGTAATTCAGCAAACCACAGCCCCACCAGGTTCAGGTACAGCTGCTACTCCTCCACCATCAGTATCCTCAATGACAAACTCAATCAGAGACTCATTTAAGGACTCTTACTTGTGCACTTTATTGATTTTCTGTTTGTTCTCTCTGTATTGCACAGTTTATTTACATTCTTTATCTGTTTATAGTTCCTTTATCTGTTCACATGTTTACGATGGATAAAGGAATATCAGGGTTTTATGTGATGTCACGTATTTTCTCTGACAATCAATCTGAAAAATCTGAAATCTAAAGTAAAATACTGCAGATGCTGGAAAACTGAGATAGAAACAGAAAAGTGCTGAAGCTAAAAGTCAGCAGGTCAGGCAGCATCGGCAACAGGAAAAACAGGATTATTGTTCCAGGTCAGTGACTTTCCATCAAAACCAATTCTGGCAAAAGATCAAAGTTCAGATTTATTGTCAGAATACATACATCCCTGAGGTTCTTTTCTGGTGGGTGACGCATGGAATCTCAAGGATTAAACCCAATACAAAGAATTTAGCCTTTTTGATATTAGCTCTACATTTTTTTTTAAATTCTCAAGCTTTGAGACATTATGACACTTTGCTTCTAATGTTCCTGATCTGGTTCAGATGGTTGAAAAAAAATCAGTTAAGAGCACTGTATACAGTTTTACTCTGAAATTATTTTTTTTTAATTTAGTGATAGAGTAAAAGAGCATGGAATAGGCCCCTCAGTCCAACTAATTCATGCTGACCAGGTTGGCATTCTGGCATAGTTTTGTTTGCCTGTATTTGGTCCATATGATTCTCAACCCTTCCTATCCACATATCTATCCAAAACTCTTTTAAACATTATAATTGCATCTATTTCAATAGCTCATTCTGAAACTAAAAGGATAAAACTAAAACACCCTCTGAATGAAAATGTTGCCCCTTTCACTTTAAACCTATCTTCTCCAGCTCTAAAATAGTCTACCCTGGGAAAAAGACTGAGCATTCACTTTATCCATGCCCTTCATTATTTTACACAAGGTCACCACTTGGCTTCCTACACCCAGACCTAACCTATCTACCATTCTCCATAAGTCCTGGTGATGCTCCTCCACACCCATTCCAGCTTGTTGATATCCTTTCAAGAGCTGGGAAATCAGAACTCCACTCTATACTTTGTATTTTCACCAACTCCTTTTACAGCAGAATCATGACATCCCAACTTTTACACTCAGTACCTCACCCAATGAAGGCAAGTATGTCAAATGCCTTCTTCACCACCCTTTCAACCCAGTTCACTGGAGGCTCACATCTCCAAAAAATATATAATTTGTCTGGTTCAATGGCACAGCTGGTAGAGTTTCTTCATTGCAACCCAATTGGCCTTCATTTAACTCTGACCTTTGGTGCTAACTATGTGGAGTTTGCATTTTTCCTTATTACTATATGGATTTCCTCCTTTAGCTTCCAGCACAGACCTGGTGAGCCAAATGCTCTGTTTGCATGCTGTATCTTTCATGTACTATCTTACAGAAATATTAATTAAATATTAAATTCTGAGGTTAGTGATTGATCAGTCAAATAGTTCCATTTCCTAAATGATTAGGGTATAATTACATCATGAACATAAAATTATATCACTGAGATAATTCTTCTAAAATTGAACTAGCTTAATGAGGAGAATTCAAGGCAAGTAAGACAAAGTGTTTCTATTCCAGTGGAAACAGGGATGAAAAACGTGACTAACAGCAAAAACAGGGAAAATGCTGCTTTTCTATAAAGTTTATCCCAGGAGCTTCAGTGGAAGGGTGAAAGAAATACAAGATAAAACACTCAATGATATTACAAATAGTGATACTGACACATCACGAGAAAAAAAATTCACTATGAAAATAACTGCAAATTGACTACAATTATAAAATTTGAATGATAAAAATTTGAAGATGAGTTTTCAACTTCTTCAGGGAAATGTTCATAATCAAATTGCCACCAACCAGCTAACCTACTTGCGATATTGCCAACAGCACTGCATGATTTTCATATCACTAACCCCCCCCCAAAAAAAAGAGTTATTTCTTTAAGCTCTTTGAACCCAAGATGCTCATGAAAAACAGGAAGAAAGCAGACAAGGAAAACTATGTATTCAAAATCCTGGCTAATTTTACATTTTTGTATTATGTGCAGCATCTAAGAAAAACATACAGATAAGGTGCTGATTTGCCCAGTTTCATAGCTGAACACATAGAGGATGAAATTGGCATGAAAGTTATTTTTGTGCAAAAAAACATTGTTAAATTTATATTGATGTCTCCACTCACCAATGATCTGATGATTACTATTCCAGATGGGAACGCACAACACGGAGCGAATGTGAAAACCAGACATCTGGTCTGCCTGAAAAGTAAACACACAATGAAAATACGAGCATCATTAACATTTTATATTTTTCCAGGACATGAAAGGCATTATTTTTTAAGACAAAATTCATGCTCCAGTTATGTTGCTTTTTTTTTATTATCAAGACATCCTCTTGTTGTTCACTTCAATTATATTTAACTCTTCCTTGTCCTCCATCTAATGAGTAGAAAATAATAATTTCAAAGCACAATGAATTATTTTTCAAGTGTAGTCGTGCATTAGCTTTTGTGCAAACAAGTAATGAAGGCTGACCAGATTGTACAAGGTCTTTATTTTGGTAGAATTGCTTAACCGAAAAAAAATGGTCAAGCTATCAGCTTCCCACTCTTCTTGAAATTGTGCCATGTGATCTTTAATTTCTACTTACACACCATCATAGACAGGTGGGAAGTCAGTTTCATTAAATATATTTTGAAAAACTTCATCTGTAATCAGAAACTACCCAAAGATGCTTTAAACATAGTTACAAAGTCAAATCCTGCTGGAGGATTCTTTCTTGTCTAGAAACAATATATGTTCTAAACTGAAAATGTTTGTAATCCAAACCAAAAATTGAGCTGGAAGATTGTTAATTATTGTTTTAATTAGAATAAATGACTTGATATCTAAAATGAGTGCTGAGGATTGGAAATGTGTTTAATTCTTACTAAAATCCATGAAGTTGCTGCAAATTATTCCTCTAACTGTTTTTTTCTTGATCTTTGTCCCCACTATTTTTCATTCAATTCATTTACTCCCACTTGGGCGCTTCCACAGAGCTTCTGTGATTGGGAGGGCCTTAACCACAGACTAATTAAATGGATTGTTTGATTTGGTAATTGGACATTACATTGCAAATTAGTCTGCTTCAGCCCCAATAGTGCACATATTGAATTTTAAAATGGGCAAAATGTAAATATTCCAAACTAATCTGAATAATTTAAGGTGGGATTTGGAAAGGATGGGAATTAAGCACTGGAAAATATTCAAAATCTCCCAGGAATTCATTCCTGGTTTTTTTTTTCACTCCTATCAGACTGATTGAAAGTTGACATTCCTCACTTTCCTAAACCACACAAAATCTATATTTGACTTACCCCATACTACATCAGCAGTAAATGAATAAAAGCCTGACCTGTTCTTCTTATATGAAGCATAGACAAGCACTTATTGCTACTATTATACATGCAATTTAAAGATTCCAGTATCATTTAAGAAGGCCATTCCAAAGGAGGACATGGTCATAGGTTACTATATACAGTGTGTTTACATTTGTTGTTTTTGCCATACGGAAACCGTATTTTACATTTTTGTAGGATATGCAGTATCTAAGGCAGTGGCTCTCAACCTTTTTCATTCCACTCACATACCACTTTAAGTTTTCCCTATGCCATAGGTGCTCTCTGATTCATAAGGGATTGCTTAAGGTGGTATGTGGCAGAAAGAAAATGTTTGAAAACCAGTTTTAATCCCTATGCCATAAGCGCTCTGACATTAGTAAGGGACCGCTTATGGTGGTATGTGAGTGGGAAGGGAAGGTTGAGGTTCACTGCTCTAGACCCAATTGATACTGAATTATTTTGTCATTGGCCCATTTCCTTTGGAGTTATGAAACTGTGCACATTAGGTACAATTAAAACAGTGGTTTTTTTCAACCTTTTTCTTTCCACCCAGTACCATCTTAAGCAATCCCTTACTAATCACGGAGCACCTATGGTATAGGGAATACTTAAAGTGGAATGTGAGTGGAAAGAAAAAGGTTGAGAACCACCAATCTAAGGAAAACATAGAGATAAAGCAACCTCTGTGCCAATTGGGTAAGTACCAGTTCTAAAAATCTCTTTACTTTTGCCTCAGTAATAGCTGATTGTGTTAATGTTTTCATTCTTTATCTCATCCACAACACAAAAGAAAGTGAAACTTTGCTCTCTCATTACCATCTAAATGTCATAACAAATGTAATGTGAAATAAATTCTTTGAAGGCATTCTTGATTTAGAGCTAGTTTCTAAATAACAATGTTTCACAAGTAATGATAAAAATCAAGCAGGAGGCTCATCTAATTTATCCACTGAGGAAAAATTAATTGCCAGGAAGCAAGATCGCTAACATCCCCTAAAATGTTTTTTTTTAATTCTTAGTTCATCTTTTCATTCAACACCTGAGCTTAAAAGGGCTGAATTTATTATATAATGTGTTTAACTAAACAGTTAAAGCACAATGCTGGAGAAAATCAGCAGGTCAAACAGTGTACTTTATACAGCAAAAATAGATATTTAACCAACATTTTGGGCTTGAGCCCTTCATCAAGGTATAAACAAAATGTGGGCAGGCACCCGAACAAAATGGGCAACGAGCACAGTCCCAAAGGCAGGAGGGATAGGTGGATAAGAGAGAGAGAGAGAGAGAGAGAGAGAGAGAGAGAGAGAGAGAGAGAGAGAGCACACAAAAAAACAAGGGGAAAGGATTCTGTTAAAGCAGTGGTTCTCAACTTTTTCGTTCCACTCACATACCACTTTAAGTTTTCCCTATGCCATAGGTGCTCTGTGATTCATAAGGGATTGCTTAAGGTGGTATGTGGTGGAAAGAAAACCAGTTTTAATCATACCTAATTGACTCAAACTCCAAAGGAAATGTTCCAATGGCAATTTTTATCAAGTAAAATATTTCAGTAACAATTGGGTCTAGAGCAATGATTCCCAACCTTCCCTTCCCACTCACATACTACCTTAAGCAATCCTTTACTAATCACAGAGCACTTATGGCATAGAGATAACTTAAAGTGATATGTGCGTGGAAAGATAAAGGTTAAAGGAAAGGGAAGGGAGCCTGGAGAGACATGGGAAAGAAAACCGAGGGATGGAGAAGTGCGAGGAAGAGGAGCAAGTTATAAAATACTGAGAAACCCAGCAGGTCAAATACATAAGCAATGTTTTGGGCTTACACTATGGTGGAGAAACTAAGCTTGAATTTAAAATCTTCTGCCTCAAAGCACCAATCAGTCTATCATTTGGTTTCCTGTTGAGAATGTTTGTCTGTATTGGGCATAAACTGAAAGAAGACATGGAGTTTCCTTTATTTGGGGAATAACAGAATAAGTTGATAAATCTCTCTTGTAGTAATGGTCATTTTTCTTTAACTGGATATCACAAATCCCCTTTTAACTTGCTCCAAAATAATCTAAAAAGCTTTCTCACAGTCAAAAGTAAAAATGGAAAATAGACACATTTAGCAAGTCACGCAGGCCCTGTAGAGAAAGAGCAGAGTTTACATTCGAGGTGAGATGGCTTACATTCAAACACTGGCCACCACCTATAGTGTGCAATAGGATTAGAACATTAGAGCATGAATGAGTCCAATATATTGGAGTCAGGAAACCTACCACCATGTAACAGTAACATATTCCATAAAATGAGAATAGCTGAGCCATCTGCACTACAATATTTAATTAAAGATTTGTGCTCCACTAGAGATAATTTTGAAGTGAACCCCCTCTTTTCACTGCAAGGAAATTAATAATTCCCATCATAATAATGACATATAAAATAGAACCCTTCAGCCCTCGATGTTGTGCTGCCCAATATATTTCTAGCAAAAAAAAGTAATAAACCCTTCCTACCTCATAACTCTCCATTTTTATTTAATCCACGTGCCTGTCTAAGAGTCATCTGGTACTTGCTATTGTGCCCAGGGAAAAAGGCATTGGCTGTGCACCCCATCTATGCCTCTCAGAATCTTATAGGCCTCTATTATGCTTTCCTCTCAACCTTGTACACTCCAAACAGAAAATAAAATCACAACTCTGCCATCCTTGCTTCATGGGTTTTTTTTACCAATCCAGGAAATATCTCGGTAAATCTCCTCTCCACCCTCTTCATAGTTTTCACATCCTTCCTATCATGAGGTGACCAGACTGAACACAATACTTTAAGTGAGGTATGTAGAGTTACAACATGACATCTCGACTCTTGAACTCAATCGCCCCATTAATGATGAAGTCCAATATCCCATAGGCCTTCTTAACTATCCTATTAACCTTAAGAGATCCCAAGGTCCCTCTGTTCATCCACACTCTTAAGTAACTGGCCATTAACACTGTACTCAGCCTTCTGGTTTGTCCTTCCAAAATGCATTGCCTCACACCTATCGAGATTGAACTCAATCTGCCACTTCTCTGCCCATCTCTGCATCCTGTCTATATCCTCTTGTAACCTATGACAAAATTCAACACCATCCACAGCTCCTCCAACCTTCGCATCATCCACAAAGTTACTGACCCGTCCTTCCATCTCTTCACCCAGGTCATTTATAAAAAAATCTCAAAGAGCAGGGATCCAAGAACAGATCCCTGCGGCACTCCACTAGTCACTGACCTCCACGCAGAATGTTTTCCATCCAATACTGCTCTCTATGTGCAAGCTAATTTTTTTATCCACACAGCCAAGATTTTGTGGATCCCTTGCCTCATGACTTTCTGACAAGTATTTCATGGAGGACCATGTTACTAAAATCCATACAGACCCCATCTATTGCCCCTACCTTCATCAATTTCTGTTGTTACCTCCTCAAAATACTCAATTAGGCTCATGAGGCACAACCTTCCCTTCACAAAGCAATGCTGACTATCCTTAAGTAGACTTTACTTCTCTAAATGCTCATAGATCCTAAAGAATTCTTTCCAATAATTATCACACCACTGACATTAGACTAACTGGTCTATAATTCCCAGGATCCTCCTAATCAACTTTCTTTAGTAAACTAAATTAAACTTTCTTTAATTTATCAACTTATTCTGTTATCCCCCAAGTAAAGGATCACATTTTTTATTTTTCAAATCTCCAGCACCTCCCCATGACCAAAGCAGACTCAAAGATCATAGCTACTGGCCCAGTTATCTCTTCCCTCACTTTCCACAACAACCTGGGTATATCATGTCCAGTCCCAAGGATTTCTCAATCTTAATGTTTTTAAGAAGATACAACCCTTCCTCTTCCTTAATCTCAACATTGTCCAGCACACAGGCCTTTTCTATTCCAACTTCACCCTGATCAAGATCCTTTTCTCTTGTGAATACTGAAGCAAAGTATTCATTTAGGACCTCCCCCAACCTTCTCTGTCTCCTTCATCCATTGGCAGCCCCACCTTTCTCATCATCCTTCTGTTCTTCATATCCACATAGAATGCCTTGGGATTCTCCTTAAACCTACTTACCAAGGCCTTCTCATGCCCCCTTCAAACTGTTTTAAGTTCATCCTGGCTACCATATAATTCTCACGAGCCATTCCTGTTTCCTGCTTCCTATATCTAATGATTGCTTTCTTCTTCATTTTGACTAGCTTTCGTCAACCTCAGTTCCCTTTTCCTACTATCTTTTCCTTGACCCAGTGGGACAAACCTATCCTGAACCCAGTGCAATTGGTCCCTAAACTTCTGTGATTTCACCCTTGAGCATCTGTTTCCAATTTACTCTCACTAGTTCCTGCCTCATCCGATTGTAATTATCCCTTTCCCAATTAAAAATTTCCCCATTTTTGTCGGCTTTTATTTTTGTTCATAGCTATGCTAAACCTCAGGGAGTTGTGGTCACTCTCACCCCTCTGAGAGGTCCGGCATTTGACCAGATTCATAACCCACTATTAGATCCAATATGGCCTCTCCTCTCATTGGCTGTGTTAGGAATCCTTCTTGAACATTCTTGACAAATTCATTCCTATCTCTCCCTTTTGCAGTGAGGAAGTGACAGTCAGTATTGGGGAAGTTGATGTCTCCCATAATAACCATGCAATTTCCTAAATTTGCCTGCTTATCTGCTCCTTGGTGTCCAGAGGGCTATTTGGGGACCTATAGATTACTCCCCGTACAGTGATAGCTCCCTTCCTATTTCTAACTTCCACCCACATTGACTCAGTGGACACTCCCTCTGCAACGTCCTCCCTTTCTATAGCCGTGATACTATCCCTGACCAGTAATGCTACTCATCCACCCCCCTCCTCCCATCCGATTCCTTATAAAACATCTAAATGAATGAAATTAATGAAATCACATCCTCCATAAAGCCTTGTGTTCCTGTGATTTCATTAGAGGGTCAGTAAATATGCTGGCATTTTTTATGTCTTTTTTCCTTGATGGAGAAATTTATGGCTTAATTTTCTATATAGGGATCTGACCCTCCATCAGGGCTAATGGAAAATTCATGATGTGACGACTGCAGTTTTTCCAATCATGGCGGAGACGGAAAAGACCAGCCAGCCTGCTCTCGGCAAATTCAGCCCTTTATCTCCCATGTTTTCCTTCTGCATATTTGTCTGATGTTGATTATATCACTTGGGTACTTGGAGAAACTTGGTCATTTTATTCTGGAACATATAATAAAGGAATATATTAATGTTAAATGTTTATGTAGACTATGCTGGTCATGGTTCAATGTTTCTTTGTGACTGAGCCATGAGTGCTAGCTGTAAGGCTTTAATCACAGACAGAGCAGCTGCTTTAATATTACATAGATTTTTCTTCATTTTGCAGCAGTCAGGTCTCTGAAGGGTTGTAAAACCTGGCACCAGAATTTTGAGCGGGAATTGGGACACAGCTACTGACATCTCTCTTTGTGATGACTGCTGCATCTCCTTCAATTGCGGAAGCAGTGATCTGATTGATGTGGCATGTCTATAAATTATATTCTGAACTTTTGTGGCATCCAGATTGGATGTGGGTGTTAAATAAATGTGAAAATCTGAAAGTAAGCCTTTAAACCTTGGGTTCTGAAAAACCTCGGTTACTATGGTGATCTGATATTTCTTTCAAGGTACAAATTGTTCTGCACATAATAAAACAACATGTAAAATACATTTACTTGTACGCAATATTTCAGTGCTGAGCATCTGGAAGTTGCTTTCAAACCACATTGATTCATTGTACAGGGAGATTCATTCCTGAGCTATTAATTTCTAGATTTACAGATGCTCCATGACTGACTCCAGTTCTGCAGTTGTTGTAGAAAAAAATGTACATCTAAAGTTTGAAATTCAGCTTCATAGATAATGCTGATTTGGTGTCATCACACTGCCACCTTTTGTCGCCTTCAGTAAAAATCTTAAACTGGTTCTCATGTCAAATTGAGCCGTTTTGCTTCTGAATAACCTCCAATTAGAAAGGAAATATAAATTCCCAAACAAAAACTTTGCAATACTTATACTATTCGAAGTCACCTTCATTGAGATTTGGTTTTTAACCTGGATTCCCCCCAGTTGGCTGCCATGGCTTCTGCTGAGGGCTTTTGGTTCTTTGCTGACCTTACAACAAAATTATTTCTGCGAATCTTGAGAACTTTATCCCAATGAAAATACCAAGGATTCATAAATGAGATGGAAGTTGCTGAAACAAGAATCAGGATGCGAACTGCACCCTCTGTCATTAAGAAGCAATTAGCAGAGAACTATGATGAGGAAAAGATATCCAAAGGATCGTGATGCCTCAAGTTACTGAAGGTCAGGCACAACCAACAGCTTTACAGCACATTTTGTGCTTAATCCCCTTAGAGTAACAGAAGAGAAAACTCATCAGCAAATATTAAATCCAGGAACTTATATCCTAAATGAGATAATTATTAATGACTGTCAACAAAATTCTGTGGAACATAAAGTGAACAATTAAATGTTTGTTGCTTCATTTCTTCAGGTAGTGAATTGTTATGGGAGAGACATACAGCACAGTAACAGGCCCTTTCAGCCCATGAACCAGTGCTGCCCAAATATCCCAATTAACCTTTAACCCTGTATGTTTTGAAAGGTGGGAGGAAACTGGTGCACCCGGACGAAACCCACGCAGACACAGGAAGAATGTACAAACTCCCTACAGACAGGACCGGATTTGAAACTGGGTGGATGGCGCTGTAACAGTGTTTAACTGTGCCATCCAAATTTCACAAATATAACACATTTAATTTCTAAGTGGCTCGTTAACTTTCTTTTCTTTCCCTGATCATAATATTCTATGCCTGATCTGACACTAAATTTCCCATCATTTTTTGATCCTTGGTTACAAATTTCTACTGAGTTTTGTACAGCATCAGTAGCTGTAGGGAGACCTGAGAATTTTATAAAATTATGAAGGGCATTGATAGAGTAGGCAGTCAGAATCTTTTTCCAGGGACAAAATATCACTAGAAAACATGCTTTTAATATGAGTAGGGTTGTGTCTATCTGGAAGATAGACAAATGAAAATGCAGGGAATCAAGAGACATGTATCATGTATAAGAGTTTTTGTTTAACTTAAGCATTGTGTCTAATGCAGACATGTAGTCCAAAGGGCCTGTTCTTGTACTGTTTTATGTTCCTTTACAAACAAAGGTCCCAGATATCATGATGTTTGCTCTATGGAACCGTTCACGCCACCAACAGCTTACAAGGAAATATTACTTTGTGCTGAAGGATGCAGCAAATTCTAGCCGACCACAGTAAATGATAAAATATAATTTTCTCAAACTTAGAATATTTTATCATTTGGCAGCTCAATACCAGATTACAGATCTACCTTGCAGGCTGAACGATTCTGCCAATCTCAATAGAATGATTTTTTAACTGCAAGGGTAACATCCTTGCCTGACCTGTTCTGATGTATCACCCTAAAGTGCATTTAGATAATTTTTAATGAATGGATAATTGGGTCACTGAATTACTCTAGGGTCATCAAAAAAGAAACATCACAACCATCACCCATTTTAGAGCATATTGGATGCAACATTAAACTGATAGGACAGCAGAGTTCAACCAGCCACACAAAAAGTTGACCTTCCTTATTTGTTTGCAGAAATTGTAGTTGAGTTTCATTATTTCAAACAATGTTCCTTATATACAAAGCTACTTCCAGTTTTTAAGATGGAGGGCTCCTGATTTTCTACATGGCAGTGAGAGAACAGTCTACCTGTCTCCTGCCTTCTTGCAAAGCTAGCATCTTTTAAATGGCTATAATTCTGTTATTTATTACAAGCTTACCCTCAAATGTCATGTAACATATTAATAATAAGTGAATAAATGGTCAGTTGCTAATGCAACATTGAACACCTTCTTTTGTTCAGCAAGAATAAAACTTCAGTATGCCATGATGGCATAACAAGGATACTATGAGTCATTCAAACTGAATAATGGTGATTTTCTGAATCCATGCCATTGGGAAATATCTCAGCTGAGCACAACACTTCAGCATCAATATTCTCGAATAAATAATTTGGTAAGTGGAAAGCAAGAACACAAGTTGATGATCAACCAATGCATGAAGACATTAAACAAGATTCACAAGTTTGACCGTGAATATTCTGGCATGCAGAGAGTTTTCAAAGACTTTTAATTTTAAAACCCTGAAAAGATTGACATTTGAATTGTACAATCCATCCCATAATTTGGACTTCATATCATAGTAAAAAATAACCATTTAAAAAGTAGTAACTCATGATAATCCTAAATGTTATGTGTCCTCTTAAGATACCAAGCAATGAACTGTTCTAATTGCATTCCCACAATACAAAATACAGAAACAAATATAGTGGATACATTTAAATATTCTGTTTCAGCTCAGTTAATGCAGAAGTCGTCTCTGATCTCTCCAAAGCTGGAGGAAAATTTGAGCAGTGAGGGCCATGCGCTTCATCATCTTTACCAGAATTTGTTTGTCCCTCCATTTCTTCACCTGTCACAAGCAAGTAATGATGGGAAAATATTGATTAGGTGCTGGACAACTTCCAGCTATCTCCCAGGTCCTTTTCATCTCTGGAGTGCTTCCATAAACATGCAACACTGTTTGGCGGAAATGGGCAACTTCCCCACACCGTTTTGGCCAGTTTCATGACTAAAAATCTCTTATATCCACTCCAACCCTCATGGATATATAATCACCAAGTAGTTGAAACACAAGACAAAAGACAAGGGAGGGATCTTTCAAATGTGTGATCCTTCTTATCCCTCACTGCTCCTCTAATGCTGCAGATGGTACAAGAACTGGATGTGGCAAAGTTTTCTAAATCTAAAACCAAAACTAAGGATATGCTGGAAATCTTAAATATGGGCAGAAAGTACAGGAGATACTCAAAAGGTTAGGCAGCATCACAGGAAAGAGAAACAAATTTAGTTTCAAGTCAGTGATCTTCCTTCAGAATTAGAGAAAAAAAATAGAATAAAACATGCATTAAATTGTAGAAAGGGAAAGACTGGAGACCAGGTGAATTCAGATGATAGATGCAGTCGGTGCCATCTGAGAGAGAGTGGTGAAGGCATGGCAAGCAGGGCTGATCTGTCTGGAGAACGTGTATATCAAAGAAAATGAATGAGAACAGAGGCATTAATCAATGCTGGAACTGTGACAAACAGAGCAAGACATCTGCTGGAAATTGGAAGTAAAAAAAAAATTGGTAAGAATACTGAACACATTAAATAGCAGAAGAGATTTTTAAAAAACCTAGTTATGTTACAGGTTGATAAGCCTTCATTAGAAATGAGTAGCTGTAACACAAACTGGAAAGGCTGGTTATCACAAATTGTTTAATTCAACATTGAATTCCAAGGGAGGAATTATGCCTTAATGGAAGGTGATAAGGTATTTCTCAAACACACTTTGTACTAATTTAAATAAAATACTGAAAGTCAGGAATGGACTGGGATAGAAAAAAGAGTGGCAAGCAACAGGAAGCCCAAGGTCATCCTTGCAGACTGAAAAGAGGTGTACAGCAAGTTCAGATTCAAATTTCAGATTTATTGTCAGTGAACATACATGACATCACATACAACCCTGAGATTCTTTTTCCTGCGAGTGAGGCAGGAAATTGCCAGTCTCAGCTTGCTTTCTCCATTGTAGATGAGACTACTTTATTAGACAGAATGCAGTACACTCAAGCCTGACAAGTCTGTTGCATTGGAATTTTTGGTACATTGTTCTCACAGAAATCTTTGGCACTTTGAAGATTTAATCATCCATCAGTCTGCCCTGATTCCATAGACTTTTTCCGTCCATTTCAGATAGTAACCATGATTTGATTTCCTCTTTCATTATGAACCTCTGTTTATACAAATGAGTCAGATAATATGGTTGCAAATAACTTTCGCTGATATATATAATTTCATTCCACGGGTGTAGTCACTGATTGTTAATATTCTGCCATGAGTACAAAGGAAAGAATTATCTTTATGCAGCATTTTTTCCACAGCTTTTGAAAATTCCAAGCTGCTTAAGAGTCAGAGAAGTTCTTTTGAAGAACTGTTTTAGGAAGTGCAGCAGGCAACATGGTCCACAAACTGCATAGTGATAACAGCCTGACACCCAATTTCATCGTTGATGTTAAACTGTTATGTTACCTGCAAAATATGAATCACTCTCAAATGCTAAGAGAATCTAAGACAAGAGGGTACAAATTCAGGATCGAAGGGTGTACTGTTATATGTTATATATGCTTAGAACAGAGATGCAGAAGAATTTCTTCAACCAGAGGGTGGTAAATCAGTGAAATTTGTTGCCACAGGCAGTTATGAAGGCCAGGTCATTGGGTGTATCTAAGGCAGAGATTATTAAGTTCTTGATTTACCAGGGTGTCAAGAGTCATGAGGAGAAGGGCGGGCAGTGGGGCTGAGTGGGGAAATGGATCAGCTCATGATTAAATAATGGGGCAGACTCGATGGGCTAGTTCAGCTCCTATGTCTTATAGTATTATGTTATGAAGATCAATATGATTTCATTTGCTATACATTCTGGTATTCAGCCATAAGAAAACATTCATCAAGAAAAGATTATTTTTCTCCAAAGTTCAGATTTATTGTCAGAGTACATACATAACATGAAATACATGTGGTGCTCCAGTACTGATGGAGATTGTGAAGGAGATGTTGTTACCAATCCTCATTGATTGGGGTCTGCAGGTGAGCAAATCCAGGATCAAAGTATATAGTGGGGTATTGAGGCACTCATGTTGGAGTTTGCTGATTAGTTTTAAGGGGATGATAGTGTTGTAAACTGTACTGTAGTTGATAAAGAGTATCCTGATGTTTGTGTCTTTGCTGTCAATGTGTTGCAGGCATTTGAGTGGAGTCATTGAGATGGCATCTGTCATATGACTGTAACTGCAATAGGCTAATTGGAATGGATCCATGTCAGATTTCAGATTTAGAGTTAGAGTACATACATGACATTGCAATCAACACTGAGATTCTTTTTCCAGCAGGTGAGGCAGAATCACCACTTGTTGGTAGTACAAAAAAAAACTGTACACAGAGTATACATGTAAACAAATAAAGAACTGTAAACAGATAATGAATGTAAACAAACTGTGCAATACAGAGAGGTTAAAAATGTACATGAAGTGCACAAATAAGAGTCCTTAAACGAATCCCTGATTGAGTTTGTTGTTGAAGAGTCTGAGCCTGAACCTGGTAGTGTGAGTCTTGTGGTACCTATAGCTCTTTCCATTTGGCAGCAGCGAGAATGGATTGTGTGCTGAGTGGTGTGGATCCTTGATGATTGCTTCTGCTCTCCGATGGCAGCATTCCCTGTAGATGTTCTCGATAATGGGGAGGGTTTAGCCTCTGATGTCCTGGGCTGTGTTCACTACCTTTTGCAAGGCTTTACATTCAGAGGTATTGGTGTCCACATACTAGACCATAATGGAGCTGGTCAGCACATTTTCCAGCACATCTGTAGAGGTTTTCCAAGGTTTTTGATGTCACATCAAACCTCCACAAACTCCTGAGGAAATAGAGGTGCTGATGTGCTTTCTTCATGATGCCTTTAGTGTGTTCAGTCCAGGAAAGATCCTCCTAGAGTGACTCCCAAAAATTTAAATTTGCTCACTATTTCCACCTCTGATCCCCCAAAGATCACTGGATTGTACACCTCTGGCTTTCCCTTCCTGGAGTCAACAATCAGCTCTTTGTTTTGGTGACATTGAGTGCAAGGTTATTGTTGGTGCACCATTCGATTTCCCTCCTGTATGTTAACTCAACAACTTTCTTTATACAACACACTACAGTGGAATCGTCGACAAATTTGTAGGTGGTCTTATTGTTATACCGAGCCACACAGTCATAGGTGTAAAGTGAGTAGAGCAGAAGGCTAAGAACACAGCCCTGTGATGCTTCAGCACTGATGAAGATTGTGGAGGGTATGTTCTTGCCAATCCTCACTGATAGTGGACTGGAGGTGAGGAAATTCATGATCCAATAGACTGGGGAGTTGAGTCCCAGGTCTTGGAGTTTGCTGATAAGTTTTGAGGGAATGATCAGGGGTGCAATGCTGCCAGAGCTCACTAGAGTGCCACTCCGGCACCTCAGGGGGAAGCTCCAGCACCTCATGGGGTGGGTCCGACACCTCCTTGTCACAGTTTTTGGTGCAAACTGGCACCTAGAGAATTAGCACTGCACGCCTGGGAATGATGGTGTTAAATGCCGAACATGTAGTCAATAAAACCATCCTGATGAATGTATCTTCACTGTCCAGATGTTCCAAGGCTTTGTATAGAACCAATGAAATGGCATCAACTGTAGACCTATTGCTACGATAGGCAAACTGGAACGTATCAAGACAAGAGTTGACATGCTTCATAAAACACTTCATCAGTCTGGATGTGAGTGCCATTAGTTGGTAGTCATTTAGGCAGGTTACCATACTCTTCTTGGGAACAAGTACTATTGAGGCCTGTTTGAAATGGGTAGTGTGATATTATGTAAAGAGATGTTTTAAAGGAAAATAGATTGTGGGGTTTATAATTAGGTCACACATTGATACAAATACTTCAATAACAGATCTCATTTAAAATGCCAGAGCTTGGCTTAAGCCAGACAGTCCAGTCTCCAAGTGCCTTTGCAAAAACTTTGAGGAATGCCTATAGAGACTTCACAAGTAGGTGTTAATTGGACATGTTGTGTAGTAATGGAGTATTGTTTTGGAAAGTAACAGATGAGCGGACTCAGAACATTAGGTTCAGTGCTGCAGTTGGCTGTTCTAGGAAGGTCATGTGGTTTTGCAAGCAGAGTGTGTCAAACAGACATTTCTCTGTGTGAGTGAGAGAGAGAGAATTCAGTTCTACAGTTCAGCAGCAGCAGCTGGGACTAGAACAGGATAAGCTGGCAAGCTTGTGGAAAACCCCATTTTGAAGACTGGTTGTGAGTTCTAAATTCAGCCTGTTCAAAATCCTTGTGGACCATACAAGAGGAGATGGAGAGCTGTATAATGTTTCACTTGAAATAAGGGAAACAGAAAAGGAACTCTGTGGTGACCTAAAAGAAAGAGGTTATCATCTGGAAAACCCTGATGGGGCAAATTTCTTCGGCAAGACACTGAAGTGGCTGATCGGAAGGAATCAGTTTGTGTCCAAACGAGCACCAAATCTCTCTCTGAAAACCAAAAAGTAGCCATTTGTGTTGGTGAATTTCTATTACTGTTGAGTTTTGGTGTCTTCTGGGCCCATAACAGTAGATACCACGACCTGTCAGAGTGCAAGGTTGAAGATATCTATGAATGCATTGGCAAGTTGGTCAGCACAGGTTTTCAATACTTGGGCAGATACTTCATTCGTCATTTTGGCCCTGCCACATCTGTTGGGTATCTTTGTCGTTTCCTTAGATTCACTCTCTTAAAGGCAGCCCACGCGTCATTCTTGGATACTGACAGTAAAAGATCATCAGAGGTTATTGGGGTGTGCAGTGGTTCTTCTTTGTCCTGGTAGTGAAATCAGGCATGGAAGGCATTGAGAACATCTGAAAGTGAAGCTTTGCTGACTCCTCTGCACCCCATTTGGTTTTGTAGCAGGCCCTGCCACAGCTGTCAGGTATCTTTGTTGTTTCCATTCTCATCCAGAATATCCACTTCACTCAGAAGATGGGTTTCTGCAGATCATCCTTGTGTTGTGTTCATCTAGAGCTTCTGGTTGGGAAAAACTCTGAACGATTTGATGGGGATGCACTCATCCATAGCTGTTTTGATAAAGTTTGTAATGCCCCTGGTGTAATCCTGCAGATCCTCAGCTGAGTTCTTGAACACAAACCAATCCACTGACTCAAGGGAGTTCTGTAACTCTTCCGCCTCCTGCATCCACCTTCTGGCTATCCTGATCGCTGGAGCCTCTCATCCAACAGGTTTTTAGAAGGTGCATGCAAGTTTGAAGAGCTCACATTAGAAATGCAAAAACTTTTTTTACATGCTCCATGAGGGAGAAATAGTTTTATTTAAATCATTCCATCTTCTTTGATCTCCTGAAAGAACTCATAGTTCTGGGTTCAGAGTCTCAGGGCATGCAAGGTGAGAATATGGATAGAGGAGGGTGATATAATATTCCAGTCCTGAGACTGGAATATTCTGGTAACCTCATTATAGGAAGGATGTGGAAGCTATGGAGAGGGTGTAGAGATTTACCAGGATTGGGAAATAAGTCATAAATAATGCAAGGTTAGCAGATCTGGGACTTTTCTCTTTGGAGGCTAGAAGGATGAGAGGTGATATGATAGAGGAATACAAAATTATGAGAGGCATAGATAGGGTGGACAGCCAACACCCATTTCCCAGGGCATGATCAGCAAACACCAGAGGACATATGTACAAAGTTAAGGGAGTTCAGTGGAAACATCAGGGGTAAGTTTTTTTTTACACACAGAGAGTTGTGGATGCCTGGAATGTCTTGATAGTGGTAGAGGCTGAAACATTGGGGGCATTTAAGAGACTCTTAGATAGTCACGTGGATGAAAGAAAAAATAGAGGGTTATGGGGTAAGGAGGGTTTAATACTTTTTTTTAGGAAGAAATATATGGGTTGGCACAACATCAAGGGCCAAAGGGCCTGTACTGGGTGCTGCATTGTTTTTACGAAGAAATACCTCAATATTCCAAATGTGAAAGAATGTCCTTTAACTTGACATACTGGCCCAGTTTTCTTAAGTAATCTAAACATGACTCACCTTAACCATTTGTTTACACCAGCCTTATTTTGTGGGATAATGTAAACCATATCTTTGTCCATCTTTATAATTAGGTAATGGACATAGAACACAACTGAAGGGAATTACGTGTTGGTTCAACTCCTTGATCAGAAGCTAAGGAAACTCTTTTGATGAAAAGATGATCAGGATGTAAAAAATCACTCCGTGTGATTTTTTTTCAAAACATGACCATTTATGAGAGAATTAGATAAACACAAAGAAAAAGAATTTAAACAATAAGAATGAAAAATAAAGAAATGACCTTTGAGTAGACAGCTCCAATTTCTATTTGGCAGCAGCAGAGACTTTTATTAGATCAAGATGCCCTTTCTCTGTGCCAAAATTTGTGCAACAGTAGAAAAGGGGCTTGGTTGGCATTGTGGTTAGTGCAACGCTATTACAGCACCAATGACCCAGGGTCAAATCCGGCAGAGTCTTTAAGGAGTTCATACATCATCCCCATCACCTGCATGAGCTTTCCCTGGGTGCTCTAATGTCCTCCCAGACTTCAAACATGCATAGGATCGGAAGGTTAATTTTGTGTAACTGGGCAACACAGCAGAGTTGGCACCAGAAAGAGTGTTATAAGGGGGCATTAGGATAATGAGGAGGGGGGTGCAGTCCAACATTCAGGGTGGGGTTGCTGGTGGGTGCTTGTGGATTGGTGGATGCTAAACGAAAATTAACATCCTGTCCCTTCGACATAACAGCTGAACGCATTGCTTTTATTGCATGGACAGTCACTAGTGTGCATCAAGTTAGATGCTAGTGATGACTGACGCACACTCGTGACGCGGGCGGGGGCAGCTCTGATGGTGAGCAATGGCCACGAATGTATGGGGGTGCATAGCAGCTTGCTTGGTGGATGCCCCCCACCTTTGGTGCCATCCCTGCAGCACAGGTTCTAATGGCCAGAATCAACATCTTGCATGTCGGAAATAAATTTTAAATTTAAAAGGGGTTAGTATTTATCTGAACAACAGAAATTTATTGAGGTGTAACGAAATGGCAAGCTAATTTGCAATACAATTTTCAAATAGTCTTGATACCCAAATACAATCATAGATCTAAATATTAGATTGGATTAACATTAATAACTGAAATTAATTACCCAATGGCAAATTAATTTAATTAACTTCAAATTAAAGATTAGCCCCAAGGTAAAGGTTAAAACCATTCATTCAAGCATCAAAACTAATCATAATTTAATACATATTATCAAGGTCATTTTGTTTTAAAACTAGTTCATTGTTATTAATTTATAAAGTCAGATTTACTGGCAGAATGGCATACCATATTAATAATGATGGTTATTACTGCTTATTCTTTCTTTAGAATAAATCTGACAGCAATTTTTAAAATGTGGACATGCAGTTTGATAAATGAAATCAGAAGTTGGTTGTTAAAGATATTCTTCCTTTCCACAGTTAACACTTTTATGTTCCCTACAATAAAAATGAATATTATGGTATAAACATTTTATAGTTGTCCAGAAATTCTGCATTAGAATGACTGAAGAAGCGTTAAAGTTGCTAATATCAGGGATTAGTGACTTCCTAATAGTGTAATAATTTTTTTTTTTAATTTAAATTTAAATGCAGACATACAGCATGGTAGCATGCCATTTTGGTCCATGAGTCCATGCCGCCCAATTTATCTACACCTCCAGTACATTTCAAACAAAAGTAGAAGTTAATACATTATAATTACTTTTGAACAACCTCTCTAACACTGAGGAATTCATTCTCGACTTTGGGGTGTCATTATTTCAAAAGAAAACTCATGTCAACGATGAAAAAAAGCAATTTTCATTTTTACCACCCATCTCTTTTATATCCTCATCTGTATTTTCTAATTTCCATTACATTTCATACTTTAGTTTACATTTCCTGTTTTACAGTTTGAACTTTGTTATCTTGGTCCACCAAGTGAAATGTGCAATGTTGTAATTGTTGCAAGTTGCATCCAAGATGCAAAGTTTGGTACACCCCATTAAAAGAAGCACAATTTAGAAAATGGAGTACAAATAGTGAAGGCTACTATATTGGGGATTTTATACAAGTGACAAATATAGTGACAAATCAAGTGAAGTGTCTTCAAATTGTTTGGTTAAAGAATTTCATTCCATCCTTTTTTTCCTGCTCATAGGTGGACACATCCCATGTAAAAGGGACCAAAATGGAACAGATCGTGGACAAGGAGTTGTACAGTATTGACTTTTGTACCTTATAAATGAACTGTAATAAAGAATCATATAAATATGCCTCATAGAATTTTTTTTATTGTTTTGAACACAAACCCCAATGAGGAATAATCTATAAGCTTTGCTCCCAAGTATCATGCTAATAACTTCTTGTATCTGCAAATAAAAACACAAACAATTATAATATGAAACTAACTACAAGGCCTAACAGTGAAATAACCCCTTTCAACAAATGATGCACTTCATTTTTAGTCTGATATAGTAATGATAATTCTGCCCTTGTAATCAACATAATTTATAGGGACTAGTCTGCATTTCAGGAACTATATTATTGCCATGAATGGCTTACACTGAGGTGATTGTTATATTTTCTCCCGAGACTCACGAATAACAAGCACTGTCCATTGACATAAAAGACATTAATCTTGCAGATTGTACTACGACGCCCCTTAAACATCCTGCTAATCTTGTTTTTAACAAATCAAAAGTGATTTAAAAAGGAGACATTACACAATGATTGAAGGCAATATAATTAGTTGGATTTTCTCTTGCATTATTTTATACAACCTGTAAGTGTTCTACTGTGATGGTTTGTGTCTAATGACCAGATTCCTGAATTGAATGGATGAACTTCCAACAATTAATTTATAACTAGTGCCGGTCTTGCTCAATCCATTTAGTGTCATTTACAGGCAAATTTAATTAGGGATGAAACATTTCACTCTGTTCACACATCCATGAAATTCCATCTCCTGTACTTTTTTGGATTAAAAACACATCACGGACAGAACAGCTAGTTCAAAGCCTTTTCTTTGCTTCTTCTCTTAGTAAGGTGCAGATGGAAATATATTTGAGAAAAAACCTGGGGATTTTTGAAGAAAGGTCTCTTCTAAAACAGAATTCTTCAAAATGGGGCAAGTAACTTCAACAGAAATGCCTTGCATACTATAATATTGTGTAATTCCAAAGGCAGATGTTTTACTTGTACCAGAAAGAGAATACCCTTCTACACCCATTGAATAATACTTCCTGAAGACTTTTGAATAAGTATCGTAAAGTTTATTTTCGGTGCCTTAATAATGTTGTGAGTTCATACTCCATCCAACTGTTTATCTTTACATTTCTCACAGCAGCAGATGTCCTCCAGATTCAAGGTTAGTTTAGTTCTTGCTGTTATCAGGTTCATGAATGGTCCTCTTATAAGTAAAAGATATTCTCATTATCTCACAAAACTCTACCTGCAGTTTTATAAACTGGAGTTTTCTCTTTATAATGGATGTGTTGATAATATTTGAAGTTAAGATAGGATTATATATCTTAGGTTATGTAGGGAGCTTGGTTACAGGGATACATACACCACAGCACATTTGACCAACACTATGATACTAAGAGAGAACAAGAACAAAAGCAGATTTGATTGGCGAAATGGCCTACTTCCAATCTTTCATCTTATCTTGTAGATGTTAATTTGGAAATGCCGAATATAGACAGTAATGTAATTAAAATGGACCACAATGGATGACAGGACAATGTGTGCTTTTAGGGAACTCATGCTGGAAAGTGACAGGTGCCAGACTTTGCAAAGTCAAATGTTGGAACAGGGGAGGTTTTGCAAAACAGACAGAAGCTTTGTGGTCAGGTCACATGGGAAGGGAGACAGGATAAAGAAGGTGGGAGGACATTGTTTGTGAGGCAGAGCACATGGAGCACAGGGAGCTGAATAGAACCTGTCCTTTGTAAAAGGCAGGGTGTAAAAAAACCTGTCCCTTGTGAAAAGGGAATGTAAAAAGCAGTGATATTTGAACTGACCTTTGTGAAGAACAGCATGAAAGCAAAAGATCTCCAAGAAAGCAGGACTGCTGTTCTATCATCAGGAAAATTAGTTCTATAACCTTAAAAAAGCTAGGGGAAAATGTGTGAATACACCAGTGAGAAGAATTCTCTCTAAAAACTGACTTCTGGAACATAATTTAAAGATCCTGGGATTCGACAAGAGATTTGAAACAGGACTTTAAAATTGACATTTCCAGAAGCAAGCTCATGTAATAGTCTGAAACCACACACACACACACACACACACACACACACACACACACATACACACACACACACTCATTTTACACTTGTGCATAGTGGGGGTTGATTTAGCATTAAGTTTAGAGTTATTAAGAGATGTTATGTGAGGAATAGTTTAATTAAAAGACTTTTTTTTCCAATTTACCATTGCCTGGTGAATTTTCCATTGCTATTCCCATGTTAGTGCTAGTTAAGGGCTTGCTAGTTCGTAACATCTTTAATACTAGATTATGCATTTTTTTTCACTATTTGTTTTAATTAAATCTGTTTTGATTTGCCTGGATAGCATGTAAAATAAAGTTTTTTTTTCCCACTGTACCTGACAATAAACAATTCAATTCAATTATTTTTCCATTTAAATTTTTCATTTCTTGCCAGATTATCATCTTGTGCCAGTTGTTTTGACCCACCAGAAACAGGCCAGATTGGTGCATTTGATAATGATTTTTGACTCAGGATTCACCAGTCCTGTTCTATTCATGCTTGTGTTTAGTGTTTGTGTAAATAAGACCCAGTGAGGTAGTAAGATGGCATTGCAATGCCAAAGATGTCAATGAAGCAAAGTCTTCTCCGACTGTTCTAGAGAACACAAATGTTCACTAGGGATTGTTCAGAGGAAAGAGTTTCCACATTGCCATTGTCATATTCCTCAAGATTAAAACTGGTGGAAACAGATTAACCATCCCTCTTTTCACACAGAGACTTTGATTTTTGTGTATTGCCTGCAGCAATAGTTAAAGATGAGATGGGTGTGGATTGATTCTACAGAAATCCGCTTTTGGTTTGGAGAAATAATGGAGGTGTAATGGTAAACTTGAAAAGTCACTGAGCAGTTCCTGAGTGTGGGATCTTTACATTTTTATTCTTACCTCAGTGTCAAAGCGAGGGTCCTGATAGGCATCACTGATATTCACTGGAAGGCCTGTTGAAGCAACCAGCTCTGCGATACTGTTGTTTATCAACCAACCAGAGCAGGATAATTTCTCCATGCTAGCTTTGACAAGGATTTAATTAATATCAAAATTAGGATTTCACTGAGATCCTACATGCCTTGAATTCAATTACAATTTTACAGCCTGCACATCCTCTTTAGAAAATAAAGATTTAATTTGTAAAATATGCAAGTGACAGGATGCAAGAACTGGTACTTATTTAAATACAGTTCCCAAGTTTTGGGAAGTAACTGGCAACAGACATCTTGGAATTGATTCAGACCTCTTGCAAAGGATCACATGGTCTTTACTCGTGTGTTTAGTAATTATATTTCATCATTTAAGCAAAAATGATAAAGGAGATTTTCCACTTTAGACTTCCTATCTCACACGAGGAGCATGTATCTGGAATCTGCACCTTCAAACTGTGATGCTTCAGCCATTAGAGACAGCATCATGGGAAATCTTCCCAATTCAACTTTCCTACCTGAACAAAAACATTAAAACATTACCAATTAAAAAAAACACCAGGTGGAAATCTGAAATAAAAACAGAAGTTCTGGAACTACAAATTACTTTCAACTAGAATTAGAGGATTGATAGACTTTTGACATTTAGAAGAAGCAGGGGATCCATAGTGTTTTGAATAGGAAAGTGTTGAGGTTGAAAATCAGCCATAATCATGTTGAAGAATGGAACAGGCTCAAAGGGCCTCAAGGCCTACTTCTGCTTCAACTTCTAATCTTTTTGAAAAACTGGATAACTCCTCCTAGAAAGCTAATTTATCGCTCCCTTGGTGCACCTGGACTTACCATATATTTCACATTTTTGATCAAAAGACAATTTATGAAATCTAGCTAGTTAGTAAGCATTATCATTTTTATGCTACTTCTTTACTTTTGATTGCCAATTTAAAATAATAAATGTTCATAATTTTGGAGAAAAATATTATTTATTGCCCTTTTTAGGGTGAGAAAAATGAATGCACACAGCAGGTTTGAGGAAATAAGATTGCTTTGTCACTTGATATGTACAAACGAGGCAGCTACAATACAGTGCCATTTTGTGTTGTGAGTGTATACTCTTGATGAGCTGGTACAATAGTTTGATGATTAGGTTTCTATCGGTTGGCTCAATATTGTGGGTTGAAGAGCCTGTACTGTGCTGGAATATTCTATGTTCTAACAGTTAAAATAGATAGGCAAAGAAACTATTATGAAATATCTGATATTCAATTGTTAATTTTTTTTCTTTGAAACTTATATCTGATGGACATTCATCTGAATCCTTAATCTACAGATTGTGTCCAACAACAAGCTATGTGTCCACTTTGGATCTTGCCTTAGAATGAAATAGACCCATACACCACCCAGAGTTTTACCTGTAACATAATGATAAATCTATTGGCCCTCCATGATGCATGACTGCAATTTTTTTTATAGTTGACAATTTTTTTAAATATTGCTGACATAAAATTACATTTTAAAAACAATTTTGCAGTAAATTAAAAACAAATAAAAGCCTAAATAATCTAAAAATTACAACATAAAAGTAAAAACCTAACTTATTTCCTCATTATGAATCACTATTTAAATGATTGGTCTAGGTTTCCCAGACTCCACATGGACTCAGTGCAGGAGCTGACTTAAGGAGGCATTAGCCACTCAACAGGTCCCAAGTGGAGCGTCGAACAAAATGGATACTGACATTTTTATTGTCAGAGGGTATATGATAGGGTTTAGAATCTTTGTGTGAAATGAAATTGCTGAATTGCAACATTTAAATTTAGTCGCAGACAGCCCAACTCAGACCATTATAAACAATCCATCTGCACAGTATCATGCATCTCAAAATATTGCTACACACATAAAAGGAGCATACTTTTCAGCATCTGAACCAAACTTAGATTGTATTGCCCATGTGGTGTAACCCACCCTGACATAATGTATAAAGTAACTAAAGTTAACTTTTTTTTTCCAAATGGTATCTCACAAATGTAATGAAATTAATAATAAAAAAAACAAATATGTAAGTATAAAATCAGTTATGTTCCTCACCTGATATCACTCTCTGCACAACACAGTGGAGACATCAGTTCAAAGGTCTTTGAAAATTTCACCACCTGCCCAACAATGGAAAAGACATTGTAATCCATCCTCCACAATGACATTTTACCTCTCTGAAATGGTGCTTGAATTGAAGTTCTGTTAAACACGTCAAGCATTAAGCAATCCCATACAAAAGTCACTCAATTTGGTCTCGGGTATCAGATCTGTGTCAAACTCATCAACCCAAATGCACATTATCTTAGCAACTAATTTTTTTAAATGGGTCATTTAATGCTCATTTGGCTGAATTAAAGTTTGCTGAAGTCAAGAAGTTGCTGTTTCATCTTGTATTCGTATGTGTGAGTTCTTAGACAACACGTGGATGAAGGAAAAGGTTCTTTACTTTAAAGTTGTGGTAAACAGCACCATCAGGCATCTCATGAGACTGCAAGTCTCCATTACAGATCCAGCATATTGTGTCAGCCCCCTGCTGGCAGGCAAGTATAATCAAATAGTAACTATAATCAAGGCCTTGCTAGTTGCATTGCAAACATGATCACTATCATTACATCTCCCATTCTTAAAACAAAAGTAGCTTACTTTTAACTAACATGTTTTCTTTGTATAACTTTGCAATTTTAACTTTAACACCAGGAACTTACATTTTCATTATTATCAACATTGTTAACATTTTTTAACTTGTTTTGTGTGTTCACATTTACATACACTAAAACTTGAAGAGTGAATAAGATAGCATTACTTCATTCTATAACAGGAGTCTTTAAATTTGTTCTCTGAGTCTCTTAGGAGGATTCACGTGTCTTGACAATCTCCTGATTGATTGCCCTTGAATCTGAGTCGTTGCCTCAGACAATGTCTTCTCAGATGTGCATTCAGGTTGTTCAACATTATCCGTCTTTCCTTCTATTGTAGTTGGTACCATTTGAAGATCTCAACAATTTCTTTGCAGAACAGCATCTTCATCTATCTGAATGGTGTCTGATCTTGGTTGGACTTCACTAAGGTCAGTTCCCTTCTGAGTTCATAAGTTTGTTTTGTCTTTTAGCCTTACATGGTCACCAGTGTAGAGTTCCGGTAGGTTTTTTATTCCTCTGTCAAAGTAATACTTTTGCTTTTCTTTCTGTTGTTCTTTGAATTTCCTCACCTTCTCCCCCTCTGTTGTTTTCAGGAGGTCCTCCTGAATGGGTAGGTTTGATCTTGGCCTACATTTCATCAGGAGTTGTGCTGGTGACATACCACACTCGAACAGCATTGTGCAGTATACTAGTATGCTCTGGTAGAAGTCCATTCCACTGTCTTTTGCCTTGTTCATCAGTCTTTTCACTGTCTGTACTGATTTTTTCCACTAGACTATTGGTCTGTGGAAAATGAAGACTTGACGTGGTGTGTACAAGGTCCCAATGTTTGGCAAACATTGGAACTTTAAATTGCAAAACTGGGGTCCTTTGCCTGTGAAGATCTCATTTTCCATGTCATGTCTGGAGAATATGGCTTTCATACCTGTCATAACAGCATCTGCAGTGGTGTTGTTCAGTTTACACACTTCTAGATACAGGAAGTAATAGTCTGTGATGAGCAGATAGTCCTTTCTTTGATATTCGAATAGGTCAGCACCTACCTTCTGGTAAGGTCTGTGTGGTGCTCGGTGTGCTGAGTGGTTCTGCAGGATTGCTTACTTGATATTTCCAGCATATTGTACAGTTTAACACTTTATTTGTTATATCATTGTTGATTCTTGGCCAGTACATCACCTCTCGTGCACTTGAGAACATGTCCATGAAGGCATTCACATCTTCATCCATTTCGGTGTTTGCGGGCTCTCTCGTGTCAATGTGTCTGCTGTGTACATTAGCTTACTTGGAGTGTATATTCACTGCATAGCGTTGCAGCCTAATCATCATTCTTTGTATTCTAAGTGAACATTCATTTAATGGCTTTTGGAACAATGCAACCAAGGGCATATGATCAGTCTCTACACCGATTGCTTGTCCTGACACAAACAGATGATATCTTTCACAGGCACATGTGATGCTGAGCAGCTCCTTTTCAATTCGAGTGTATCGCATCTGTCACTGAGCAAGATGCATACGCAATGGGTTGCCAATCATCATATTTTTGCAGAACTTCACCAAGCCCATTATGTTGTGAATCTGATGATATCTTGATGGGTCTCACTGGGTCATAAAACCTCAGAACTGGTTCCTTTGTGCGCAGTTTCTTTAGTTCCCTCCATGACTTTTCATGCTTGTGATTCCACTCCCATTCAATGTTCTCTTCTGTTAGTCTCCTCAATGGAGCCATCTTTTCTGAGAGGTTGAATATGAATTTACCCATATAGCTGACCATTCCATTAAACCTCTGTATGTCCTTTTTGCATTGTGGCCTTGACATGTTCCCAATGGCAGACACCTTTCTGGGATTTAGTCTGATGCCCTCACTGTCAGTAATATCTCTTACAAATGTTAGTTCTGTCACCCCGAGCTGGCACTTCTCTCTATTCAGCTTCAGGTTTGCTTTCCTTGTTGCTTCGTGCACTTTCCTTAGTCTCTCATTAGTCTCTCCATTCTCGTAGTTCCCCATACTATGATGTCATCCATTGAGATATCAACTCCATCCAGGTACTCATTGACCAAATGGATAGTTTTGTGATACACTTCAGGAGCTGAGGCAATTCCAAATGGTAACCTTAGGAATCTGTATCTGCCAAATAGACCATTGAATGTGCACAGTCTTGAACTTGCTTCATCCAATTTCACCTGCCAAAATCCTGATGATGCATTTAACTTACTGAAAAACTTTGCATTTGCAAACTGTGACATGATTTCTTCATTCATCGGAAGCTTAAAGTGTTCTCTCTTTATTGCTCTGTTTAGATCTCTTGGATCCAGGCAAATCTAAGCTTTCCATTCCTTTTGTCCAAAATAACAACGAGTGAACTCACCGACTCCATTGGCTCATCTAACTTCTGAATCACATTTAGGCTTTCCATCCCGTCCAACTCTGCCTTTAGTTGCTTTTGAAGTGCAAATAGAACTTTTCTGCATGGATCTATTATCAGTGGCACACATTTATCCATTCTGATCCTGGAAGGCAGCCTAGACCCTGAAATAGGTCATTGTACTCTTTCATGAGTGCATCATAGATTGTCTCTCCTTCACTTTCCACAACAAAGACTCTTTTTACCAGGTTTAGTTTCTCACAGGCTGTTAAACCTAATATGGCCTGTACATCCTTTGGTAACACGATGAATGTTAGCATGTGCTCTTTGTCCTTATGTTTCACTTTGACCATGCATTCTCCTTGCACTGGTATATTGGTACCTGAGTATCCTGTCACCTTCACTTTTGTTCCATACATCTATGATCTGGGTCTAATCTTATTAAAATCAATCTCTGATATTACATAATTTGTGCTCCAGTATCCAATTTAACTGAAGAGTATATATCATTCACTTTTAATCTCAACATCCAGTCTCTGATTTCTTTCTTGTTTCTTCTTTGGCTTGGCTTCGCGGACGAAGATTTATGGAGGGGTATGTCCACGTCTGCTACAGGCTCGTTGGTGACTGACAAGTCCGATGCGGGACAGCAGGCACGGTTGCAGCGGTTGCAAGGGAAAATTGGTTGGTTGGGGTTGGGTATTGGGTTTTTCCTCCTTTGTCTTTTGTCAGTGAGGTGGACTCTGCGGTCTTCTTCAAAGGAGGCTGCTGCCTGCCAAACTGTGAGGCGCCAAGATGCACGGTTGGAGGCGATATCAGCACACTGGTGGTGGTCAATGTGGCAGGCACCAAGAGATTTCTTTAAGCAGTCCTTGTACCTCTTCTTTGGTGCACCTCTGTCTCGGTGGCCAGTGGAGAGCTCGCCATAGAACACGATCTTGGGAAGGCGATGGTCCTCCATTCTGGAGACGTGACCCACCCAGCGCAGTTGCGTCTTCAGCAGCATGGATTCGATGCTTGCGGACTCTGCCAGCTCAAGTACTTCGATGTTGGTGATGAAGTCATTCCAATGAATGTTGAGGATGGAGCGGAGACAGTGTTGATGGAAGCGTTCTAGGAGCTGTAGGTGATGCCGGTAGAGGACCCATGATTTGGAGCCGAACAGGAGCGTGGGTATGACAATGGCTCTGTACACGCTGATCTTTGTGTGTTTCTTCAGGTGGTTGTTTTTCCAGACTCTTTTGTGTAGTCTTCCAAAGGTGCTATTTGCCTTGGCGAGTCTGTTGTCTATCACTTTGTTGATCCTTGCATCAGATGAAATGGTGCAGCCGATGTAGGTAAACTGGTTGACCGTTTTGAGTTCTGTGTGCCCGATGGAGATGTGGGGGGACTGGTGGTCATAGTGGGGAGCTGGCTGATGGAGGACCTCAGTTTTCTTCAGGCTGACTTCCAGGCCAAACATTTTGGCAGTTTCCGCAAAACAGGACGTCATGCGCTGGAGAGCTGGCTCTGAATGGGCAACTAAAGTGACATCGTCTGCAAAGAGTAGTTCATGGACAAGTTTTTCTTGTGTCTTGGTGTGAGCTTGCAGGCGCCTCAGATTGAAGAGACTGCCATCTGTGCGGTACCGGATGTAAACACTGTCTTCATTGTTGAGGTCTTTCATGGCTTGTTTCAGCATCATGCTGAAGAAGATAGTAAAGAGGGTTGGTGTGAGGACGCAGCCTTGCTTCACGCCGTTGTCAATAGAGAAGGGTTCAGAGAGCTCATTGATATATCTGACCCGACCTTGTTGGTTTTCGTGCAGTTGGATAACCATGTTGAGGAACTTGGGGGGGCATCCAAGGCGCTCTAGTATTTGCCAAAGCCCTTTCCTGCTCACGGTGTCAAAGGCTTTGGTGAGGTCAACAAAGGTGATGTAGAGTCCTTTGTTTTGTTCTCTGCACTTTTCTTGGAGCTGTCTGAGGGCAAAGACCATATCAGTAGTTCCTCTGTTTGTGCGAAAGCCACACTGTGATTCTGGGAGGACATTTTCAGTGACACTAGGTATTAGTCAAGCCAAGGAAGAAGAGGTATTAGTCTATTAAGGAGAATCCTAGCGAAGATTTTGCCTACAATGGAGAGCAGCGTGATTCCCCTGTAGTTTGAGCAGTCTGATTTCTCGCTTTTCTTTTTGTACAGGGTGATGATGATGGCATCACGAAGGTCCTGAGGCAGCTTTCCTTGGTCCCAGCAGAGCATGAAAAACTCATGCAGTTTGGTATGCAGAGCTTTGCCACCAGCCTTCCAGACCTCTGGGGGGGATTCCATCCATACCTGCTGCTTTGCCACTTTTCAGTTGTTCAATTGCCTTATATGTCTCTTCCCGGGTAAGGACCTCATCCAGCTCTAGCCTCAAGGTTGTTGAGGGAGCTGGAGCAGGGCGGATTCTTGGACTGAGCGGTTGGCACTGAAAAGGGATTGGAAGTGTTCTGACCATCGATTGAGGATGGAGATCTTGTCGCTGAGGAGGACTTCGCCATCTGAGCTGCGCAGAGGATTTTGGACTTGGGGTGAGGAGCCGTACACAGCCTTTAGTGTGTCATAAAAAGCCCTGAAGTCGCCAATGTCGGCGCTAAGCTGGGTTCGTTTGGCGAGCCTAGTCCACCACTCATTTTGGATCTCCCGGAGTTTGCGCTTAAGGTGGCTGCATATGAGATGGAAGGCTCGTTTTTTCTCTGGCCAGGAAGGATTTGCAAGGTGAGCCTGGTGGGCACAACATCTACATAGAATTCCTCTATCTCCCTTTCATCTACTGCATGAACCTTGCTTTGTTGAACTTGGTTCCTACAGCAACGGGCATAATGGTTGCTTTTGTTGCACATATAGCCTGTTTTACCATATGCTGGACACTATTTTGGCAAGTGTTTTGCACCATATTGACGACATGGCTTTTGACTGTCCCTTTCATTTTTTATTAACTGACCATGCCTCTCTTTCCACTTTGATGTGCTTTTGTTAAACTGTTTGTGTCTGTTCTTGCTCACTGCATTCTCGTTGCAGCTAGTTTCACTGAACAGTTCTTTTGGCTGCAATTTTTCAGTTTCTTAAGCCCTACAGGCTGCTGTGGTTATTTTCACGACTAGATTTTGCTCTCTTAGCAGTCTTTCCCTTAGACTATTATCTAGAATACCACACACAAGTCTGTCTGTTGTCAGCAAGTCAGCCAGTCCACCAAATTCACACGTTTTGCTTCTGTTTCTCAATTCAGTCACATACTGATCAATACTTTCTTCCATTTTCTCTATACATGTGAAAATTCTGTGCCTCTCAAATGTCAGGTTATGTTTAGGTATGCAGTGTGCCTCAAAATGCTCCATTATTTTTTCCAGTTTCATTTTGTCTCCTTCAGCAGCTAATGTGAAGTTATTATACACCTCCAGGGCTTCCTCACCCATGACTGGCAAGAAAACTGATGCTTTCATTTTATCACTTTTCTTATCAGCCCCAACTGCCACTAAATACAATCCTAAATGCTGTTTAAATCTGTTCCAATTTTCAGCCACATTACCTGTCAGCTGAAGCTTCACTGGTGAATGTAAACCTTCCATTTTTCACTTTGTTAGCTTCTCTTCACTGATCTGTTGTTGACTTTAGATTTTTACCTTTTTAACTATTTCCTTCTAATTTCTTTCATCCTACTTCTGACACTATTTTTCATTGTGGATTTGTATGTGTGAGTTTTTAGACAACATGCGGATGAAGGAAAAGATTCTTTACTTTAAAGTTGTGGAAAACAGCACCATGAGGCATGCCACGAGGCTGCAAGTCTCCATCTTGCATACTGTGTGTCATCCCTCTGCTGGCAGCCAAGTCTAATCAAACAGTAACCATAATCAAGGCTTTGCTAGGGGCCATGTAAACATGATCATTATCATTACAGTTGCCTGCTAATGTCACTTTCATTTGTTCTGAAACAATCAAGCACCTGAAGGCACATAGACAAAAAACAAGGAAAGAGGAACAATTAGATTGCCAAGTATCTGGGACAGCAAGGAAAGAAGGCATAAATGATCTTGAAAGGCTTCAGTTGTTGTTTAAATCATGCAAATAAAAACAAATAATATAGAGTGGGATGATTATGGATATACTGATGCATTTTTAAACTGCTAGTTAAAGTGATGTAAAATGTAGATGCTGTAGCGACTGCTATGGCAGCGCTACAGAATCAAGAGATGTCCACACGGTGCAAGGTTGAACCAGTAAATGAATTTATTGTTTGAATTCCTCACACTGTACGCAGGGAAACACCCACTTCCAATGACATTAATGCCGGCTTCCAGAAGTGACGTCAGCGCGTCGTGGCATCACTCCCTGTGCTGGTCGTGCGCCACCTAGAAGCGATGATGTCCCCCAGACAACACATGTCATTAACCACGGGCTCCTCCTCAGGATTGAAGGGGGACCACGCCATTTTGAGTCAGGCAACTGGAGCGGCAATTTGGCCCATCTAACCACACGGTCACTTGGCCCGTAACAATGCAATAATTAATCACCTAGGGCTATAATGTTGATCTACAGAAGAAGGAGAAAGAAAGTCCCAGGTTCCTATATTTCATTTTTTTGTTGTTGTTGTCTGAAGGGAATTTAGATATAGTTTTGAAGGAGTCTCTGAAATCAGGCAGTTCAGTTTTGGAGCATTCATACAAATACTTGATCATAACCAGCAAATGAAAATTAGAGGGGAAGGTGCTATTTTATCACCAAGAAATGCTAGACAATTATATACTACTTTGTCCTCAATAACAACACATGGAATCCACTGATGATTTGGACATTAATCCCCTCCTCGATTACACATTTTCCATGAAACAAAGGTAAAAGTCAGATATAGATATGTACATGAAAATGATATTTTTGCAGAGGAGCTAGTGGAGTTGTTCAAGTGACTTGAAGGGCCGACATGGCCTGTTTCCGTGCTGTAAACGGTTATATGATTATATGATATTTCTAATAAATACGGGCACTTTTCAACACTTTTGCAACTAAGCAAATGTATTCCAGATTTTAAAACAATCAACTAGCTTGCAAAGAAAAATCACGACCCTAAGAGAAGCAAATGCTTTGAAAGTGGATTTGGAAATAAGGCAGAACTGAATGATACATTGGATAATTTAACAGTGTTGCCACGGAATGTTAAAAAGAAGGCATTTTTTTTCCATAGAATCTCTCCTTAAAAGGCCTTTCTATAAAACCCCATGTTACTGTGATACTACAATTAAATCCTACAATTTGGTTTGTAGCTGTAAATGTAAATGCTTACCCGAGTTACTTTAATAGCATTGCTTATTCCATAATATCTATTATTAAGAAAGAGTAAAGCAGTAAGATCTGGGGAACATCAGCTCATTCATTCCTCATGGTGAAAATGCTTGGTAACCTATCCAACCCTACTATAGTTATTTGATCAAAAGAAGGAGAAATTATCCATCGCTGGCTTAGGGAAACTGGAAAAGAATAATAAATTAGCCAATTATTTCTCACAAAATAGGAATAGATTTTAAAATAGACCCAGGTCTACTTTCTCAAATGTTCAAATCTTAACAAGCTGCCTGTGGACTGTCCTTTTTGTACAGATTGTATGCCAAAAAAAAAGTGGCCCTTTCATTCCAAGGGAATAGTCAAAATATAATCCACACCTCTTTCAAAGTTCATTATTGATATGGAAAGCAAATATTACATCTCAACTCAATAACTCGTCATAAGTCCAAAGGATATCAGGTAGAAGCACAGAAACTGAGAAAATACTGTCTCCAAAAACTGATGAAAGTGTTACAATGTTAAGTAATGTAAAAATTCCCTACAAAACAATGCTTTACAAATAACATGCAATTTAATACTAATGATAGGGAAGGGAGAATTCTATAGTGTGATATATTCTGAACTATAATATACCAAGCATCATGGAGTAAGTTGACACTGTCTAAATTTGTTTTATTTGTAGGATGTCTACTTAATAGGGAAGGGAGAACTCTATAGGGTGACATATTCTGAACGATAATATACCAAGCATCATGAAATAAGTTGACACTGTGTAAATTTGTTTTATTGGTAGGATGTCTACTTTGGTAAAGGAAAGAGGCTTCCATTTGATCAATCTGAATGAGATTTGAATTCTTACCTCAGATAGAGGAAGTGCTATGTAGAAAGACTATAAAAGAAATGAGACTTCATTGAGGAATATTATATTCATCACTGATCATGCGCTGCTTAAACAATTTTATGCTGCTCTAGGCTGAAACAAAGGAAGCAAATAAAACACTTACAGGGGACTCGATGTCTTCAAGCAGAAGGACAGAGCATCGTTCACACTGCAGTAGGGTCAGAGCTCGTTGCATGATTTTCCTAACAACCTTCTCCAGTTCTGTTTGTTCTTCAAACAAGTCATTGACAACCTTCAGTAATGCCTGAAACCATCAGTTAACCAGGAAGTGTTAAGTCAGTAAGATATCACAAATGCCCATCTAGTTTTAAAATAAAACAGCCAAGTGATTTTTGAGCAGAGAATAGCTGGGATAGGACAAAGATCAGAATTCCTGGTCAATTTTGGAAAATTTTATTTAAATAGGGCTCAAAAAATTATTGAAGATTCGCTCCCATCCATCATCTTTGGCCAACTACCATCAGGAAGGAGGTACTGGAGCATCAAGTTCAAGACTGCCAGGCTGGGAAATGGTTTCTTCCTGAAGGCTGTGAGACTAATGAATGGTATCCTGCAACTTTGGGTCTCATAAATAAAATTGAGTAAATTATTTCCAGAATATTTATACATATTTATTTTATATTATATTTTATGTATGTATGTGATTGATATGTACTGTGTGAGAAATATATTATGTGTGTATGTGCATGCACTGTTGTTCGGAGAAATATTGTTTTGCCTGGTTGTATATGTACAGTCAGATGAAAATAAACTTGCACTTTAATAACCAGCTATTATCCTGTTACTTTGACTTGTACCATTCTTAACAACTGGAATAAAGGAATCTATTTTCATCTTTTTATGTGTATGCTTAACAAAGCATTACATGGAGTGAAATCATTGTTCAGATATTGTGCACCAACAGACTTCACAAATAGCAATGAAGTGAGATATATTCATCTATTTTTTGAGGGGAAGTTGATGAATATTGACCAAGTAGATTGGGGGAGCTTCCTATCCTTCCCCAAAAGATATTAAGGGATTTTAAATGCTCACTCCAATTATCATGAAAATCAGATGGGATTAAATATCTAAACTGAAAGGGAACCACATAGCACTCCATCAGCTTTATGCTCATGTTGGTGTCAGTTACATGCGACATATGATCAGGTTTTGGTGGAGCTGGTATTAATTTCCATCAAAGCAAACTATTGCCTGTGGTGATTTTAGCAAAAATACAGCTTTTTATGCACAGAATTTTGTTATATTGCGGGGAAGGTGGGGGGGGGGGGGGGGGGTTGGGGAGGAAGCAATGAAGCGTTTAGTCCCTTGCTCCTTCTCTAAAGGTGGGTGAAAATGTTGGTCTGTTTTGTTCTTCCTGGTGAAACCTTTGGGATCAGGATCATACTAAAATGAGAGTTTATCTGAGCAAATTGTACAGCTCAGACATAAATGTAAACTTGAAATCACGAGCCAATCACAGTGTCAACAAATTGGTATGTGTGTCATGTTTGATATGTTTGCCATTCAAATAAAAGTTATTACCTATTTAGAAAAGCACCTATTTAATTTATATATAATACCGAATTGGCTTTACCAATAAAGTACATTTTATCTTTATTATTTTGAGAAACAAAAAACTATGTTCATGAAATATAGGAAGGATATCTAACTGGAAGCTGAACAATATCCACTTTTTACTCAAATGCTCAGCCATAATTACTTCAATAGATTATTTCAAACCATGGATTATTAATGAACACTTCTTGAGAATACATACCCTACTTCTATCATATTCCTTGCGAGATGCTGCAAAGAGTTTTGCATTCGATATGGATATTCCACAGAATGGCAAGTACATCTGCAGTACCTGGAGAAAAGGAAAATAGTATTTCAATAATCACAGTTTGAGCCCAATAACACCAATGATTAGAAATTTGAGTAGAAAGTGAAATTTCAACACATGTCCCTTTCTTTCATAGCTGGAGACCTGGGCTCAATCCTGACATCAGGTTCTCTTTGTGTGGAGTTGGCATATTCTCCCTGCGATGGCAAGTGCTTCCTCAGAGTACTACTGTTCCCTCCCACATCCCAAACACATGCGACCTGGTAGGTTAGTTGGCCACTGTAAATTGCCTGGGAGTGCAGGTGAATGCTAGAATCTGAAGGGAGTTGAATAAAATAAATATGATTAATGTAAGATTAATGTAAATGGGTGTTTGATGATTGGTGTGGACTCTGTCCGCTTACATGTCTGTTACCACGATGAACCTCTATATACATATTCAACAAATTACACTTACATTTGATTTTCAAAATTTTAATGCACATCACAAAATTGTCATATTTGAAAGTAATTCACCCAAGATAAATAAGTTTAAATAATTTGTGATTGGCTTAATTTTACTTTGTGTCTCAAATAATTGTCATATTCAACATATGTGAATTTTACTGAAAACGAAATGAATATTTTGTGCCTACCTATCTCATTTCTTCAATTTTAATCCAGATCTATTGGTCTTGTCTCCAGACTTTTACATTGTTATCATACAAGATAGACTTTGATCTTTCTTCAGTACATCAGAAGCACAAATTCAAGACCCATAAACAACATGATCTATTCATAAATAAGCCACTGAAGAGTTAAAGCCAGTTCTGCATTCGATAAAGGAGATATGTTATCTAGTCATAGATGCTTATAGAATCCATTGCACTCATTTTATGGTTGATAGGTCCCTTAAGTAACATCCATACTGCTAACTTCCAACCCTCCCTCCCTCTCACTTCTGGTGTCCTCTGCTCTCCTGTCAACTGATTTCCTAAATGCATAACCCCAATATTTCTGACCCTCCCTTTCTTTTCCACCCAGTTCCACGCTGGATTCTCCCGGAGTAATGATCCTCCTGTATGACAGAATTTGTTGGCAGCAATTAAGAGAGAACCTCACAATAACTGCCATGCACCTTTTTTTTTTAACATCCAAAGAATCTATACTCTCACTATAATCAACAAATAAAATATCACCATGGCTAAATATAAGGCCATCAATAAAACATTTTCATTCATTAAACAGGTAAGAAAGAGCATGCAAAAATAATTCACACAACTCCCAAATGGAATTTTCACTCCAATCAATTTGTTCAGTGTAGTTTTTCCACACTTTTTCAATCAGCATGGCTTATTGACACATAAACACATTCAGTTTAACATACCACTAAAGAAGGAACAAAAACATGCAAAATTACATTGGGAGGGGGAACTGAATTTCGGCCTGTCCAAAGGTCCCTTGGAGCTGGGTGGCTGTACATCTGTCAGCCAGACAAGGGCCGAGCTGGATGTCCAATTGCATAAAGTGATGATGACTGAGGAAACAAGATTCTGGCCTGTGGTGCATAAACTTTAACTTTGGCAAGAATCACAAAGTCATTGTGGGGAAAAAAAACAAAGGGAACAAAATAAATATTTTTTTCAGTGACAAAAAGTAAATAAAAAAGAGAAAGTTTTGCATTCAGCTGGAGATCAGGGTTAAACAGGTAATGTTTAAATTGTAAACATGTGCTTGATGAGAAGTGAAAACAAATCTGAGAACATGAGGCACTTAGGGAAGGAAACCAATTATCAAACATGAAAGCAGTGGAATCATGCCCTTGTCTGGCGAACAGATGTAAAAAGTTCTACAACCACCTACCTCCAAGAAATCTTCAATTAACACAAACTTTGACAAAAGCAAATAACAGCAACAACATCATTCCATTACGTTACTCATGCCCAAATCTTTTGAAGGGATTTTGTCATGAATTTTGATGTAGCCCCTGATCAACTGATCTGGGCCCAGAGTGGACGGGACAAGCAAAAATGTACCTCCTTAACCAATCATACTGAAGAGTAGCATTGTGCCTGAGCCACAAAGCATAAACTAAAATAAAACCATGTGCAGAGAAGTGAAGGAAAGAAAGTGCAATAATGAGAGATAAGAAAAGTACAATAATTGTCATCCATTTTTGAAATCCTAAATAATGAATCAATCTTAAAAATTCATTAATACTTGAAAGAGCAAGTCTAAATCTTTTCTGCTTTGTTTGAGAAGATGTGAACTGAGTCTTGAAATGACAACTTTGTCCATCATCAGGTATCATTTATTTATCGCAATTAAGACCATACAGCATTAAAACCAAGATAGCATGGCCCTGACCCGGTACAAAAACTACCTAACAATACAATGCAACATATAATCAATTTTCAGAAACCAGACAATGGTACAAGGAGCCAGGTTACAGCTAGATTTTATAAAATATCCCACAGTTTCAAGTGAAGAAGAACATTCCCTGAGCCTGAGTTTGTTACATACACTTACAGAAAAAGCTGTGGTGCTACAAAGTAAATGTGACACCAAATCAATGATTTCCATGTTGAACTGCTCATACATTGCCACTGAAAACTCCTGTATGATTTATACTTTAATACAAGCTAGCACTGATAGCCTTTCTGCAGGTTGATAGGTGATTTCCAACTGAGCTGTAACTGGACAGATTGATCAGAATGTCCACCACAAGAATCTAGTGAGAGGACCAAACCATTTTCATGGTCTGCTCAGGGTTCAGCGCTGCAGGACCTCACAGGAGCTCTGATCTGGCACCTCCTTGTCACCGTTTTTCGCACCTAAAAAATTAGCACTGCACCACTGGTGAGCTACTAATCTTGGTGAGACAGAGCTTTCTTTGCTTTAACATGGTTGTGTCTGACTGACATGGAACTAACTTTGGCTATGATATGCCTTCCACATAGTTATCCTCTTTTGTTCTAGTGCCTTCAGTTTCAGGAAATAAGTGTGCATACTGAAAAGTTTTATTCCATATTTCTCACATCTGTAAGCACACTAATTTTCCTTCTAGTTTTCATGATGGGTAATCAATGTACATCTCCTTCTGCTAGTTTTGATTGAAGAAGGTATGGTATTGTTCATCATTTTCCATAAAATTTAAACCAACTTTTGAACTAACCCTTGTAAGAAGTGCTTTTGTTTCATAATAGTTAATTTTTACTACTTTCAGTAATGATTTTACTTTCGGTAATGATTTTATGATCTTCTTTCATCAATAAATGAATTGATTGCTAAAAGTGGAAATGCTCATAGCATCGCTGAGTCACATATTTTGCCTTCAGTGACCACAATAATATTGGTCGTTAAGAACTTAAATGCCAAATAAACAATTGAGGCAATTCATTTGTGTAATTCCACTGTTTCTGGAAGAATTGATGAGACAGCAAAGGACATTGAAAAACAAATGGTCATTTCATTAGAATATTTAAAAAAAATTCTCTTCACAATCAAATGAATCTACTCTGCAAGAGAAAAATACTCTTCTCAATGCTTATGCCACATTCTGGAATGGAAGTGAGCTGATGGAACAGATGGTTTTTACCAAAAGAATAAAACAAATGTTAAGGAACAGGCTATTTTCAAAGAAGTTAAGAATTGCATTAATAAGAATAATACATTTACTGCCCTTCTGCAGTTATACAGGGCCCTGGTGAGACCCCACCTGGAGTATTGCGTCCAGTTCTGGTCTCCAAACTTGAGGAAGGACATACTAGCTATAGAAGGTGTGCAGCGCAGATTTACAAGGTTAGTTCCAGGGATGCAGGGTTGTCATATGCAGCAAGGCTAGAAAAACTGGACTTGTATCCATTGGAGTTTAGAAGGATGAGGGGGGACATGATTGAGGTATACAAAATCATCAGGGGGATAGACAAGGTGAAGTCTGATTACTTGTTCCCAATGATGGGGGAGACGAGGACTAGAGGGCATAGTTTAAGAATACAGGGTAGGCCCTTTAGGACGGAGATGAGAAAGCATTTTTTTACCCAGAAAAGTGTGAATCTGTGGAATGCTCTGCCACAGAGGGTGGTAGAGGCGGATTCGCTGACTATGTTCAAAAGAGAGTTAGATAAGACTCTTGTGGGTAACGGAGTTAAGGGTTATGGGAATAAGGCTGGAAAGGGGTACTGATGGTAATGATCAGCCATGATCTAAAATGGCGGTGCTGGCCCGACGGGCCAAATGGCCTACTCCAGCTCCTATTGTCTATTGTCTATTTTACTGAAAGTCTCAGTTATCCAAAAATTTTCAGCGGCAACATGACATCACAAGTTGAAAAAAAATTTCACCTGACATGCTCATGTGGGGCTCTGACATGCTGTTAGCACCATTTTGGTAACAACAGAGCTCAGAACCAGCCGGGAAGACAGACATTGAATGGCTAAATGCTGGCTCAGGGAAGCAGGCTGGAATCTCGAGCTATCAGTGAGCAACTGGAGGAAGTCTGTGGGTTAGGCAGCGCATGGGAAGATTGTCTGCATTTCAGGAAATTCCCTCCCCTCTCTCTTTCCATTTCTTCTTTACCCTCCACGTACTTGGTTCTCCACTGTCCTGGCTTCATCAAGGAGAGCAGCCTCTCGGGAGGAACGGGGACCTTGGACTCCCGGGCAGAAGCAGGGACATCAGGCTCTTGGGCAGGATTGGCGATGGGTGTGGGAGGGTGTCAGGGATCGGCGACAATGGTGGTGAGGTGTTGGGATTGGTGATGGTTGATACAAGTATTCTGCTGATGCTACTGGTCTACTTAAAGCCATTTCTCGGTTATCCAAAAAATTGGGTTGACCGAAAAACGTCTGGTACCAAGAATTTCAGATAATCGGAAATGTATTCCATTCGACAACATTGTTGCCTGTGTAACTGAAGATGCTGCTTCAATGGTGGATGATGCAGAGGGTTCATTACACACCTGAAAAATATTGTACCTTCCATCTTTATATCATTGCATCATTCATCGGGAGAACTTAGTGGCTAAAACTTAAAAGAATGTTTAAACACTTTGCTTTCAACTGTCATAAACTTTATATAAAATCTCATCAACTTCAAGATTGTCTAATGCTTGTGTGAAGAAAATACTGAACATTTTCAGTCACTGCTGAGGTAAGGTGGCTGTCCAAAGGAATTAGTCTTCAACGTCCTGTTGCACTCAGTTTTGTTTCTTTTTTCATAATGATCATGGAGCAAAAGTCATTGATGCAAAAGCAGACATATTTTATCTGGCAAATATCTCTGACAAATCAATTTATTGAACAAGACCTTACAGAGTGTGATGACACGAATACGTAACTGCCAATGAATAGCTGCCTCCCCCACCCCCCCCCCCACCCCCCCCCCCCCCGATGACTCGCTCTCATAATATCCCCATTGATTGTAAGGAAGCCATTGTGTCTGAACTTTAAGATCAGCCATGATCTCATTGAATGGCAGAGCAGGCACGAAGGGCTGAATGACCTATTCCTGCTCCCATCTTCTATGTTTCTATGTGCCTTTCCTTAAAAAGTTCAATGTCTATTGGAGATCGATCAATCTATTTATCTATCTGACATTAGAAATGTTTATAATTTGCAAATTTGAACACCAACGCAAAAAACTAAAGCAAAAACACACAGATCTGCAGGAAAGATTTCTTTGGCTTGGCTTCGCGGACGAAGATTTATGGAGGGGGTAAAAAGTCCACGTCAGCTGCAGGCTCGTTTGTGGCTGACAAGTCCGATGCGGGACAGGCAGACACGATTGCAGCGGTTGCAGGGGAAAATTGGTTGGTTGGGGTTGGGTGTTGGGTTTTTCCTCCTTTGCCTTTTGTCAGTGAGGTGGGCTCTGCGGTCTTCTTCAAAGGAGGTTGCTGCCCGCCAAACTGTGAGGCGCCAAGATGCACGGTTTGAGGCGTTATCAGCCCACTGGCGGTGATCAATGTGGCAGGCACCAAGAGATTTCTTTAGGCAGTCCTTGTACCTTTTCTTTGGTGCACCTCTGTCACGGTGGCCAGTGGAGAGCTCGCCATATAACACGATCTTGGGAAGGCGATGGTCCTCCATTCTGGAGACGTGACCCATCCAGCGCAGCTGGATCTTCAGCAGCGTGGACTCGATGCTGTCGACCTCTGCCATCTCGAGTACTTCGACGTTAGGGATGTAAGCGCTCCAATGGATGTTGAGGATGGAGCGGAGACAACGCTGGTGGAAGCGTTCTAGGAGCCGTAGGTGGTGCCGGTAGAGGACCCATGATTCGGAGCCGAACAGGAGTGTGGGTATGACAACGGCTCTGTATACGCTTATCTTTGTGAGGTTTTTCAGTTGGTTGTTTTTCCAGACTCTTTTGTGTAGTCTTCCAAAGGCGCTATTTGCCTTGGCGAGTCTGTTGTCTATCTCATTGTCGATCCTTGCATCTGATGAAATGGTGCAGCCGAGATAGGTAAACTGGTTGACCGTTTTGAGTTTTGTGTGCCCGATGGAGATGTGGGGGGGCTGGTAGTCATGGTGGGGAGCTGGCTGATGGAGGACCTCAGTTTTCTTCAGGCTGACTTCCAGGCCAAACATTTTGGCAGTTTCCGCAAAGCAGGACGTCAAGCGCTGAAGAGCTGGCTCTGAATGGGCAACTAAAGCGGCATCGTCTGCAAAGAGTAGTTCACGGACAAGTTTCTCTTGTGTCTTGGTGTGAGCTTGCAGGTGCCTCAGATTGAAGAGACTGCCATCCGTGCGGTACCGGATGTAAACAGCATCTTCATTGTTGGGGTCTTTCATGGCTTGGTTCAGCATCTTGCTGAAGAAGATTGAAAAGAGGGTTGGTGCGAGAACACAGCCTTGCTTCACGCCATTGTTAATGGAGAAGGGTTCAGAGAGCTCATTGCTGTATCTGACCCGACCTTGTTGGTTTTCGTGCAGTTGGATAATCATGTTGAGGAACTTTGGGGGACATCCGATTTAATGACCTGTTAAACCTCAATATCTCATATTGGATATTAGATCCATTCGAAGATCAACCCACCAATGTTGACACAGAAATTCCAGAGAGGTTGATTGATCTTCAGAGTGATATTAACTCCACGTCATAAGTTCAATCAATTTTAAAAAGATTTTCGGGTTGTGAGTGGTCTGCCAAATAAATGTCCAAAGCTGTAAGAAAAAGACAAATGTTTTTCATTGCCTTTCCCTCAACCTAAATTAATTGAATTGTGGATTCCGTAAAGTAGTTTCCTTAATAAAATCTGGAAACAGACTTGATATCACAACAGGTGATCTTCGACTGTCACACTCCAATTTAGAGCTTGAAATCAGAAAGCGTGCACAAGAAGCACTCAAGGAGCTGACTAAAATTTTCATTTTGTAATCATTCATTTTTAAAATTCTTTTTACTAAGTTTTCACATCCTCAAGTTTATGCTTAAGGTTCCTGAATGGCTCATTATGTACAAACCAATGCACACTCAGAATATTTTTTTAAAAATCTAATATGTATGTTCATATTTTTTTTCTTTCTTACATGCTCAATGAGAATGATTTTCTATTTGTCTATTGGTTGTGGAATCACAAGCCATAGTTATTAAGCTCCGAGGAAAATCCTTGTTTTGTTTTTACCTCATGTAACATTAAGAAAAAACTAAGCTTGACTGCTTTCCAGGGAAGGAGCCCATAAACTCTAAGCAGAATCCTAAGGGGGCTAAAGCCAAAAATAGGTTGAGAATGGCTGATTTACAACATTATTGCAAAGTTAACCTTACATATATTACACGGTTTGCAATGCAATATTATCGCGGGAACTTAATACTTCACTCGCTTCTCCAGAAAACCTGGGGACAGGAGAAGGCTACGCAATCCCTCAGGCTTACTCCACCATTTAATTAAGTCATGCTTATTTTGAACCTTGACTCCATTTACCCGCCAGATCATTACAATACAAATTACAAATGTATTAATATTAAATTGTCAAATTCCTTCCTGAGGTTATTTCTTGAGTGACTGGTTCACAAGCTTAAAACTGGCTATGGCAGTGCTAACTAGTAATGCATGATTAAGTGGTGATGAAAAACGTGAAATGGGAAGTGGTGCCTCTGGCAGTCAAATAACCCCCTTTGCTCACTGTTTAAGCCTGTGCATGAATAATGGCCACTTGAGCAAGCTTCCAGTGGGCATTGACCACCTACGCAGTCAACTGGAGGTGGGGGTATGAAATAATTGGTCAGTTAACAGTTCTGTTTCAATATCTTGCCACTGATGCATGCTTTTGCTCAGCATTCCTGCACCAGTGGGAAAATACTGCTGTTATGTGTATCAGGCATTCAGGCATTACATATCAGGTTGAAACATCCCAATGGGGTGGGGGTGGGGAGGACATTGTTATCTCAGTGCTTTAATAAGGTAATTGCCTGCATTTTATTATATTCAATCTCTAGTAGAGATCACTCTGATTTATTACATGTTGGTCATACTTATGCTCTCAAGCTCTGATTTCAGATTATTCGTAAAACTTGCTTAAATTGTTCGCTTATACCCCTGACATATTTGTAGCTGAATCATCAACTCAATCTTTGGCACTGGCCACATCTGAATTTATCATGTTTTCAGCATCACCTATAAAGCTACCAATAAGCAAGATATGACTGGCTTGAGTTTTGGATACTGGGGTTTAATTTCAATACATGACATTTTCAAAATGCCATCTGAAAACTGCTTCAAGTAACTTACAGATTACTACTCTACATTATCATTGATAATTCAATAAGTCCCTTTGTTTACAACAACCCAAATAAAATAAAACAATTTCAGTAAAAGCTATTAAACGACCCCTTATTTCAAGCCGTGTCAATCCTCATTCTGTTACATTTCATGGTGCACTTATTCAGTTTAAAATCCACTTACTCACAAATAATGTTTATGTCACTTTATTCATTTATACAGACAGGTCCTTGTTCTGTACTGAGTTACTGAGAAATCCTATGGATCATGCTTTTAAATTGTCCTTGACACCCACTTAAAAGTTGGAAGAGAAACATAACCCCTACTTGATCATCACAGGCAGTGATGACATCTTGGTTGATCCCACCTAAGAAAACTACACCTAAAAGGGCCTGATAATCATTATTTCTTTACTCATTGTCAAGAAGATGTGAACATTTGCTGGCAAGAACAGCATTTATTGCCAATCTGTAATTGCTCTCCATAAGTAATAATAAATCATCTTTCTTGAACCCCCTACAATCTTGTAGAGTTACCCTCACAAGGCTGCTTCACAAGAAGATCTATGATTTAGAAATTGCAAACATTGAAGCATTTGTGAAAATATTTCCATACAGGATGGGGTGTAGACAGGAACCTGCAGATGCTGGTGTTGACAAGCACCAATTGCTCTTGTTCTTCTTGGTGGTGGAGGTCATCTGGGAAGTGCTATTAGAATAGATGAGACAGGTAACTGTAGCAAAATTTGCACTGTATACGGTGCACCAATGTTTAGGTAAATGGATAGGATGCCAATCAAGAGATCAGCTTGTCCTGGATAGTATCAAATTTGAAAGTGTTGTTGGAATAGTCTTCATCTCAACAAATGGTGTGTATTCTATCCCACTCCTGATTTGTGCCCTATAGATGGTGAAAAGTCTATGCAGAGTCAAAAAATGAATCACTTGTGACAACATTTTGAACTTTAGTAGTTAGGCCAGTTGAGTTTCTGATCAAAGATGACCCCCAATGATGTATTGGTAGGGGACTCAACAATCAAGACAAAAACAAATCAAGGACGCTTATGGTTCATCTTTTTTTCACAAAACAAATTCCTATAAATTTGAAATGAAGATGATGCCTCTAAAAAGCAAAATCTTCATGGCTAGGATTTGCCTTGGGATATCCTGAGGTCATAAATGATGCTAACGTCGAAGTACTCGAGATGGCAGAGGCCGACAGCATCGAATCCACGCTGCTGAAGATCCAACTGCGCTGGGTGGGTCACGTCTCCAGAATGGAGGACCATTGCCTTCCCAAGATCGTGTTATATGGCAAGCTCTCCACTGGCCACCGAGACAGAGGTGCACCAAAGAAGAGGTACAAGGACTGCCTAAAGAAATCTCTTGGTGCCTGCCACATTGACCACCGCCAGTGGGCTGATATCACCTCAAACCATGCATCTTGGTGACTCACAGTTCGGCGGGCAGCAACCTCCTTTGAAGAAGACCGCAGAGCCCACCTCACTGACAAAAGACAAAGGAGGAAAAACCCAACACCCAACCCCAACCAACCAATTTTCCGCTGCAACCGTGTCTGCCTGTCCCGCATCGGACTTGTCAGCCACAAACGAGCCTGCAGCTGACGTGGACATTTACCCCCTCCATAAATCTTCATCCGCGAAGCCAAGCCAAAGAAAAAAAAAAGAAAATGATGCTATATAAATGTCTTGTGTTTTTATTATGACGCCATCCTTTTGTCGCCTTTCCATCCATGAAGATACCCAAATTTCAACGTTTTTTTATATTAGAAGTCGTCATCATCGAACAGGCCTTTTGGTGCAACTTAGAATTGATGCTCTGAGACTTACAAACCACTGGATTTCCATGTTGCTCAGTGCAACTCATTAACATACGAGGAAACATTTGCTTTGACTGGTAACCTACCCATTCATTGATCCATTTCCTCAATTATTTTGTAATAATAGAGTGTAATACAATTATATGCCTACAAGAAGGAAGATCATTTACTTTGTTGGGCTTAAGGGGATTCCAATTTTTTCACAAGGAACTATAATTATTGTAAAAGCAATTTGGGGACTCACCAGTTGCAATTTTGTCAATTAAACAATATTTCCAAGCGGACAAAATTAGATTTATGCCAAAACAAACTAATACCTTTCTGCCCTTCACCACTGGCATTGAGTCAGAGTAGAGGATTCACAATATTGACCATATATTTCAATTTACAAGTCAACTGGCAGTATATATTGACTCACTTTTTCAGCCTCACTTTAAAGGTTTTATGGTATATCCGGCATATAAGTTGTCCCCAATCTTCTGGCTGTCTGAGATGCCCCATTGACCAGTGTATAAGTCGACCCCCAAAGCTTGTGATGCCTCAGATGGGCTGTAGACCAGTGTAAATGTCGGCTTCCCATAGATCACATGGATTGATCTGCTGGGCATTGGCTGGAATGATTGCTTCATGGAGGGTCCATCAACACACTGCGGCACATAGTGAAAATATGAAGCAACCTTTAAGTTGAAAGTGATAGAAATGTCCAAGAAAACCAACAACAGTACTGCCTCAAGAAAAACTGATGTGCATGAGAAGTTGGTAAGAGACTTTAAGAAAAATTCTTAAAAGCCAATGTTCTTTGAGAAAAGGTATCACTCGTTGGCCAGAGTTGGAAAATCAGGTTCCAGAATGAATGCGTGAGCAGAGGCAAGATTGCTCCATAGTCACCCGAAATAAAATAAGAACATTTGCTCTGCAGTGGGTCAAGTTGCACCCAGACCTCAGTGATGATTTCAAGGCTACAGTAGGCTTTACATGGACTTAATTCAAATTGCTTTGATCAATGTTTTAGATGTAATAAAGAGATTGGAACCTTCTTACATACAGTATGGCAATGTGAAAAAGTAGAAAAATTTGGGAAAGATATGAATATTTTACTGGGACAAATTATGAGGCTACAAGTTCCAAAAGATCCAAAAATATTTTTGCTAGGTGATATTCATAATTTGAAGTTAGATATTTATCAGAGCAAGTTTCCACGTGTAGCAATAGCAGTAGCAAAGAAATGTAAGGCAGTAACATGGAAATTACACAATAATGTGGAGTTGAATAGATGGCAAACGGAATTACAAAATTGTATATGGTTAGAGAAAATAATGTACAATTTACTGAATCAACCAGAAATTTTTTTATAAGATTTAGAAACCATATATGGATTTTATTGGTAAGAGTTCATCTACAGCATCCACTACTCCCACTCCAACTCACACTAGTTAATTTAGAGGTTTAAGATTAATTAAATTTCAAATTTACAAATATAATCAGTAAATGATATATGATAAATTCAGGTAGGCTTTTTTTTCCTTTTTTTCCCTATGTTTTTGGGGAGGGAGGGGGAGGGTGGGGAGAAAATATAAATCATGTATTCTTTTTGCATCATTTTATTCATCTGTATGGTTATGGATAAGTGTGTTGTATTTGTCATTGATGCAAATGAAAAATAAAAATTTTAAAAAGGCTACAGTAGGCTGGTGCAATCATTTCATGAAGGGGAAAAATCTGGTATTACGCCAGAAAAACAAAAATTGCACAGAAACTACCAAAAGATCTTGATCATAAAGTTGTTAGTTTTCACCAATTTATTATACGTAACTGCAGAAACACAAGTTTGCATTGGCAAATATCGAAAACATGGACGAAACCCCCATAAATTTTGACATGATAGGCAATAGAACAGTGGATTGGAAAGGTGTTAAAACTGTACAAACCAGAAGTACAGGCCACAAAAGGACTAGGTTTACCATAATGTTATTATACACAGCCAAAGGGACAAAGTTAATACCCATGGTAATATTCAAACACAAAATTAAACCCAAAATGAAATTCCCTGCAGGTATTTTTGTATATTTTCATGAAAAAGGATGGATGGATGAAAATGGTGTAAAACTATGGATAGACAATGTGTGGAACAGGTGGCCAGGAGGTTTACACAAAGAACGGAATTTGCTGGTCTGGGATATGTTCATAGTCACTTAACTGAGAAGATTAAAAGTAGATTAGCACTACATAATACTTACATGCAGTTATCCTGGGTGGTTTGATGTCTAAATTGCAACCTTTTGATGTCTGCTTGAACAAGCCATTCAAAGACCATGTGCATGAGGAATGGAATTCATGGATGTCGAGTGAAGAAAAGTCATTTACAAAAGATGGGGCAATGCATGCTGCATCACTTGATGAGCTGTGTAACTAACTACGTGCTCAAGGCATGGGACAAGTTTTAAGTAGAGACTGCCTCGACTTCTACGCCAAAATATACAGTACATATATTTTACTGATTTTCCCCAAATCTCCATCAGTTCCAGATGTTCAGAGGAGTCATTATAAAGAACTGAATTATGAAAACCACATTTAATTGGAAACACAGTATTTGCTATTTATGATAATAGAGTATTGTGGATGCTTAGACCTTTCCAATGAAATATTTAGACTATCTATATCTGAGTACACTAACAACTAACATTTATAACATTCACAATAGGGAGTAAGATATAAAAGCTAAAGGTAAAAGGTTCCCTTATTGCCATGTAATACTACATTTCAAATGTAGCATACATGAAATCCATAAGGCAGACAAAGAATCAACATTTTGTCCAGCACCCCTCACAGAAACCTACAGCACTTGGTGTTTCAAGGTGGTCTCCCATCCAAGTACTGACTGGTCCTGTGCCTAGTTAGCTTCTGAGATCAGATAATCCCAAGCATATTCAGGCTATTAGATGCTGAAACAAACACATTACAAAGTATTATCTCTACATTATTATCAATCACAATGGCAATGTATTAAGACAATTACAGTAAGGAATAGAGGTAAAGAGGGAATGGTAATGCAAGACTGTGCATATCAGTGAACTGGGAAATGCCACAATAATGCATAGGTCAAAATAGAGCAAAATGGCTTGAGATTGGTGCCAAGAGAGGATTCCTGGAGGAGGTGGTGGGGTAGTTTACATAAATGTTAGCTTTGTAGGAAAAGTAGTTTATCATCACCGGCATCAGATGAAATACATTTAAAGTGTTTGCTGTAGAAAAACCTTTAAAAATTTCTAACATTTCTTACAAATTTGTGTTGAAATAGATTATGTTTATTTGATGTCAAAACCATCCTACAAAATCATAGTATGTGTATATTGTTCTGTAATTTGCCTGGTGTCAGTTAACTGGAACTCTTTCTAAACCTTGCCAATTGTCTTGCTGTATCATTGCTGTATCATTCTAATAAGGATGCCAAGTGGCACTCTTTTCCAGTCATTTCATTGGTAATTGCAAACTTTCTGGACTTGCATCTGTTCTTTTTTTCCCCAACCACTTAGAATGAAGAATAACTTGAAGATTAAAGCAAAACAATTCCACCTGACCCAGCATGCCAATCTGTTATAGTTTAACAACTTCAGTGATTGGATGATTCATATGCATTAAATTTTCTCACAGAAAGTGGAGAACCATAAGAATTCCCTACTCCAGAAATTTTGGCTAGATCATTGGAGGTGTTTAAAAAGCCAGTTTTTTTTTTAAAAAAAAGAACAGGATATTTTGAAAAATGGGGAGCCAGCACAGAAAAGGAGATGAAACCAGGGGCAATTCAGCAAAATCATCTTAAATGGTGGGACAGGCTCTTAATTCCTTGAGACACAAGAGACTGTAGATGTTGGAATGTGGACCACACCCAAAAAAAAATCTCCTGGAGGAATTCAGTGGGTCAAAAAGCAACAATAGGGGGTGGAAGTGGGTGGGGATTTGTCAATGTTTTGGCTCAATACACTTCAAGATTATTTACTTCTATTCTTGTGTGTATAAAATAGCTATGACTTGCATAACATCTCATTCGAGCTTCTCATCCCAAATTAAAGATACTTAGGTTAAACTTACAAATTTTCAGATCAAGTGCCTCAGTTGACATCCTAATTTTTCCAAATCCTGATTGTATGGTGTGCATTCAAGCATTTTCTGCTTTCATTTAAGATTCTCTCCCTGTAGCTGCATGTACAAGTGAAATGCGTACCTCTCAAAGGTTTCATTTTCTTTGGTGAACAGTGTTTATCAAACATCTCGATAACCTTGTCGAATTTGCTCTGGTCTTCAGCCTCGACAAAAATAAATGTTTTGAAAACCTCTCGTGCTTAAGGTCCCACCACAGTAAGTAGCAGTGCAAGCTTTCGTGTATCTGGTTCGCTGTCATGTCCAATGGCAGTGCTTTAGGTAGATCACAGCCTTGTGCAGATTCTTTGGATATCTTTCCATTCACCTTCACCAGTGGTTTGTTGATTTATTTTTGTGGGAAAAGGTAGACCAAATTTGATTTGCAATCATTATTCTGTATTTTAGACACCAGCTTATTTGAGTTCCATATTTGTGTGGAAGGTATACACTTTCATTTGGTTGGATCATAAAACCTAATTTTCAGTTTCTTTTTACTGAATAATCTTTTTTTTCTGTTTGCTGTATCATTCTAATAAGGATGCCAAGTGGCATTTATTTTAAAGTTGTTCATTTGTAATTCTTACAGCAAAAGAAATCCAGATGTTATAAGAAACTTAGCATTTTAAATTTTATTTTCTGCTTATCATTTTAGCAGGAATAAAATATTGAACAAGTCTCAGTTATGTTTAACTCTTTGTAAAAATATTTCTGTCACATTCCTAGACACGAAGACATTGAAAATGTTATTTTTATCCTCTCTCCGTAGGATAGAAAGCAAGGATGGTGTTTTCCTAGCTGGCATGTTTAGAACCAATGGTCAGTCTCAGAATAAGGGGATGATCGATCAAGGCAGAGTTGAAAAGTAAGTTCTTCATCTGAAGAATAATGACTGCTAGTAATTCATTACCCACAAGGACAATGAAAGTGCAGTGGTGATTGTATTCAAGGCAGATTTTTAGGTTTAAGGGAATCAAAGGGTGTGGACTAATGCAGGAGAGTGGCACGAGTAAAATGGACAAAAAGTTTACTGAATGACAGAGTAGGCACAGCCAAATGGACCAAAAATGGGTCAGATAAACTAAAGAAAATCCAGTATCAGGCAAGACTTTTAAACAAAACACTTAAAGAAGGTATTTTATTTCTAGAATCTACCTTATCAGACATCTATTATTGAGTGAATGCGTGATAGTTAAGGTTTACAGCTGCAGAACCATGGAGCAAAATCAGGCCTACTTCCTGATCCAACATGAGGAGGTATGGAACCTGGCCCAACATGACATAAGATTGATATAAAATGCTCAGCAGCTGAGGGAATAGCGTTTCAATTCCGCATTTTAACTCACCCATCCAAGATGCCTGGTTGGAGTCTTACTCGAAGACGTGCAAAATTAGTTTGCGTCAGAGTTGCTCAGGGAATTACACTGGATAACAATAATCCCAAAGTTCCCATTGCCCACCTCCCCAACCTGGATGAAAGTTTTGGTGGCAAAGAAACATACTTTGGTAACATAACACAGTACCAATTTAAACATAGGAAAATACCATTATCTGGGAAACTGAGTAGCTTGTTTTTATTAAATCAAGTTACTAAAATGGATGAGGAATTCCAATGCATCTTTTCAAGAATCTTCATGCCCAGGCTGCTGATGGTTTAAACTTGAAGGAGGTGCCAGTGCACTTTGGGATCTATGATCACAACTCTATTTGTTTTAAAATAGTTATGGAAAAAGAGAGGACTGGTCCACAAGTTAATGTATTAAAATGGGACAAGGCCAGTTTTGATGGCATTAGACAGGAACTTGCAAAGGTTGATTGGGAGAGACAAAGGGACATCTCTTAGAAGAGGGAGAGATCGAGTTCAGGGCAGCATGTTCCTGATAAAATGATGGGAAGGCCAACCAGAGATAGTGAGGTTCTGGTCAAGAAAGGAGAGGGGGTATATGTTAGGTATTTATAGCTAGGATCAAATGAATTATTGAGTACAGGGAATATAGGAGTACAGGTAAGAGGGAAATCAGGAGGGCAAGGAGGATACACAAGATTGTTTGGGCAAATCACGTAAAGCAGAATCCAAAGAGATTCTACAAAATATCTTAATACCAATAGTGTCTAAAGATCATCAAGCCTGTCTATGTGAGGAGCCACAGGAAAAGTCACAATCAAAGAGTTCTCATCATTACTTTCTCTAATGAAAGACATAGATGCTTGAAAGCAGAGGCAAACTAAATGTGATCTCTTTAAGAGTGTCCACATGATGGAAATGGAGGTGCTTAAGATTTAAGAATATATAAAGGTAGATAAGATGTATCCTAGAACATTATAGAAGGCTTGAGAAGAAATAGACAGAGCCCTAGTGACGCCATTTGAATCGATATCATAAATGAGATGCCAAAAGACTAGAGAGTGGCTGGTCTTGAATGTTTATTTAAGAAATAAATACAGGCTGGTGGTCCTAATGACAGTGGTGGGCAAGTTACTGGAGGAGATACTAGAGCCCCTCGGATGCCCCCCAAAGTTCCTCAACATGGTTATCCAACTGCACAAAAACCAAGGTCGGGTCAGATACAGCAATGAGCTCTCTGAACCCTTCTCCATTAACAATGGCATGAAGCAAGGCTGCGTTCTCGCACTCACCCTCTTTTCAATCTTCTTCAGCATGATGCTGAAACAAGCCATGAAAGACCTGAACAATGAAGACGCTGTTTACATCCGGTACTGCACGGATGGCAATCTCTTCAATCTGAGGCGCCTGCAAGCTCACACCAAGGCACAAGAGCAACTTGTCCGTGAAGTACTCTTTGCAGAAGATGCCGCTTTAGTTGCCCATTCAGAGCCAGCTCTTCAGCGCTTGATGTCCTGTTTTGCGGAAACTGCCAAAATGTTTGGCCTGGAAGTCAGCCTGAAGAAAACTGAGGTCCTCCATCAGCCAGCTCCCCACCATGACTACCAGCCGCCGCCCCCCCCCCCCCCCCACATCTCCATCGGGCACCCAAAACTCAAAACGGTCAACCAGTTTACCTATCTCGGCTGCACCATTTCATCAGATGCAAGGATCGACAACAAGATAGACAACAGACTCGCCAAGGCAAATAGTGCCTTTGGAAGACTACACAGAGTCTGGAAAAACAACCAACTGAAAAACCTCACAAAGATTCAGCTCCGAATCATGGGTCCTTTACCGGCATCAGCTACGGCTCCTAGAACGCTTCCACCAGCGTTGTCTCCGCTCCATCCTCAACATTCATTGGAGCGACTTCATCACCAACATCGAAGTATTCTAGATGGCAGAGGCCGACAGCATCAAATCCACACTGCGGAAGATCCAACTGCGCTGGGTAGGTCACGTCTCCAGAATGGAGGACCATCGCCTTCCCAAGATTGTGTTATATGGCGATCTCTCCACTGGCCACCGAGACAGAGGTGCACCAAAGAAGAGGTACAAGTACTGCCTAAAGAAATCTCTTGGTGCCTGCCACATTGACCATCGCCAGCGGGCTGATATCGCCTCAAACCGTGCATCTTGGCGCCTCACAGTTTGGCGGGCAGCAACCTCCTTTGAAGAAGACCACAGAGCCCACCTCACTGTCAAAAGACAAAGGAGGAAAAACCCAACACCCAACCCCAAGCAACCAATTCTCCCTTGCAACCGTGTCTGCCTGTCCTGCATCGGACTTGTCAGCCACAAATGAGCCTGCAGCTGACGTGGACATTACCCCTCCATAAATCTTCGTCCGCGAAGCCAAGCCAAAGAAAAAGAATGTTTCTATTTGAGTTTTAGAGTGGGATTAATGGAATGTGAGAAATGTACATCCATTTTCAATAATTACATAATCTCTTCAAGCAGTCTGATTTTTAACATGATATTTTCTCATATTAATAGCTGGATCTTTTGGGAATGTTTTGATCAGTTTTTCTTGCTCACAGCTTCCTGATGCTAATTCTCTACATTGTCCTCATTAAATAATTACACAAATTAAGAATCACATAAGCAAATGACCTTCTTGATGTCACCTTCATTACCTCAGCACCAATCAGACAGAATATATGCATGCTTGAACAACACAATGCCATAAAGATTTAGCACAGAAATTCAACCAACAGAAGGCTCTGGGTTAGACTAAGTATTGTGCAAAAATGTGCGTTTTTCAACACAGGCCACCATGCAAATCAAAGTTAAATACTATTTCTTACACTTGGAAAAATTGTTCTCAAGATACGTCTCAGAATCATGTTTGCAACTTTATTTTTTAATGTTTGTTCTTTATTTTTTAAACTTTGAGGGTTGAACTTCACTATTTTAGCTGGAAACTATATTTAATAAATAAAGAGTTGGATGGGCAGCTGATCGCAGCAGTTCAATCTTAGAACAAATATTAAAGTGTGAATTATTTTAATGTGCATCATCAGAGAAGTGAGTGATCGTTTTACATCTGCATCTTCTGGTTCTCACGTTGCCAACACTAGTTTAACACAAGATAATCAACATCAAAATTATCCTCAAAGTGAGATTTTTTTTCCTCCATTCTACAATATGAAATGATTCAAAGAGTTTTCTAAATATTGCAATAACCACCAATATGCTAACCAGAATACCATACATCAATAAATGGAATACAGAATAACAGTATACTTCTAAGAAACACTTCAGTTGAAGACTGAATAATATTGATTTACAACATCTTTAAAAGATAGCAAACAAAGCCACTGCTTTTTAAAGGAATCCTCATAAAATTGTTATGAGGCCACACACATAATCACTTCGACTATATGAATATTGAAAAAAATGTTACCTAGTTCTAACTATTCTCCTTAAATAATGGCTTAGGATCTTCAAAACACAGAATTCTTGACAATCTTTTGAGAATTTATGGGAAATAAAGTTGATAACTACAACAGTAGACATTAAATTACCCCTTTACAGCAAGAGATAATAAATATAAACGATAGACATACATTTATAGCTGCCGTGAGAGCAAGAGTCTGATTGAGGTTACATTTTATATTTATAGGAAATGTTATATTCTATTTGGAAAACAGCAATAATATTTATTGGGGTTAATCTTATTGTACAAGTGAAGTGATGGATGCTTAAAAAAAAACTTGAAACTCAAGAAAGACTACAACACGTAAATAAAAATCCAACATGAAGAATTGAAATGGAGCTACTTTCTCTCCCAAACTCCGCAGTTCATTTCTAAATTCTAATTCTTAATATGTCACTAATGTCCCAAAGATTCACTTATTAAATGTATGATAATATTTTTCCTAATTATTTCCAAGTGACATGATGATTAATGCACAAATAATGGCTCAAAGATCTTGACTGCAGTTAAAATGAACATTTGGTTACTGCAGATTAGTGATCTGTTTACTCTTTTGATTGCAGTGAAATGAATGAAATCATAGATCAAATTGATCATGAATAGTAGCTTTAAATGCTCTTGTGTCGTCATGGTGCTTAATTTAATTAATTGATATTTTCATTCATTGAAGAAATAGAAAACAATGCAGAGAACATATCACAACTTTATATACTAGGAAATGAAATCTATTTGCTGATTCATGTCCTGGTATTCTACGGAATGAAGAATACCAGCATAGTCCTTCTCCAAATATAGTAAAAATAAGTTCAATTAAAATTATTTTTAGAAGTTTGTGAGCATCAAGAAAATGAAAATAAAATCAGTGAGCTAATGAACAGCAGAAGCATCTTTATCAAAGCAGTTCCTAAAAATACATGATCCAAAAAAAATCACAAAAATAAACATGAAATTGACACACATTTTGTGACAAAAAAAATTGCTGTTTGCAAAAAGAAAACCTACAAAGCCTGTAATATAACAGATTTTTCAACTAAAATATAGGATGTATGATCATTAATAATGTGAACACTGCCTTAAATATATTTTGAAAAGCAGCTGCAGCTTCGCAACTGTGTAGTCTCACAGAGGAAAGAACAATTCTTTTGAACTCCCAATGGTGGCAGCATTTGCTGCTCTTTGCACTTGCTTGCATTGATTTCTCAGATGAAATAGGATCTTCTGCCACCACGTGGTAGCTACTAGACATTGCATCTATCAATAAAAGGGTAAAATATGGTTTGAGGAAATTATTGCTTTGCTCCCATCACTTACAAATATTCTCAACTCGCCTACTACTTGTAATTTCTGGTTGTACAAGTGGCTCCTTCTGGCCCCTTACAAAGTTACACAAATCACTAATACACACATGAAGATTTTGTGATGGCTGCTATATTCTATTTTTAATTAATCTCGACTTTGGAGCTGTTTGAGTGAAGAAATACAGAACAAAGTTAGTCATGACCATCATCCCAATGCTAAAAAGGAATACTAATACAAAACAAGATATCCATAATATTGCTGAAAGAGTAAACAAATAGTAACGAAAGCTCCGTGTCTCCCTGATGAATGGGCCCCCCCACAGGATATATATACACACCTTATACATATAGACAACGGCTCTGTATACGCTTATCTTTGTGAGGTTTTTCAGTTGGTTGTTTTTCCAGCCTCTTTTGTGTAGTCTTCCAAAGGCGCTATTTGCCTTGGCGAGTCTGTTGTCTATCTCATTGTCGATCCTTGCATCTGATGAAATGGTGCAGCCGAGATAGGTAAACTGGTTGACCGTTTTGAGTTTTGTGTGCCCGATGGAGATGTGGGGGGGCTGGTAATCATGGTGGGGAGCTGACTGATGGAGGACCTCAGTTTTCTTCAGGCTGACTTCCAGGCCAAACATTTTGGCAGTTTCCGCAAAGCAGGACGTCAAGCGCTGAAGAGCTGGCTCTGAATGGGCAACTAAAGCGGCATTGTCTGCAAAGAGTAGTTCACGGACAAGTTTCTCTTGTGTCTTGGTGTGAGCTTGCAGGCGCCTTAGATTGAAGAGACTGCCATCCGTGCGGTACCGGATGTAAACAGCGTCTTCATTGTTGGGGTCTTTCATGGCTTGGTTCAGCATCATGCTGAAGAAGATTGAAAAGAGGGTTGGTGCGAGAACACAGCCTTGCTTCACGCCATTGTTAATGGAGAAGGGTTCAGAGAGCTCATTGCTGTATCTGACCTGACCTTGTTGGTTTTCGTGCAGTTGGATAATCATGTTGAGGAACTTTGGGGGACATCCGATGCGCTCTAGTATTTGCCAAAGCCCTTTCCTGCTCACGGTGTCGAAGGCTTTGGTGAGGTCAACAAAGGTGATGTAGAGTCCTTTGTTTTGTTCTCTGCATTTTTCTTGGAGCTGTCTGAGGGCAAAGACCATGTCAGTAGTCATGCGGCTCCGAATCATGGGTCCACTACCGGCACCACCTACGGCTCCTAGAACGCTTCCACCAGCGTTGTCTCCGCTCCATCCTCAACATCCATTGGAGCGCTTACATCCCTAACGTCGAAGTACTCGAGATGGCAGAGGTCGACAGCATCGAGTCCACGCTGCTGAAGATCCAGCTGCGCTGGATGGGTCACGTCTCCAGAATGGAGGACCATCGCCTTCCCAAGATCGTGTTATATGGCGAGCTCTCCACTGGCCACCGTGACAGAGGTGCACCAAAGAAAAGGTACAAGGACTGCCTAAAGAAATCTCTTGGTGCCTGCCACATTGACCACCGCCAGTGGGCTGATATCGCCTCAAACCGTGCATCTTGGCGCCTCACAGTTTGGCGGGCAGCAACCTCCTTTGAAGAAGACCGCAGAGCCTACCTCACTGACAAAAGGCAAAGGAGGAAAAACCCAACACCCAACCCCAACCAACCAATTTTCCCCTGCAACCGCTGCAATCGTGTCTGCCTGTCCCGCATCGGACTTGTCAGCCACAAACGAGCCTGCAGCTGACGTGGACTTTTTACCCCCTCCATAAATCTTCGTCCGCGAAGCCAAGCCAAAGAAGAATACATATAGAATACACATACATAGACAGACAGACACACACACACACATACACACACACATACACACACATACACTATATATGTGTGTGTGCACACATACACACACATACACTATATATGTGTGTGTGCACACATACACTGTATATATGTGTGTGTGCACACATACACTTTATCTTAAATGGATCAAATACTGCACACAATGTTCAAAGTACAGATATATTGCCAGAGTACATATGTGATATCACATACAACCCTGAGATTCTTTTTCCTGCTGACCAGACAATTTCTCATTATCAGCAGTGCAAAACGATGTACTCAAGAAAATATATGTATACAAAAGAGAGAAATGCACACTAAGAAAGGTAGACAGACTATTCAATACAAAAAATGAATATTCAATGCCTCATGAATTGGTGTTTTTTGAGGAGGTAATGAAGAAACTTGATGAGGTTAGGGCAGAAGATGTGGTCCGTATGGATTGTAGTAAGGCATTCAACAAATTCCCCCATGAGAGAGTTGTTCAGAAAGTCATGAGGTACGTGATCCATGGAAACTTGGCTGTGTAGATAAAAAAAATTGGTTTGCATGTAAAAAGGAGAGTAATAATGGAAGGGAAGTAGAGTTCTGCAAGGATATGTTCTGGGACTCTTGCTCTTTGTGATCTTTATAAATGACCTGGATGAAGAAGCAGAAGGATGGGTCAGTTAAGTTTTCAGATGATACTGATGCAAGCTTCTGTTTTTTATTGAGTATTATTTTGGGGTTGTTCAAGGTGAAAAACAATCATGGATTTCTGGACATTTTCCAGACAGCCTGGCACCGTTAAAAAAAGTAGTGCTTTGGAAGAACAAAATGACAATGATTGTTTATTCAAGAAAAAACCAGATGGGGCCATTACAGGTCATATGATTCATGACTCACGTGTTTGAGACACTTGAAGAAGGAACATTGAGTATTAATCAAGCAAGTCATGTAATTAAGACACTTGAGAAGCAAGATTGATTAATAAATAATCAGGGATCTGCAAGAGACAGAAATGAAGTGACTTTGTGTGAAATGGATACTTCTTGTTGGGGAAACAGTGATCCACCGTGACCAGTGTAATGGTCACTTTAATTGGCCTATATCTGGGTAAAGGAATGTTTTTATTCAATGTTTTCATATTGGACCATGGCCATTCATTATTTTGTTTGTAAAATTTATTTAAAATTTTACAAAATACAAGTATGTAAAATACAAAATAAAATCTAAAACTACCCCATACTCCCCCCTCCCAACTACCCCACCCCTTACAACCCTCCCCCTGGGAGCTTATTAAAAAAACATACATAAAATCATAGCAGGCTGTTGTGTGGTATTTCAGCTATTTACATCTTTAAACACAAATAAAAAATTTTCTTAACATCTAAGCCCATACATTCCAGATATAAAGTCTACATTTTAACAAAAAAAGTATAGTTATTTCACAAACTATGTTATATTCTCTAAATACAAACATGATTGTATTTCTTTATGCCATCTTTGTATACTCAATACAACATAACTTTTATAAGTTACAGCAATACATTTTCTAACCACCACCAATCCTAATCATATAAATACAATTTGAGGTATTTCCAATTGCAAATTAGCCATAATATTCTTCATATAACCCAATAAACACACCCATTGATTCACATATAAATATATTTGGAATAAGTCCCTCAAAAATTTAATGACATTTTCCCACACCAAATGTACAAAAGTACCTGTCTGGTTCCCACATCGAAAACATAAATCTGACTCACTGAAACTATATCTTTTCAATTTTTCAGGAGTTAAATATAACTGATGTAAAAAGTTATAATTAACTAAACTATAATGTACATTAATTAATTTTGTGACACTATCCCAACAGATATCAGACCATTCTTCCACAGATATAGGAATAAATAAATCCTTCTCCCATTTAACTCTTGTTCTAAATATATCTACCTTCTTCATCTTTTCCTGTAATAACAAATACATTTCTGAAACAAACCCTTTTTTTTCCTTATCAGCAAATAATTTCTCAAATTTCGTTTGACCCAGTAGTATTAAATCTTGACCAAAACATTTCAATAACAAATCACGTTCTTGATAATAAGCAAATAAGGTGTTTTGTAATATGCTAAACTTCTCTCTAAGTCTATTAAATGAAAGAAATGAACCTCCTTCAAAACAATCTTCCACTAATATCAATCCTTTTGAATCCCAATCCCTCAAATAAGGATTACGCATAGAAAATGGAATTAACTGATTCTGATATAACGGAGTTTTAGCTGAAATCACCTCTCTCAATCCTATAAGTTGATTCCACTTATACCATATCCCCATCAAATGTTTCAATACAGGTAATTTATATCGTAGCAAAAGCAAAGGATTCCATCTATATATAAAGTGATGTATTGATCTTTCCTTTATCTGATCCATCTCCACTTTTGCTCATATCGGAGGCTGGTCAATATCAAACAGTCTATTAATAAATCTCAATTGTGCTGCTTGATAATAATTTTGAAAATGTGGTAGTTGAGGACCTCCCAAATCATATCTCCATGTCAATTTTAGCATAGATACTCTGGATAACTTACCTTTCCATAAAAACAAACGAACTACCGTGGTAGCGCACTCGCTCGTCAACCCGGCCCCACGTAACGCCACGTGGCGGGGAAGCCCTGGGAAGATGGTGCCATCGGGGGTTTCTTCCTCAGTCAAAACTCCCATGTAGCGTGCGCCCCAGGCAGTGTGGTGATGTCATCACGCATGTGGTGACCGAAAAAACGCTGCCCTTAAAGGGGCACACACCAGATTCAAATAAATGTTGTTAACAACCCTCAACATGGTAACTGTGTTTCTTACACTGCTCACACCGCCATAGTGGTGACCCCGACAAGCCCAGACATTTTTCTGCACTCAAGTAACATGGATTTGGCAGAGATTAATGCTGCCTCCATCAAGCTTCCCTTCTTTAGAACCCACTGCTCAAGAACATGGTTTGGGCAAGTAGAAGCGCAATTCCAGCTTTGCAACATCTCCACAGATGCCACAATGTTTTACCACGTCGTGAGCGCGCTAGACCAAGACACAGCAGCGAGGGTGGATGACCTCATCCACCACCCCCTGGCTGTGGGCAAGTACACCGCCCTCAAGGATCTGCTGCTGGAAACTTTCAGAATACTCCCCAGCAATAGGCTTCCAGGCTGCTACACCTGGATGGGCTTGGGGACCGTAGTCCCTCGGTGCTGATGGACAAGATGCTGGCCCTGGCGGAAGACTACAAGCCATGTTTTCTCTTTCACCAGATATTCCTGGAGCAGATGCCGGAGGACATCTGACTGCACCTTATGGGTGAGAACTTCTCAGACGCACAAAAAGCAGCGGCCCGCGCAGATGCCCTCTGGTGAACAAAGAGGGAGAATGAGGTATTCCTCAACCAGGTAACATGACCTAGACCCAGTTACCCACAGGCCACCCCCAAGACCAAGCCGGATGAGAACCAGTCAACCTGATGTTTCTACCACCAGCGCTAAGGAGCACAAGCCCGTAAGTGCTGGCAACCCTGAGGGTTTCAGGGAAATGGTCAGCCCCAACCGCCATTAATGGCTGTGATGGCTGGCCACTGAACAGCCTCCGTCATGTTACAGACAGATCCACTGGCTGCTGCTTCCTGGTGGACATAGGGGCTGAGTTGAGCATCCTCCCTCCATCCCACAGCCTCAGAGACTCACACCCGATCTCGCCATCCAACCCTGCAGGTGGCCAACAGCTCCACCATCAGGATCTATGGCACCTGTAGGGTACAGATCCAGTGGGAGGGAGAAATTCCACTGGAAGTTCGTCCTGGCCTCAGTGGGCACCGTGCTGTTGGGGGCCGACTTCCTGAGGGCTCACGGTCTCCTGGTCGACATAAAGGGCAAGAGGCTGGTCAATGCCTGCACATTTCACTCCATACGGTTGGACACAGCAGATGCACCGTAACCACCGCTAGGGATGAGTTCTCCAACATCCTCCATGAGTTCCCCACCATCTTGGACCCGTGCTTCAACGATGCCATTCCCCAGCATGGGGTCTTCACCACATCGCCACGCAAGGCCCCCAACTGCATGCTAGGCCCAGATGGCTGCTGCCCGAAAAACTCCAGCAAGCGAAAATGGAGTTCTCCAGGCTTCAGGAGCTGGGAATAGTCCGACACTCGGACAACACCTGGGCATCACCACTCCACATGGTCCTGAAATTATCTGGGGGCTGGAGACCCTGCATGGACTACCGTTGGTTGAATGACACAACCACTCCCGACAGGTACCCAGTGCCCCACATACAGGACTTCTTTGCCAACCTGCACAGTGCACGGGTTTCTTCAAAGTGTACCTCAAGCAAGGATACCATCAGATCCCGGTGCATTGAGACGACATGAGTAAGACAGCCATCATCACCCCCTTCAGCCTCCAAGTTCCTCCGCATGCTGTTACAAGATCAAACCAGAAACCACCAAGAAGACATATCACATAGGGGTAAAGATGAACAATTACTTTATTAACAAAAAAAATTCGCCTTCAAACTTTAATTCAAAATCCCTCCTTTTACAACAATGCCCACTGGTTACTATGCAAATCTCTATAATAGTGTAAAACTAATAAATTCCCCAGCCTAAATATGACATAAGAAATCAAAGTCTAAGCTACCTTTCCAACGAGCCCACAGAAAAACTTAGACACAAAACAAAAGCACAACACACACAAGACTCACAAAACTTCAATCTCAACGGAAGCAAAGATCATAAACAAAATTCAGTTTGTTTGGTTAACTGAAGCCAAAGATCTTTGCGAGCGAGAGCGAGAGAGAGAAAGCACAAAATTCGAAGTTGTTTTGTTGTGTTGCTTGCAGAGAGAGGTCCGGATCCTTCTGGCTGCCTTTGGAATGTTCATCCTTTTTGAAATCCCAACATTCTAAACTGTCCTCCACACCATGACTCATGCTCTGGGCCTTCTTCCACTCCACAGCACCCCCAGTGGTGGTTTATCATCCAAGTCCAGACATTTCTTCATTTTCTGCACATGCTCAGTCCATCTCCCACTCTCTCAGCAGACCACCTTCACCTTGGCTCTCTAAGGCAAACTGTCACTTTTTAACATAAAATCACACAACACATAGGCCAATACACAACACAGAACTCTGAAACAATGCCCTTCAGTCTAAAGAACGCGGCCCAAACATTCCAGCGCCTCATGGACACAGTGGGAAAAGATTTTGACTTTGTGTTCATCTACTTGGACGATATACTGATTGCCAGTCGCAACCATGAAAAGCACAAAGCCCACCTCCTCACCCTCTTTGCCCAGCTGGCGGATTTCGGCCTCACGGTCAACACAACCATATGCCAGTTCGCCAGAGTTCCTCAAGTTCTTGGGGCACACCATTTTGGTGGTTGGGGCTGCCCCAGTGCCGGAGAAGGTGGTGGGTGTCCAACACTTACCCAAACTCTCCACCCTGAAAGGCCTGCAGGAGTTTATGGGGATGGTGAACTTTTACCATCGGTTCATCCCCGGGGCCACTTGCACCATGCGCCCATTGTTCGCACTCATGGCCACCAAAGAAAAAACTCTGTCCTGGCCGGAAGAGGCGGACAACACATTCGTGGCAACAAAGGAGGCTCTGGCTAGCGCAATGCTGCTGGTACATCCATGACTGAAGGCGCACATGGCACTCTCCATGGATGCCTCAGCTACAGCAGTGGGGGGTCCTGGAACAGTGGCTCAATGCTGGCCTTTTTCAGCAAACAGCTGTGCCTGTTAGCACCTTCAACCGGGAGCTCTTGGCACTCTACCTGGCCATCTGCCATTTTCGCTACTTTCTGGAGGGCAGGCCATTCACAGTTTTCATAGATCACAAGCCCCTCACCCAGGCACTGGCGATGGCCAAGGACCCATGGTCCACCAGGCAGTGCCACCTCTCGTACGTGCTGGAGTTCACTACCGACATCTGGCACAGGGCTGTCAAGGACAATGTGGAGGTAGACGCACTCTCACACCCAGCCCAGCCATCAACACTCTTGCCCCCAGCCTGGAGTACACTTAACTGGCTCATACCCAGAGAAGCGATGCGGAGACACAAGCCCTGTGGACCGCCATCTCGGCCTCGAACTCAAAGATGTCCAAGTGCCCAACAGCCTGGACATGCTGCTCTGCAATGTTTTGACAGGTACCTCATGTCCAGTAATCCTGCCACACTGGAGAGCGAGAATCTTCAGCATGATCCATGACCTCGCTCACCCGGCGGTAAAGATGACCGTGCGGATGGTCGTGGAGTGATTCGTATGGCATGGACTAAAGAAAGAGGTGGCGGAGCTGGCCAGGAACTGCCAGACCTCCAAAGTCCACCAATACATGCAGGCCCCCATCCAACACTTCAACTCAGTGGCTCGCAGGTTCCAGCACAATCACGTCGATGTTGTTGGACCCATGCCGGTATCCAGGGAGGTGTGTTACCTTCTCACGGTAGTGGACCATGCCATGAGATGGCCCAAGGCTATCCCGTTCAAGGGGGTCTCTGCAGAGATATGCGCCAGGGCTCTGATTCAGAGCCCCGGCACACATCAGCAGCGACAGGGGCGCACAGTTCACGTCCGCCCTGTGGACACAGATGGTGAAACTTCTGGGGTTCAAGCTCCACCACACCACATCACCCACAGACCAACGGGCTGGTGGAGAGGTTCCACAGGCACCTGAAGGCATCGCTCATGGCCAGACTCACCAGCCCCGACTGGGCAGACGAACTACCTTGGGTCCTCCTCAGGATCAGGATGGAACCCAAGGAGGACCTGCAAGCCTCATCGGCAGAGATGATATACAGCGCACCGTTCTCCCTGCCTGGTGAGTTCTTTGGCCTTGAACCTGGCACCGCGACCACAGATGCAAACTTGCTGGCGTACCTCCGCAGGAGACTAGCCTCCCTGGCTCTCCCACCTCCACTCCACCATGGCACCCAGCCAATCCACCTCCCCAAGGTGCTAGACTCTGCCCAATTCGTTTTTGTGTGGAAGGGACCACAGGGAGGACCACTGCAGTGCCTGTACAAGGGGCTGTACAAGGTCTTGCACCGGTCCTGCAGAACCTTCACCCTGGTTGTTGGGGGGAGGGAGGAACTGTTTACAGTAGACCGCTGCCCATTTGGACTTATCACAGCTGGTACAGATGGCCAGGCCCAAGTGAAGGGGACACCCGCCCAAGCAGCAGGATGCGTAGCCAGTTCTGGGGGGGTTGTGTGGCAGTGCACTCGCTCATGGCGAACTGGCCCCGGTTGTAATGCCACGTGGTTAGGCAGCCCTGGGAAGATGGCGCCATCAGGGGTTTCTTCTTCAGTCAAACCTCCCATGCGGCGCACACCCCAGGCAGCATGGTGATGTCATCATGCATGTGGTGACTGAACCAATGCTGCCCTTAAAGGGGCACGTACCAGATTCAAATAAAACAGTTGTTAACGATCCTCAGCGTGGTGGCTGTGCTTCTTACACTGTTCACACCGCCACACTTCTCTATTTCATTCCTTAAAAAACTTTCCCAGAAAAACACTCTGAAAAGATTGAAACAAATATTGAATATGACAATATATATTCATTTTAATACAATTTACCTGCCCAATCAATGTTAACAGTAGATCTTTTCATCTATTTAAATCAAACTTAATATTTAATAATTTTTTCATAACTTGATTTATTCGTTCAACAAAGTTATTACAAATAAGAAAAATACATATTATGAATGATTTTAAAAAATTATTTTTTTTAAAAAAGAAAAAAGAACCCCCCTCCCCCTCTCAGCCTACTCTCTTTAAGAGAGCCAAAGAAAAAAGAAAACTGAAATATATTTACTAAAATCTAATCAAGGTAAATCTAAATGTAAATATTCTAAATATAAAGACCACTTATTTAAAAAAGAATAATTATCATGTAAATTAAAGGTAGCAAATTTCAAATTCGACATCTCTAATACAATTGCTAGATACCAAAAATAGTCACAAAATTAATAATAACAAAAAAAATTATATATAGAACCCTCAAATTAAAATATATAGGACCTCCAAATAAAAAATAACATTCATTAATAAGAGTTAAAAAAACAACAAAAAAAAACTACCAAAAGGTAGTAACTCCCTAAAAAAACTGGGTGTGGATTACCCATTAGTGACTGATGACTAACAAAGAAATTAATGCAATCCCCTCCTCCCCAGCCAGCTAGTCAAAAATATTAACATATTACCAAAAAAATCAGCCTTGAGATTCCAGTCCAGATGGTGAACTCATTTCAAGAGTAGATGAACTCTTTCCATTCCCGTTCTTTCCATTTCTGCCATTTTGTCCATTTCCAAGTCTATCAGATTTTCTTTTAGGAGATAATGTAATGGTGGACTCTTTCTTTGTCCTCTGACATCCGGTAACGAATTAGCAAAAACCATTGCCTCATGCTCACTCTCAAAAAATTGAAACTGATAATTTCCATAAAACACTTTCAACACAGCAGGATAACGAAAAGCAAATTTGTAACCTTTAGCCATAAAAACATCTTTAACTGGATTAAATTCATGTCAGCGTCGGATGATATCTTGACTCAAATCAGGATAGAAGAAAACTCTACCATTCTGAATCTTCATTAGAGCTTGCCTTTGTCTTGCATTTTGAACTGCAAGTCGAAGAATTGTCTCTCTGTCCAAACAGTTGAATCAACGAACTATCACAGCTCTTGGCGGCTGACCAGATAAAGGTGGCTTCTTAAAGCTCTACGTGCTCTTTCCAATACCAGTCCGGCAGGAAAGGACTCTTCCCCTAACATCTGGGGAATCCAATTTTTAAAAAAATTGACGGGATCTTGACCTTCTATACCTTCTGGCAAACCCACAATTTTCACATTATTTCTTCTGCTTTGATTTTCCAAATAGTCCATTTTTTATTAACTCTTTTTCCTAGGCTCCTAAATCTTTAACTGAATTTTCCACTTTTACGATTGTTTGTGTATTGGGTTGTACCTGTTGTTTACATTCAGAAAGAGAAGCTTCAAATTTTTTGAAGTTTTCCTGGTTTTCTTTAACTTCTGCCTTAACCACATTTAAGTCTGAAATTATATTAGTATTCATTTGAACTACCTGGTTCAATTGACCAGTAATAATATCCAAATAGGAAGCAACATCTTTAAACATCATGTAAGCAGGCTGAAGTGCAGTTTGAATTACAGGATCTGGTTCCATAATTTGTAACTCACTTTATTCCAGCTCTTCTTCCATTTCCTGTACAGCAGTAGAGTAAGGCAAGTCTTCTTCTTGTTGCTCTTCGAAAAGTAGCATTCTAGTTGTTTTACTGCGAGTCTGGACACCCAACGATAACCTCCTGACTTCCTCAGGGGGTTGTCGCTGCTGTCTCCCTGCAGACCATTTTTTAATAAAATTACAGAGTTCTCCATAATTAACAGCGCCACCCAAGCGCATAGTCGCTGCAGACTGCGTGTCTGCCGTCAAAATCTTCTTCCTCTGCACTCCCGTCTCTTCCAACTGGAGAGTTCTTTGTAGCAAGCCTCCAGGCTCGTGCCCGACATCTCGGGAGCATGCTCCTTCCTCCGCAGAATGGGTCAAACCAGCGCCATCTTGAGACTGGTGAGTAACTGTTACCTTTACTTTTGTCCCCACCGGCGATTGTTGAAGCTTAGGGTTAGCTGAAAACGGATCCGAGGCTTTTCCAAGTTGTTTAGGCCCCAATTCTTCTGCACTTCAAAACTGTATTTTCTTTTGTAACTGAGACTTAGTTTTTTTTACATTAGTACCCATAATGGCTCACCAAAATATCAAACTAAAAATTTAAGTTTTAAAATTAAAAATAAAGGGTTAAAAAATGGGCATTTAAAAATCTGACCAGAGAGAGCAGGGATTGCACATCTGATCTCTACGCCATCTTGCCATTTAATAATGGAACATAATTTAAACTATACAAATTACACCCAGATACTAAATTTTATTTGACCATTTAAACTTTGTAAATTGCTTACTATCTGAATAATCTCCATCTGATATTGGTAATATTTTACTTTTAACTATATAACATTTACAGCACGGAAACAGGCCAATTTGGCCCTTCTAGTCTGCACTGATCCAAGTACCCTCCTCTAATCCCACTTACCAGCACTCTGCCCATATACCTCCATCCCCCTCCCATCCATAAACTTATCCAACTCTTTCTTAAATGACAAAATTGACCCTGCCTCCATCACCTTTCCCGGAAGCCCATTCCACACAGTAACCACTCTCTGAGTAAAGAAGTTCCCCCTCATTTTACTCCTAACCATTTGCCCATCAACTCTCAACCCATGACCTCTTGTATCCATCTCTCCTACTCTCAATGGGAAAAGCCTTTCCACATCAACTCTATCTATCCCTCTCATTATCTTAAAAACTTCTATCAAATCCCCTCTCAGCCTTCTAAGTTCCAAGGAATAAAGACCTAATTTGCTCAGTCTCTCCTTGTATTCCAGATGCTGAAACTCAGGCAACATTTTTGTAAATCTTCTCTGCACTCTCTCTATCTTGTTAATATTCTTCCTATAAATCGAGAGTTGATTGGCCCAATAGCTTGGGCCAATGGTTCTATAACTAATGCAAATAAGGCTGGCGACAACAGGCCAATTTGGCCTAGGGTCTAGTTGATCTGAACAAATTAAATACCTGTGAAACCTGTCCATTCATCACCACCCAAACAGAAAGATTAGTATATAATGCCTTCACCCAACCAATAAAGAGTGGTCCAAATTTAAATCTTTCTAACACTTTGAATAAAAAATTTCACTCTACACGGTCAAAGGCCTTTTCTGCATCTAGTGCTAGTATCATTGTTTGGTCGAGTTGCTGTCTTAAAGCTTTAATTTTAGTAATTAATTTAGTAATATTATCTACTGAATACCTATTCTTAATAAATCCTACTTGATCCACATGTACTAATTTCTGCAAAAAATTAGCCAATCAGTTCGCCAAAACTTTGGCTACAATTTTATAGTCTACATTCAATAAAGATATAGGTCTATACGACGCAACTTTTAATGGGTCTCTATCTTTCTTTGGTATAACTGTTAACAATGCTCTTGAAAATAACTGAAAATAAACCTGTATCAGTGGCTTGTTTAAGTACTTCCGTATACACCAGAAATAACAAATCATGAAATTCTTTATAAAATTCCATTGTTAAACCATCTTCTCCAGGTGATTTTCCACTTGGCATAGATTGCAACACCTCCTTAAGTTCCAAATCAGTAAATGAACCCTCTAACATCTTAATATCTTCTTCCTCCAATAAAGATAAATCCAAATTTAACAAAAAAAACAATCTGCTCCTCATCAGCTGTCCCTTCAGATGTGTATAAATCCCAGATAAAAAGTATGAAATTCATCATTAATTTCCTGTGGTTTATGTAATTCCTGAACTTCTCTGAACTGCATTAATTGTTCTAGAAACTTGTTCAGTCTTCAACTGCTATGCTAAAACTTTATGTGCTCTTTCACCCAACTCATAATAATGCTGTTTCAATCTTTGAATCATTCTTTCATAATTATAAGTTTGCTTTGTTTTATAACAAAGCTTCAATTTAGATAACTGTATCTTATTCTCTTCTGTTGCATTTTTCTGAAATGTCTTCTCCAATACTGCAATTTCTTTTTCTAAATCTTGAAGTTCCGCTTTATATTGCTTCTTCACTTTTGCTGTGCAACTAATAATTTGACCCCGTAAATATGCTTTTAAAGCATCCCATAACGTAAATTTACTTTGAACTGATCCCGCATTTGTTTCTAAAAAGAACCTAATCTGATCCCTTACATATAAAATAAACTCAGGCCTTTTTAACAACATCTCATTAAATCTCCAACAATAATTAATTCCCGCCATCTCGACAACATTACAGGAAATTAACAACAATGAATGTCTGACAGAATCCCACTCTTATACACAGCTTGTTCAACCCTACCCTGAAAATGAGCTGATACCTCCAAAAAATCTATTCTTGAGAATGACTCATGACGTCCAGAATAAAAAGAATAATCCTTCTCAGTTGGATTCATCTGTCACCATATTTTAACCAAATTTAAATCTCCCATCAACTCAATTATTCTTTTTGCCATTTTGGTTTTCTTCACAATTTTTGGAGACTTATCCAACAGTGGATCCAAACAACAATTAAAGTCCCCTTCAACCATAATATTCTCATTTGATTGATCCAAATGCAAAAACACATATGTAACAAATTGTTCATCATCTTCATTTGGTGCATATAAATTCATCAAAGTCCAAGCTTCTGAAAATAATTTGCAATTAATCTTCAAAACTCTGCCAGCATTCTCAGAAAAAGATTTTAAAGCAAAAGGCACCTTTTTATGTATCAAAATCACTACTCTTCTAGCCTTAGAATTAAAAGAAGATGCCTGCACTTGTCCAACCCAATCTCGTTTAAATTTCAAATGTTCTTTCTCTGTCAAATGAGTCTCTAGTAAAAATGTAATGTCCACCTTCATCTTTTTGATGCAGTCCAACACACGTTTCCTTTTTATCGGATGGTTCATCCCTCTTACATTAAATGTCGCAAAATTCAATTTACTAATTTTCTCATTCAAATGACACCCAACAGAGCAAACCCTCACAAAAAAATAAGCTCCAAAAAAACCTTTCTAAATTTACCAAAAAAAGATTTAATGTAATTTTTTTAAAAACCATAAATATAAAAACAACAAAAAAAAACACCAAAGTGGTACCTCCCTCTACTAACCGGGTGTGGTCTAAACCACTAGTGGCAGATGATGTGAGAAGACACAGAGCCATCCATCCCCCCAGCCGATATTCTTATATAAAAAAAATCTTGTTCATACTGAAAAATTCAGTCCACAACACCTATGATGCAAATTGCTTGATCTTCAACACCAACAGCACCAGTAACTTGATCATCATCTCCCGTCTGAATCAGATGTTGTTCCTCAACTTTCTTCCTGCCGTTGCCATTCCCATTCCTCTTTGGAGATCACTGAGATTTCAATTATTTCTGCAACTCAAAATTATGTGGGTTATTTGGCAAAGAGTTTGCAAAAGTCAGAGCTTCATTTTCATCATCAAAAACCTGAGCCTGAAAATTACCATAAAACACGTTCAACACACCTGGGTATCCAAATGCAAATCTGTAACCTTCTTCCATAACACAGCTTTAGCTGGGTTAAACTCTTTACGTCTTCTTATCACATCCTGACTTAAATCTGCATTAAAAAATCTATTACTCTGAACCACCAAAGGTCCCTGATTTTGGCAAGCCTCCTGCACTGCCAGATGTAATATCATCTCATGATTCTGGTAACGTAAACAACGGAAAAGCACCGCTCGTGGTGACTGGTCTGAAAAAGGCTTCCAAACCTTCTGAGAATGCTTCCTTTCCCAAAATCTCTGGTATCCATTTTCGAAAAAACTTCACCGGATCCATACCTTCAATATCCTCAGGCAATCCAAATATCTTAACATTATTACGCCGACTTTGGTTTTCCAGTGAATCAATTTTCTTCAAAAACTCTAGTTTTTGGACATCTCGTAATACAATGTTCCACATAATCCATTCTCTCAGTTATATCATTCTACTTTATCATTGAAATCACGAAACGCCTGCTTAATTTCTTTAAATTCATCCTGTACCACATCAACTGCTCGCAAACATTTGGCTACATCTTGTTTAATTAATGACACTTCTCTCAGTTCAGTCAATTGAAACTTATTATCCTTAAATCCCTGCGTAACTTGAGTTGCCATTACTATTCATCTGACGCATAAATTCTTCTGACACAGACAATGTAGTATCTTCCTCTACCTGCACAGTTTGAAAGGTTTGTAAAGTGGGAGATTTAAGTCTCTGAAATCTTTGAGATTAATGAGGCCCACCTTGTATGATTCTGGCAGCATGGAGTATTGCTGCATCTTCATCTTCTGGTGTCTGTAGTAATTCCTCTTCATCTTCTTCCGATTCCAGTGCTACAACCTCAGCCCGAGCCACACGACTACGGGTCCGAACTCCCTCCCAAACAGAGAGAGGCGTTCCCACAGCCTATGTCTGGTAGGGAGTTGTGTGCATGCACGAATCTCTGCGCATGCCCAGATCAGCTAGGGCCCAGAAGCGCAGGTCCTCTGCCTCCGTGCCCGAACTCAGCACATCGCCGGCTGTCCAACGCGCTTGTGACCACGATTGGGAACAGAACCCTCACCTCTGCGAGGCCCCACATCCCCAGGCATGCAATCGGAATCGCGCCCGCTCCCCCCTTCTCCAAGGAATGGCTTATCGTGTCGGTGCCATCTTGCATGGTGGAACACAAAGCGGGCACCGGTGTAATTGCAACTGTAGCCTGAGTGGTCCGTTAAGGCTTCTGCAGCTCCAGAGTCGACCCCTGTGGATCCCTCGAAGAGGTAGGCCTCAATTCTTTAGCACTTTCAGCTCTTTTAAATTGTAGTTTTTTTGCAGCTTGAGCCTTAATTCCTTTCATTGTGACTGTAAATAACTTTTTAAACTTCTTCAGAACAAGTTTTAAGTATTTAATTGTCTCTTAATTTCGGGTATTAATTATTCAGCTGGGGAGAGGTGGAATTACATGTCCTCTTCCTACACCATCTCGCTGCGTCCCCGACTGTAGCCATTCTGATCTTCATTTTGTCTGACCCTTGCCTGGGGTTTGGAAGCATCATGGAAGTCACAAGTTTTGTTTCCCCAAGTAAGGAAGAGGGAAGTTGTGACAATCATTTGTATGAAAGAACATTTCTCTGTAAGCAACTCGACAACTATTTTTGAGTTTTGAGCAGTCTGATCACTCAATGCCTCATCTACTTCATAGTTATTTCCCTGTGGCATAGGTGCTCTGTGATTAGTAAGGCATTGTTTAAGGTGTTTTAATTGTTCCTAATTGACTCACTATGTGCATGGTTTCATAACTACAAAGGAAATGGGCCATCGACAATTTTTCTCAAGCAAATTATTTCAGTAACAATTGGGTCTAAAGCAGCGATTCTCAACCTTCCCATTCACATACTACCTTAGGCAATCCCTTACTAATCACAGAACACCGATGGCATAGGGATCACTTAAAGTGGTAGTGAGCGGAAAGAAAAAGGTTGAGAACCACTGGCACATGTGATGCTGCATTCATTAATGGGGGATTAAATTCAGGAGTAGAGGGATCATGTTACAACTCTACAAATCTTTGGTAGGGCCACACTTGGAGTATTGTGTTCAGTTCTGGAAGATATGGAGAGGGTGCAGAAGAAATTTACAAGGATGTTGCCTGAGAGGCAAGGTTAGCAGAGCTGGGACTTTTCACTTTGGAGCACAGAAGGATGAGAGGAAATTTCATCGGTCTACAAGATTATGAGAGGCATAGATAGAGTAGGCAGCCAGCACTTGTTTCCTAGGGCAGGTTCAGCAAAAATCAGAGGACAAAAGTACAGAGTAAAGGGAGGGAAGTTAAGGGGAGACATCAGGGATAAGTTGTTGTTTTTTGGGTATTTTTTAAATGGAAGCTGAAACATTGGGGGAATTTAAGAGACTCTCAGACAGACACATGGATGAAAGAAAAATAAGGGGTTATAGGTAAGGAGTGTTTTTAAGGAATATATAGGTCAGCACAACATTGAAGGCTAAGGGGCTTGTACTTTGCTGTAGAGATCTATGTTGTATATCAGGAGTGAGTAACTTGTTTTTAAACCCACATTACACCTTAAGTATTCCCTATGCTTTAAGTGCTCTGTGATTAGTAAGGAATTGCTTAAGGTGTTATGTGCATAGGAAGGGAAGGTTGAGAACCATTGTTCTTGACCCAATTGTTACTGAAATATTTTGCTTGAGAAAAATTGTCATTGGCCCATTTCCTTTGGAGTTATGAAACCGTGAACCTAACGAGTCAATTAGGTACGATTAAAACAATGGTTTTCAAACTTTTTCTTCCCATCTACATACCATCTTAAGCAATCACTTACTAATCACAGAGCATTTATGGCATAGGGAATACTTAAAGCGGTATGTGAATGGAAAGAAAAAGGTTGCCCACCCCTGTTCTATGTCATAGTAAATAATGTGCAATGTAAGATTCATTAAATTACTACAACCACTAAGGTTGCCTCTAAAGTATCATCACTGACCACCAAGATTTGGCAAACCCCCGAGTCAGATACTGCAGAAATATCCCAAATAGTTCATTCCAATGTGATGGTCTAAATTTGAGTCTCAACATTAATATGTCAGTCCGTTCCTTTCTCTTTTTTTCCAAACTTGATCTTAAACACTGCCATGAAATTTCCTTCAGCCACACATGATGGTGTATTCTATATTGTACCGTACTTCAGAAATGTAAATATATTTGGAGGTAATTTCCTCAAACTTGAGCAGATTTCTCAACGTTCCTCAGAATTAATTTTGCTACTGTCATCACCAGTTACATCATCAATGAAGATTAGTGTATCAGTAACAGTGGCAGCCATACGTGCCCAGGTCATAACACTCCCAGCATCATGTTTCACAGATGTGGATCTTGGGCAGTTCCTTTATGCCTCCACAATTTGCTCTTGCCATCACTTTCATACGGGTTCATCTTGGATTCATCCATCCACAGATCTTTTATTCCAGAATTCAGTAGGCTGTTTTAAATACTTCTTGGCAAACTATAATCTGTCCATTCTGTTTCTGTGGCCTGCATATTGCAGTGTAGCCTCTGCATTTCATTCATGAAGTCTTCTGCAGACTGTAGTTATTGGCATATCAGCACCCTTCTCCCGAACCTTTTTTGGATCTGAAGGAGAGGTGTTTGGGGATTTTTCTTCATTATGATGAGAATTCTTCTGTCATCAGCAGTGAAGATCTTCCTTAACAATTACTGAGCTCCCCAGGACACTCTTTCTTCTTAATGAATATATCAAATTGTTGATTTTGGTCATCCTAATGTTTGGGGAAGGTCTCAATTTTTTTGCCTCATTGACTTTCATGCTCCTTTGACTTTCATTGGTTCAACTCTGTCCTCGTGTTGAAAAACAGCAACCACAAACTCCAAAGGTGATCAAAAGCTTCGAAGCGAGCCTAGCTCTCTTATACCTGCACCAATGAAGCAATTAAACATACACGAGTAATCACAAACCCCTGTAAAGCCAAATGTCCCAAACATTCCGGTGTCCTGAAATGAGGGGACTATGTATAAAAAAAAAGTACTGTAATTTCTACCTGGTCAAATCAAAATGCACACAAATAACCTTTAATCTGGAATGTGCACTTTAATCATATTTGAATTGTTTGATTACAAATTTGAAACTGTGGCGTATAGGGGTAATTAAAGAAAAAAATGTCTGCCCCAAACATTATGGAGGGCACTGGATGTGGAATGAAATAGGAAGTGGTAGCGACAGTTACATCATGCAAAGTGCATTTAGATTTTTTTTAATTTAGAGATACAGCAGAGCTGAATGCAGGTAATTGGGATTAGTACAGCTAAGCATGGACAAAGTAGGCTGAAAAGGCTGAATTCTGTGGTGTAGTTTTCTGATTCTATAGCTTGGCTGAAGACATGGTTACTAAATTTACTGATCTCACAAGAAGAGGACACAAGGATAAGTGAGTGGGTAAAAATCTGGCATATAGTTTATATAATTATAATTTTGGCAGGGAGAAGATAAAAGTAAACATCACACCATCTAAATGATGAGAAACTGCAAAACCCTAAAATATAGAGAGATCTGTGTAGTCTGGTGCAAGGTTTAGTTAAGTCTTGTATGCAGCTAAATCAAATATTTAGAAAAGGTCAAATGTTGTCAACTGCAATTAACAAAAGTGCTGGACAAACTTAGCAGGTCACACAACATTTGCAGGAAGCAAAGGGTAACCAAAATTTCGGACCTGAGCCTTGATAGGCTCGATCAATAACCATACAGGCTGCAGGAACAATAGATTTTAACGCACACAAAACTTTGGGTGTCCTAGATCCAGGTACAGGACTGCCGGAAAGGGGGTGTTAATGCGGCCTTTATGGCCAAGGAAAAAGGGGAGGAGATTTAAGGTATGAGTCATTAGTGGGCTGACCAGCCTCATAAATACAGTAACTAGTAAGGGCTATACAATAGAGGAAAACATATCTGTATAAGCCTTTCGTCAAGGTATGAGCAAAGAGCATGCATGCACCTGAATAAAAAGGTTGGGGGAGGAGAGGAGAGGACAAATGTTGTCTACTTCGAAGGGAACAAATATAAAGAAGGGAGGCTAAACCTTCAGTTCTATAAGCTATTGGTGATCTTATCTATGTCAAAAATTAATTACCTCATTTAAGGAAGGAAGGTAATATGTTGGTATAATACACGCAGCATATGTAGGGAGTAAAAGGTAATCAGCATTTTGGGCCAGAGCCTTTTATCAGCAATAAGGACAAACAGGCAGACAACTAAATAAACAGAGAATGAGGAGGAGGAGAGAAGGTTGGAAGAGGCAAGAGGAGGGACATAGACTAACAGGTAAGAGTTAATAGGTGTGTAAGAGATCAGTAACACTGATCATGGTGAAAGATCAGTATCACTGATCTAAAAGAAAAGTGAGGATTGTGAGAGATGAGTAAAACTGATATGCAAATATGAACATGAAGAAACTAAAATTGATACATGGGTAAATGAATGAAGCCAGTACAAACAGGATGAGACATGGATATTAGAATGCAGGAAACAGAATCAGTCTGAGTAAGATAAGGATCTCTTTTTAGACAGAATCAGCAAGTTCACTGCATGAATGAGATAAGGATAGACAATAGATAATAGAATATAGGAAGTAGAGTTAGTATGAATGAGATAAGGGTCTCCTAGCCCTAGACAGAAGTACCAAGTTCTACATATATAATTAGTAAGCCTTACACAGATTTATCAAGTTATGTATATTAAATTAGTAAACCCTAGACAGGATTAGCGAACTCTGCATATGTAGCTCTGAGGCGGAAAGGTGTGAATGGGGACAAGGGCAAGGTTGTGAATAAGGACAATGAGGATAATGACATGAGAAGACACCGACAGGATACCCCCTGGTCCTCCAAGTGCGCAGAAACAGCAGGTAGGCAGGCAGGATTACCTAATGCCAAACCGCTCCAGCAGGCAGAAGAATGTAAGGGGGAGGGTATTCCTATACTTAAATTCACTGTATAAAAGTTGGGTGAGCCCCAGTGTATGTGTGTATTCCCATGGTAAGGGGAAGCACCCAACTTTGCATTGTTGTTTAATAAATGTTCTTTGTTCTCAATTTTTGTCTCGAGCAATTTCTGTTAAGGTACATCTATTTCTAACAGGTGCACAGGCAGGATGGTGGAAGAGAAAGAAGCTGAGAATTGATAGGACAAAAGGGCAAAGCGCCCTATTACAGATAGGATGGTGGAAGAGAAAGAAGCTGAGAAGTGATAGCACAAAAGGGCAAAGGGCCCTATGTTGGAAGAAGTTCAGAGAAGATTTACCAAACAAATACTGATCCTGAAATCTGTTAAAACACAGATGCTGGAGGTAAAGATATATTAATGACATATTGGGCCTGAGCCCTTCCTCAATGTATTCCTGTGGCATCAGTGTTTTTAATCACAATCACAGCATCTGAAGACTTAAATTTGTTCAATTTGTGACAGAATATAGATATATTTTTGGGAGATTAATTGGGGCAGGTTTGTTAGTGTAGGTCACATACAAACACAAAACAGATCTTATTTCAAATACTGGAGCTCTGCATGCTAGACATCTTGGAGCCAACAGTCTTTGCAAAAGAATTGGAGAGTGCCCAAGAGACTTCACTAATTGATTGTTGTTTACAAAAATGCAACAGATGAAAGAGTTTGTCAGAGCCGCATTCTGTCTGGAGTGGAATTTGCTCTTCTAGGAGCTTCAAGTGGTTTTGCAAGCAGAGAGAGTAAAACAGGTTTTCATACAGAGCGAGAGAGCGAAGAGTTCTACAGTTTTACAGTCAACAGCAGCAACTGGATCTGGAACAAGACAAGCTGGCAAGCTTGTGGAAATCCCCATTTGGAAGATGGATTGTGAGTGCTTAGTTCAGCCTGGTAAAAGCCCTTGTAGTTCATGCAAGAAAAGAGGACTGGCTGTCTAATGTTTCACTTGAAATAGGAGAAACAAAATGTGGTGAACTGAAAGAAAGAGGTATCATCTGGAGAACCCTGAGGGGGCAAGTTTCATCAGCAAGAGACTGAAGTGGCTGATTAAAAAGGAATCAGTTGAGGGTGACCTGGAACAACAAGTCTCCCTCTGAAAACCAACAAGAACCTTCCTGAGTGGTAACTATTTATCTTTCAAGCACCAAAGTCTGGTGAACTTTATAAATGTTAAATTCTGTGCACAATATAAGAATTGCCTGCAACCAGTGAGCTTGGATGAATGAGAAGTGAGATTGGAGTGTAAACCAAATAACTTTTCTGAACTTACAGCCATATGACATACACGTGCACTTAGAATTAGAAGGGGGTTAAGTTAAGTTAGTTAAGTCAATAGTGACAAGTCAAAGTGTGATTCTGTTTTCATGTTTAAAGTTAATTAAATGCAACTTTTGTTTAAGTAACCATTTGTCTTGGTGAATATCTATTGCTGCTGGGTTTTGGGTTCAGAAAAGTTCTTTGATTCACATTCCAATCTCACTTCTCACTCCTCTAAGTTTACCGGAATCAGGCAATTCTTATACTGTGCACAGAATTTAACATTTATGTATTTTCACCAAGCTCTGGTGCTTAAATGGTTACCATTCAGTTTCAGAGAGAGATTTGTTGCCCATTGGACAAACACTAACTGATTTACTTCCATCGGTCAATTCAGTGTCTTCCTAAAGAAACTTGCCCCATCAGGGTTTTCCAAATGATAACCTCTTCTTCTGTAGGTCACCACAGAGTTCCTTTTGTTTCCCTTATTTCAAGTGAAACACTCTAGCCACCCATTTCCTCTTGCATGGACCACAAGGGCTTTCAACAGGCTGAATTCAGAACTCACGACCCGTCTTCAAAATGGGGTTTCAACAAGCTGCCAACTTGCCATGACTGCAGAAACTAGTTATCTCTCTCTCTTTCTTAGAGAAAGCCTGTTTGGTCTCTCTCTCTCTGCTTGCAAAACCACATGACCTTCTAAAAACCACAAACTACAACCAGACAGATTGCAGTACCGCACCCAATCTTCTGAGTCCATTCATCTGCTTTCGAAACAATAATCCGTTACTCCACAGCATGTCCAATTAACACCTACTTGTGAAGTTTCTATTGGCATTCTTCAAAGTTTTTGCAATGACACTTGGAGCTTGGACCGTCTGGCTTGAGCAAAGCTTTGGAATTGTAAATGAGATCTGTTTTGTGAAGTGTTTGTATTTGTTCGTTACCTACACTACCTCCACAATCTATCTCCTTCAAAAACATATCTAGAAACAATGTAAAATATGATATAATCCATCACAGTACCCGCGCACTGGAAATACGCTTTTTTTATGCATGTTGTGATGTCAGCCAAGGGGGGCCATGGCAGGAACAGTGCAAGTGTAAAAGTCAGGCCTGAGCCCTAATAAAACTCAGAACTTAACCTGACGTGAGTGAGTGAGTGAGTGAGTGAGTGAGTGAGTGAGTGAGTGAGTGAGTGAGTGAGTGAGTGAGTGAGTGAGTGAGTGAGTGAGTGAGTGAGTGAGTGAGTGAGTGAGTGAGTGAGTGAGTTCTTTCGAGTAGCACGTGGCTACAATATGTCATTAAATGATGGTGCTGGCTTGAGAAGCCTGGTGGCTTCCTCCTGCTCCTGATTTGTAAGCGCATACATTTGTAATTCAAATTCCCTTAAACATTGTGACACAACCATTAATTAATATGCCATTTAAATATCTCCAAATCTGCTAAATTAATTTACAAGTGAGTGAATTGCATCTTGGGGGTGAGCCCGAGATGCCGGGATTCGCTGCCGAATCCTCCAGAGGTGTCGTAGGTCTATCAGCTAAGGAAGGAGGGCACCCACTTGATAACCCAGAAGAAGCCACCGCTTACTTGACTACCTTGCAGAGTCTAGGCAGCAAATCTCAGGAGTGCAATAAGGGATATTAACGTCTAGTCCTACAAATCTATGAATAATCGTGGATATTCCAGAGATACAGAAACATTTAGAGAACAACAATTTTGCTCAACATTAGCAAGACCAAGGAGCTTTCGACTTTCAAAAGGCAGGCTGACTTCATTGATGGGATGACAGTGAAGGAGGATAGATCCTTCAAATTCCTATATCATAGGACCTCTCTTGGAGCCAGCACACTGAAGCAACTATGAAGGCACAACAATGCCTCAGCCCTTCAAGAATTCTGATTTGGCACGTCATTGAATACTAAAGGTGTTCTCTAGCAAGTATACTGACTGGCTGCATCATGATCTGTTTTGGTAACTCGAGTGCCCAAGAATACAGAAGGCTGAAGAAAATGTCAAACATAGCCAACTCTTATCATAAGCACTGACCTCCCATCCATTGATGACATCGATATGAGTTGATGCCAGTCAAAATCACGAGGACCCCCATCATGTCGGGGTCACAATCTCTTCTCACTGCTACCTTCAGGCAGAAGATGTAGAAGCCTGAAGTCCAGCACCACTTGGTTCAAGAAGAGAAAAGAGATTTTATCCAAGCGGCTACCAGTCTCTTGAGTTGAGTTGTCCATAGTGTCCTTGACATTATTATCAGTTGCTATACATTGTTACAAGCTGTAAAAACTTAGTTAGATGATCATTAAACCTTGTTAAAAGATGGTTAAATGGTCAATAAAAGTTGTCGGAACATTTTGTAGAAAAAACTAAAAACTAACAGACCTGGTTATCTCTCTCTTGAAGCTATAACCTTCAAAAATGGCTGTTGCCAGGAGATGGCATGAAATATATTAAACAATCCCTTGTAAGCTACAAAACAGAATTTGCTTGCAAGAAGTACATTTTAACCCTTACAATACCAGCCCATAATTATTATATCTAAAAGATAATAATTACCATCACAAAGCAAAAAGAAAATGCATTTCATAGTAAGCTTATATGGGTTAAATTTTAACAGAAAGTGAAAGCCAATTATCAAATCTTTCTGCTTCTTGTAAAAGACAAATTTTGGTAATTTGTCTCTTCAGAAAGCTAGTTTTAGTCTTGATCCGAACTTGACGTACAAGCCCTGATTTGCCCTGGATGGTGTCCACAATCTTCCCCATCAACCAGGAATTTCGAGGTGCTGAATGGTCCATGACATTCATTCCCTTTTTCAGACTTGAAATTTCATCTACAAATCTCTTCCACTGACAAAAGTGGATTCTCTTCATCTCAGCATTAATCAATTCTTTAAATGTGAGACCTCTCTTTTCTTGAGTCTCAAGATTACCTGTCTTTTTTTGTGGTAGATCTTTTTGATGGATGTTATCCAATTGAAATTGAGCAGGAACATTGCTTGTTTGTTTGTTCTTTCTTCTACGACTCAGAAACCATCTTTTAAATCTGAGCATCCATGCTGTTGCCTTTTTCAAATGATACCAGGATGAGAATTATTGGATTAAGTGAGTAACTGTTTCCATCTTAACAGGATTTGCAGTCTTACTCCTGATTTCAGGGTCTTTTGGTAAAAATTCTTTTTAATTTTTCAGGATTTTGAGGCCACTCCTTTTGAGGCTGCAGAAGAAATCGAGACCCAGACACCCAGATTTCATTCTTCATAAAAGATTGAACTTTCAAATCTCAGGAAGCCAGATCGGCAGGATTGGTAACTGCGTTAACATATCTCTACTGTATTGGAAGTGAGACTTTATCAATTTCAATTACTCTGTTAGCCATGAAAGTTCAAAACCTTGTGGTTTTATTGTTGATGTATTTGAGCACACAGGTTATATCAGTCCAAAATATGGAGCCTGTTAGGTCCATCTGCAGCTCTCTTTTCAACACTGTGTCCATTCTGCTCACCATGGTAGCAGCCGCCAACTCCATTCATGGGATAGTGACTGGTTTCAATGGAGCCTCTCTGGGCTTTCCCATTCCAAATCCACTATGTACTTAATCCTTGTTATTGTGCAGGAACAGGTAACTAACAGTTCAATTACCGTCTTCACATGCATCAGCAAAATGATACAATTAAGCAGATGTTATAGTTCCAAAATTTCTGGGTTTGAAGTATCTGTCAATCTTTTGATTCTTTTTCAATCTTTTTATTAAACATATTATAAGTGAACAATACATTTGGAGAATAGAATACAGAATTGAATAGTAAAAACGGAAACGTCAATGTGTTGCAATACATAACACAATGTATAACATTATAACATATTGAACAATTTCTCCTCAATTTGAAATATTCAAAGAGAGAAAAGAAATTGTTGTTAAAACCCACCTAACATCCCAAATAAAAACAACAGCAACGATAACAAAAAAAAGCTGGGCAGCCTAAACTGAGAGGTTCATCTGTCAATTTTGACATCTTCCAGCTTATGAAGATCCTGAATTAAACACGTCCACTTTTGTCCAATGGATTCTGTTATCTCATTATCGCAATCAATCCTCTTCCTACACAAATCTTTCAGGATCTCCTTGGAACTCAGAACGACTGGTGCCAATATTCCTAGAGGATCATATATCGAACTGACTGTTGATAGAATCCCCTTTCTTGTGAGAGGTCGGTCCTTCAAAATAATTTCGAACTTAAAACCATCACACTGAACACACCATTGTACACCTAACACTCTCTCCACAGGAAGGTTGTCATGGTCTATGCCCAAATTCTTCATTTCCTTTGCCCAGTCTCTTTTTCAGGTATGGCAGCTAATACCTGGCAATTGTTACTTGTCCATTTGGAAAGTAAAAAAACCTCCTTTGAAACACATTGCCTTCAACTCTTGATAAAGAGCTACTGCTTCTATAATTGTAGCTGCAGAAGTGAGATGGTCATCCTCATAAAAGTTATTCCTGATGGTGCTTATAGCTTGAGAGTCAAATTGTTCCATATTGTCCTCAGCACACTTCCTAAGGGCAAAATTCACACAACTTGGTGATGAAGTCACTCCAAATAGAGGTCCAGTCATTCTGAATGTAGTATCCATCAGACCACCAAAAGAATTGTAACAAACCAGTCTCCATTTATGACTTTTACCTGATGGAAAATTGACTCAATGCCTGCAGTAATAATGACAGACTCTTTGGGGAATCTAGTTAAGATTCCTATCAACTTACTGGTCAAATTAGGACTCTGTAAGAGTTGAGAATTCAGTGACACCTCCCCTGAAAGTTTGCTTCATAATCAAACATCACATGAAGTTTTTTTTCTTCTGTGGATGCAAAACCCCATTGTGTGGAAAGTATCATTTTTTTTCTCCATTACTACATTCCAAATTATTATCTGGTACTTTCTCTACATAACCTTTGGATATCATGTCAGACATGCATTTGGTGTAGTCTGAATGAAAGGAAGAATGTTTCTTGAATCTTCTCTTAAATTCAGTGTATGTTGTTCAATAATGCTTACATTATCAGGCTTGTATATTTCCCTTTTCTTTAAAAGTAATCCGATGCAATAATGATTATTAACCAGCTTGAGACCAATTTCAAGAAACACTGGTCTTCCTTTGAAGGTTCTTGGTCATCCCTGATGCACCAAGGAAAGTCATTCTTAAACTGTTGCTCTCACAGCTAATCAATCGATATCTTGTTGATATTTATAGCCAACTGATTTTGAACCACCTTTCTTTCTAATGGTCCGTTAATCATCCAAGCAAGCATAGTTTTGACACCAAATGGTCCATCTCCCACACTACTCATCATATCTAGTGGTTCCAGAACTTTTGGCACATCTGAATCAATCAGCAACTCAATCTCAGAGTTGATTTCAAATAAACAAATTTTATTTAAATGTGTCTACGGTTCAATGTCACTTTGATGTGAGATGTTTCCTTTTTGCACAGGCATAGTTTTGAGTGTATATGCCTGGGAGTTCACAAAAATTGTTCTATCCAAACCAGTGATCGCTAGGCTGAAATTACATTGGTTTCAATGTGTTTAACTTGACCTATAGTTCTTAATGGAATTTTTGTACTTCTTCCTTGAAGATTAAGCTTATTCATTAGCCCCATAGTGCAAAATGACACAGTGCTTCCAGGGTCAAGAAATGCATAGGTATACACTATAGCACTTCCTTTCTTGGCCTTGACTTGCATAGGTATTATCCAAAGTTTGCAGTTATTTTCTCCAGCCCCAGCAAGACCATTTGTTAATACAGAGACTTCAGCATTGTTTTTATCTGCTTCTTTTCTTGTTGTTTGTTCCTTCTCTGTTTTCTTCTTTTCCTGAAAGAAATGTAGCAGTTTGGGATTTTTTCAGCTACATATGTCTCAGTTGAGTTGCTTTTTGCAGATTTTGCTGATGTGCCCCGTATGTCCTGGGTTGTACCATTGGAGGTTTTAATAAACACTGAGAAGCTTGTAAGTTTACAGCAAAAAATTTACTCACATCTCAGGCTGCTGGTCATGTATGAATACAGTGTTGCACTGAGCATGCATGCTCACCACTCAATGTGATGTGGCTCTTACGATGTGTCTCACTGAGCATGCTCACCACTCAAGTGTGATGCGGGTCTTGCAGTGCTCCTGCTACAGCATAAAATAGTCCGAAGTTTCCACTGCATATAACATGTCCTTTACACAGACAGCCAACAAATACTTAATTTTCCTTCAAGAAAGCGATTTTCTCACTATGTGACTTCCTTTCCATCTGTGCACACTTTCCCAAATCATGTTTATCATTACAGAATAAACATTTCTTCACAACAGGCAAACTTTCATTTTCCTTTAGTTCTTTATCTGCAAATGCCAGGGAGGTGGCAAATGTACTTTTAAAAATTTTGGTTGAGGGTATGATTGGACCTCTCAACTTCTTTACTTACCGTTTGAGTGCCTTTGATATTTCCATACACTGGATCTGTGACAATGTCCACTTGTCCTTCAATGAACTCATTAAATCCTTAAAAGTAGCTGTTTCATCGCATTTTTTTGGTATTCAACAACTGAACTTCTCCAAAGTTCTCTCTTCTGGTAGAGCAATTTATTAGCATATTTGTAGATATGTCAAGCTCTCGTAGATGGCCAACCTCCATCATGATATTGCAACATCCTCTTAGAAAGAAGGCATAAACTTATAATCCCTTCATGTAATCTGATGTTATTGACGACCATGAAAGAGCTATAGCAATTTTATGCTTGTTGCCAAAATGCTTCTTAGTAAAAACTTAGCCTTTTGCAATCCATCATTCGGGACCATATAATGGCAATTCTTTACAAGGTCTTGTGCTTGTCCACTCGTGAATTGCTCCAAATAATATAGACAATCCTTCAAGCTTCGGCTTTTAATTTCAATACTGTATTCAAAGATTTGCATAAACACTTGGAATTGGAATGGGTCACCATCAAAAACTGGAATCTCTCTTTTGGGCAGAGAAGAGAGAGTCTGTAACTGAATTAATGATGCAGCCATTTCATCTTGCCATCTCATGCCTGGCGCAAGTTACTTTGTCACCCGGATTTCTATTACCTGATGGGAGCGGGTAGTATTCATAAGATGGTATTTTGCTCACATCAATGTTCATTAGATTCATTATTGGGGTTTGATATTTGGCACCACTGTGCCTTAACCTGCCTAGTTTGGGGCCATGCAAGTCTTGTAACTGTAACACTGGCTTTTCTTTGCTATTAAATATTTTATTTTTCTATTGTCCTTCCTTAAAACGTCACTACCAAATGTTAAACGCTTTAGATGATTTACTTTGAGCACCAAATGCTTCGAACCTTCTAGTCCCCTCAATCTAGCCTGATTAACAGCAACGTTTTTGTCCAGCTCCAGATACTCTTCTCGCCTTCTCAACTGCTCCTCTTTCTTCTTTAGCTGCTCCTGGTTCAGCTCCTCCTCTCTTCCTCTAGCTCTTCTGAGGCAAATTTAATTTGAAGCAATTATTTTTTCCATTTCAAGAGCTGTCGCGTCTGCCTGAACCTTTAAACATGTAGATTCTATCTACATTTATTAAATTGTACCGACAATAACCATACCAGCAGTGCGAGTATAAAACAGCTTTAATAAACTAATATGTACACCAAGAGGTCTTGTCTCTCTGCAAGACGAACCTGGAAGGCTAGACTGTAGTTCTGGACTGTTTTATATACAGGGTCACCGGGATGACCCCTGGTGACCTAGTGGTGTAATTACATATCACCACAGATTCTGTATTTGAAACTCTGGAGCCTGCTCTAGAACTCCTCTTACTTCTCCTGCTTCCAACACTTGATGCACTATCACCTGGTCGTATATCATCCTCTATTTCAGAGGTTGTCTTAACATCTGACTTTGATTCCACTCTGGATCACCCATTCTCCTCATCACCATCCTGGGGCACAGCTTCAGCCATTTCCATGTGGCTGATCTTAGTTTCTATTAATGTTTTGTTGCAGAAATCCTGTGGCATTTGTATCCCCAGCAGCCATAACTTTCTGTTTTTCTATTACCTCATTCAGTCTTGCATGATGAGTGTGATAAACCACTGTAAAGTATTATTGTCAGATCAAGCATACCTATTGGCCAGTTATATCTGTGGCCCCTCCCCACAGGCTCCTGTATAAAGGTGGCTGTTCCACAGTTCCCTGCAACTCAGTTCCTCAAACCAGAAAAGCTGGAAATCGACCCTCAATCACCAGCTCTGAACTCTGGCTCCGCAGTTTTGAAGCATTCCTGCAGGCCTCCTCTACCATTGTGCTCTCTGAGACCGACAAACTGCAAGCGCTGCACTCCCGGGTCGGCATCCTGGTGTACTCCATGACCAGGGATGCCACAATGTACCAGGAGGTCATGAACATCCTAAAAGGGCAATACCTACATAAAATCAGCATTGCCTATGCTAGACACCTTCTAGTGACTCAAAAAGAACAACCCGGTGAGTAAAACGCTGAATCTCTTCAGGCCCTGTAAGCACTCGGCAGGGCCTGTGAAAGCAAAGCCATGTCCACCGCGGAGTACACAGAGGACCTGATCCGGGACGCCTTCGTTGCAGGGATCAAGTTAAATTACATACAACAGAGACTTTTGGAGCAAGGGGAACTCAGTTTGTGGAGAGTAGTCGAGTTGGCAAGTATGCTGGAGTTGTCTCTCCAGAGCATGGAGACCTACTTGATAAACAACACGACCACCTCATGGTTACCCCAGTCACAGCCATCCTGGGACCTGCCACCACTTTCCCACTCCACTAACGACCAGACTACATCAGCAGTACTCCATGAAAGCCTCCTGATGCTCTCAACTGGCTCTGGTAATGACCCAACCACAGCTGCGTGTTCAGGGAACCCCTAAAGTGCTACTTCTGCGGCCTGGGCAAGCATCAGAGAAAACACTGCCCAGTGAAGGATTCAATCTGCTCCAGCTGCAGAAAGAAGGGACACTACGCTGGTGTGCAAGTCCAAACCCTTTCCTAGCAGCACCACATGAGGATCTGTCTTCCACAACACCGCCATCACCCAGGGCCAGCAGTACCATGTGGGGTCCACCATCTTCCAGACCCAGCTGTGCCACATACAAGACATGGAGGCTGCCATCTTGGGTGCCATCTTCCAGATCTGGCAACACCACATGCAGGTTGGACAGCCATCTTGGACACTGCCATCTTCCACCCAACTCTGGCCTCCATCACCCTCAACCAGCACAGTCTGCACCAACATGCCATCAATTCTCATGCTCCTGCTAGGGAACAAGCAACTCATCACATGGCCATTTACTCAACTCGACATAATTCTTTTTCTAGAATAGATTTATTCTTGATTTCTGCACAGTTACAGGGGAGATTTAATTATGCAGAGTATAAACATAGATTATTGTTGGATCATTCTTTGTTGTTAGTCAAATGTTTAGGTACTGAATAACTGACATGGCTTATCGTTTGAGATTTAATGAGATGTTATTAGAGAGACCGGAATTTATTATAAATGTAAGGGATCAAATAATTTTTTTATTTACAAATGAATGAAGGTTCAGTACAGAGTAAATTTATTTTATGGGATGCTTTAAAAGCCTATTTGAGGGGTCAATTTCTTAGTTATACAGCAAGGATTAAAAAGCAGTATTTATCAGAAAGTTTAAGTTTGGAAAAGGAAATTGAAAGTTTGGAGAAAAAAATTTAGAGAAAATATACTGAAGATGATAAGTCACAATTATCCAAATTGAAATTATGTTATAATAATTTACAAACATATAGATATGAAAAAATGATTTTGCGATCTAAACAACGTTATTATGAATTGAGTGAAAGAGCCCATAAAGTTTTGGCGTGGCAACTTAAACTGAGCAAATATCGAGAACAATTAATGCTCTTAGCAGAAATGGTGAGATTACATAGAGACAAGAGGATAAAAATGGAGATTTTTTTAAATTTTATAAAAATTTATATACATCAGAGGGTGATCAAGAGATGGATCAAATTGACTCTCTTTTTATCTAGATTGGATTTGCCATTATTAAATGAGCTGGATGTGAAGATTTAGATGCTTCCTTTACTGATTTAGAGTTGAAGGAAGCTTTGCGTTCAATGCCCAATGGGAAGTCTCCTGGAGAAGATGGATTTAGAATAGAGTTTTATAAAGAATTTAATGATTTGTTATTTTCACTATATAATGATGTATTGAAACAGGCAATGGAAACTGGTATATTTCCAGAATCCTTTTCAAGAGCATTGATTACAGATATACCAAAAAAAAAATAGGGATCCCTTAAAAGTGGCTTCATACAGACTGATATCATTATTGAATGTTGACTATATAAAATTGTGGCTAAGGTTTTAGCTAATAGATTAGCAAATTATTTGCCAAAATTGGTACATATTTATCAAGTAGGTTTTTTTAGAGGTAGATACTCAGCAGATAATATAGTTATATTGATTTCATTAATTAACGCAGCAAAACCGAAACTTAATCAACCAATGGTAATATCTTTAGATGCTGAAAAAGCATTTGATCAAGTTGAATGGAAATTTTTGTTTAAAGTATTAAAAAGATTTAATTTTGGTCCATTATTTAGAGGTTGGGTTAAAGCTTTGTATGCTAGACCTTAAGCAAGAGTAATGACGAATGGTCAGATCTGAAATTCTTTTAAATTATCTCATTCTACAAGACAGGGTTGTCCTCTTTCTCCTGCTTTGTTTGCTTTGGTAATAGAACCTTTGGCTCAAGCTGCTCAGCAGGATTTTAATATTAAAGGAATTAAGGTGAGAGGAAGTGAATATAAGATTAGTTTGTTTGCAGATGATGTTTTGATATATTTAACAAACCCAAAAAGTTCATTGAAGTCATTACAAGATTTACTGAATCAATATGGTAGGTTATCAGGATATAAAGTTAATTGAGAAAAGAGCTGATGAAGATTATACAGATTGTAGGCAAAAGACTAAATTTAGATGGTCTAGTAAAATTAAATATTTATGAGTAGTTGTAAACAAAGAATATCAGGACTTGTATAATTTAAATTATATACCTTTACTGAATAAGATTAAAATTGATTTAAATAAGTGGAAAGATTTACCATTGACTTTCATTGGAAGGGTTAATTGTATAAAGATGAATTTATACCCTCGAATACAATATCTCTTTCAATCAATAACATGTGTAATACCAAAAAGATTTTCAGGAAATAAAGTAATTCGGGTATTTTTATGGAAAGGAAAATTGTCAAGAGTTTCTATTCAAAAATTAACTTAGCGCTATGAGTTAGGTGGTTTACAGTTACCTTGTTTTCATAATTATTATGAAGCAGCACAGTTGGTTTATTAGTAGGTAATTTGATATTGAACAACCCCCTAGATGGGCAAAAATAGATTTCTGAAAATAATATTACTTGTTTTATTTATAAATGGAATCCTTTATTATTACAAACATTTAATATCTTTCCTGTAGTTAGGTGACTAAAACTGGCCACAATATTCCAAATTTGGCTCATCAATGTCTTATACAACTTTACCATAACATCTCAACTCCTCTGCTCAATACTTTGATTTATGATGGCCAATATGCCAAAAGCTCTCTTTACAACCCCATCTAACTGTGATGCCACTTTCATGGAATTATGTATCTGTATTTCCCAGATCCCTCTGTTCTACCACACTCCTCAACATCCTACCATTTACCATGTATGTCCTCTCTTGGTTTGTCCTTCCAAAATGCAACACCTCATACTTGTCTGCATTAAATTCCATCTGCCATATATTCAGCTGATCCAGATCCCTTTGCAAGCTTTCAAAACCTTCCTCAGTGTCCACAACCCCTCCAATCTTTGTGTTAGCTGCAAACTTGTTGATCCAATTTACCACATTATCATCCAGATCATTAATATAGATGACAAATAATAATGATCCCAGCACTGATCCCTGAGGCACATCATTAGTCACAGGCCTCCAGTCTGAGAAGCAATCATCCACCAATACTCTCTGGTTTCATTTTACTACCTCACCATGAATACAAACGCCTGAACCTTCCTGACTAATCTTCCACTTGTGACCTTGTCAAAAGCCTTACTAAAGTCCATGCAGACAACATCCACGGTCTTTCATTCATCAACTTTCCTGGTAAATTCCTCGAAAAACTCCATCAGATTAGTTAAACATAACCTTTCCACATACAAAGCCCACATTCTTCCATACCTTGATGAAGGCCTCAAGCCCAAAATGGTGATTATGTATCTTTATCTTTTTCTATATAAAGTACATTGTTTGATCTCCTGAGTTTCTTCAGCATTATGTGTTTACTTCAACCACAGTGTCTGCAGACTTTGATCTTTTACTATTACTGACATCTGGCTCACTGGCCTATAATTTCCAGGGTTACTTTTTGAGCCTTTTTTAAACAATGGAGCAATGTGAGCTACCCTCCAATCCTCCAGCAACATGCCCATGGCTCAGGACATTTTAAATATTTCTGCCAGAGCCCCTGCAATTTCTACACTAGTCTCCCTCACGGTCTGAGGGAATGCCTTGTCAAGCCCTAGGGATTTATCCATTCTTATTTGCTTTTAAATAGCTAGGAGCTCCTCCTCCAATTTGTACAGGATCCATATCCTCACTCTTTGTTTCTCCTTACTTATCTTGATTCTGTGCCAGTTTCTTGAGTAAATACTGATGTTAAAAAAGAAACATTTAAGATCTCCCCATCTCTTCTGGCCTCATATATAGCTGACCACTCTGCTCCGTGTTGCCTAAACCTGCTATATAGCTCTCTTCTTCCAAACCATATCCCTAATATCTCTCAAAAACCAAGGTTCCTGCCGCCTGTTAACTTTTCCTTTAATCCCGACAGCAACATACAAACTCTGTACTCTCAAAATTTCACCTTTGAAGGTTGCCTACTTACCTCTCACGTCCTTGCCAGAAAACAACTTATCCCTAGCCACACATTCTAGATCCTTTCTTCTTTCCATAAAATTGGCCTTTCTCCAATTTAGAAGCTCAACCCAAGACACAGACCTACCCTTCTCCAGAATTAACTTGAAACTAATGACATTATGATCACTGGACCTAAAATGTTCCCCTACAGTTACTTCTGTCACCTGTCCTGCCTCATTCCATAATAAGAGATCCAGTATTGCACACCCTCTAGTTGGTACCTCTATATATTGGTTTAGAAAACTTTCCTGAACACATTTGAGAAACTCCAAACCATCCAGCCCTTTCACAGTATGGGAATCCAAGTCAATGTGGAAAGTTAAAAATCTCCTACTATCACAACTTTGTTTCCTGCAGCTGTCTATCGCTCTACAGATTTTCTCCTCCAATTCTTGTTGACATTTTGGATACCTCACAAACCGAAAGGAAACATAATATTCAGAATATTAACACCCTGTAGAGCTCTTACTTTTTCATCATCTTCAGTGAATGGCACTCCAGCAGGATTTTTGTTGATGGCTTGTGCTACCCCGATAATCTCTCCATCACAGTTCTGGATCGGCATGCACAGAATGGACTTTGTCTTGTATCCTGCCAGTTTGTCAATTTCATCATTGAATCGATGATCCTTTAGGAAATAAAACAACAGGATATTTGTTTGGTTTTATGAAACAGGAAAGAAAATTATGTAGGGTGATACAGGTTAATTGTTTTAATTCAGCAGTCTATAAAGAAAACCAAACTAAATGCATTGTGGAATAAATGCCTGTCATCTTTCAGCAATTCCCACAGTCCATTAAGGTATTACACAGATTTTAAAAATGAGATAAGTCTTCGGATAAAACTGGAACAATGGAATTTAATATGGATTCGTACAACAGTGTGCAGGGTGCCGATTTTCAAACTCAGTTTTTGTGGGATAAATGATGATACAACTCTTGATATGGAAATTGCCAGCTATTTATTTCTACTTAAGTATGTTTAATCACACATTTCAAATTAAAATTAATCTCCATCAGAACCCCCTTGCATGGGCTGTCCAGGTTCCAGTGCACGCATTCCTGCAGTCTGGAATGAGCCAGGCAGCAGCGTTCCCTCACTGGCATCACCCTGTGCAGGAAGACCAACATGTTTTGGGCAGACTAAAGAGTGTTTTTCACTGAATTCATGATCTTCCAAGAGCTCTGGAAGTCTGCTTCTGCGATCGTCCACAGGAACAACCTGTAAATCAGTGAGTCTTCTGTGATGCTGCTGCTGGGATGAACTGTGACAAGGACCCTTTCATCCTTCTCCACATACTATTAGCAAACCTGCAGTCTGCAAACAGGTGGGCAACTGCCTCCTCCCCATCACAATCACCCCAGGGTAACGTGCATTGCATGTGATGTTCCAGTCAGTTAGGAAGGATCTGACCAGGAGGGCTCCTCTCACAGCCAATCAGGTCATGTCCTGTTGCTGGTTAGTGAGTGCTGGTGATGAGGCATTCTGCCAGATAATCTGGACTGTCTGTTCAGGAAACCACTCCACAGTATCAGCATATTACCATTAACTCTCTCAGCAAAAATGCTTTTTGAAACAAATTTAAGGAGATTGTTTAGGTCATTTTAGTGGCCTGCTAAAATACTGGTCTGAAGTCCATCCAGGAACATAGTTCAAATTGTACTAGAGATAGAATAACAACATTTGGAGTGCAGTCTATACCGAATAACAATTCAGTGTACTCATATGGGTTAACATTAGTGGGGTAAATGTGGAGGTAATATAAACATACATGACACCAAATATGGTAAGTCAAACACAGATTTAGAAAACTATTCCAAACTATATCACCAGAAGAGGATAAGGGGCTATTCTTCACAAAAGGAAAAAAATTAACTTATTGGCAGGTAAAGTAATTGAATGAGAGAAATAGAAATGATTTAAGATTAGGTGCCATGAGAGCACTGGAGTTATAGGTTCATTCTGCATTGCTGAGCTAAGATGTTGAATGGCCTTCATTATTCATGACTCACTTGTGACCTTACAACTACAGAAGACTTTTCACAAATTGCTCCTTCAAGAGAATTGAATTGCCGAAAGAACATTGCATTCTGTTCGTGGATTTCATTAATACACGATCCCATGGTGCTATATTATTCAACAGTCACAGACCTGTACAAATTTTGTCATAGTTTGTATCATGACCTTGGGCAGAGAAAAAAGGCCTTAAATTGGAAAATAATATAATTTGGTATTTTTGCTGTAAACCCAGAATCTTGTCATGGTGTTGATAACCTTACCATCCAATGATTTGTCACTATGGACAACTTTCAAAGTCAAAAGGGAAAGCATTCAATAGCTGTGTAAAATGCACAGTATAAAACTGTCATCAAGGTTACATTTTTCCATGTGTTGCTGAAGCTGTGGTAAAACAACAGACTACTTACTCTTGACATTGAATTGCATTACTCTTGCCAAGTCCTCCAATATTAACATCCTGTGGGTCACCACTACCTAGAAACTCATCAGGATGATGTAAATACTATGTCTACATGAATAGATCAGAAGTTGGTATCTTGAGGGAATACCTGAAAGTCTTTCCACTATCTAAAAGACATAAATCGGAAGTATGACAGAATACTTCACACTTAACTGGATGAGCGCAGCTTCCAGAATTGTGAATTATGTTTTTTTCTTAAATTTAGACATATAGCTCGGTAACAGGCCATTTCAGCCCACATGTCCATGCCACCCAATTACACCCACATAGCCTAAACCCCAGGTACATTTCAACCAGTGGGAGGAAACCAGAGCCCCCAGGGAAAATCCACACAGAGAACATACAAACTCCTTACAGAGAGCATGGGATTCAAACCTTGGTCCTGATTGCTGGCGCTGCAAAGGTATTGACCACTACATCAACCATGCTGCCCACAATTTTTACATGAAGTTTTACATCCAAGATAAAGCATCCCATTTGACTTGTATTCCATCAACCGCGTTAACATTCATTTCCTTCATCATCAGCTGTACAAATTGTACCATCTACAAATACACTGCAGTTACTTGCCTAGATTACTTAGTCAATACCTCCCAAACTTGTGATTTCTACCACCAAACCTAAGTGATCATCTTCATATGCAGGTTGCTCTCCAAGTTGTACACCAGCATGATACTCCACCCAAATCTGACAGCACTGAAAGTCTAATTTAAATAGATAAATCAATGTCAAAGGGGCAGCTTACCACCGCTATCTTAAGGACAACTATAGACAGGCAGTTAAAGCCACCTAGTTCCAGAAAATTGAGCAAGTGTGTACCATGTAATATCGCAATTTAATTTCTAATGAATTTTCTTTGGCTTGGCTTCGCGGACGAAGATTTATGGAGGGGGTAAAAAGTCCACGTCAGCTGCAGGCTCGTTTGTGGCTGACCAGTCCGATGCGGGACAGGCAGACACGATTGCAGCGGTTGCAAGGGAAAATTGGTTGGTTGGGGTTGGGTGTTGGGTTTTTCCTCCTTTGCCTTTTGTCAGTGAGGTGGGCTCTGCGGTCTTCTTCAAAGGAGGCTGCTGCCCGCCAAACTGTGAGGCGCCAAGATGCACGGTTTGAGGCGTTATCAGCCCACTGGCGGTGGTCAATGTGGCAGGCACCAAGAGATTTCTTTAGGCAGTCCTTGTACCTTTTCTTTGGTGCACCTCTGTCACGGTGGCCAGTGGAGAGCTCGCCATATAATACGATCTTGGGAAGGCGATGGTCCTCCATTCTGGAGATGTGACCCATCCAGCGCAGCTGGATCTTCAGCAGCGTGGACTCGATGCTGTCGACCTCTGCCATCTCGAGTACCTCGACGTTAGGGGTGTGAGCGCTCCAATGGATGTTGAGGATGGAGCGGAGACAACGCTGGTGGAAGCGTTCTAGGAGCCGTAGGTGGTGCCGGTAGAGGACCCATGATTCGGAGCCGAACAGGAGTGTGGGTATGACAACGGCTCTGTATACGCTTATCTTTGTGAGGTTTTTCAGTTGGTTGTTTTTCCAGACTCTTTTGTGTAGTCTTCCAAAGGCGCTATTTGCCTTGGCGAGTCTGTTGTCTATCTCATTGTCGATCCTTGCATCTGATGAAATGGTGCAGCCGAGATAGGTAAACTGGTTGACCGTTTTGAGTTTTGTGTGCCCGATGGAGATGTGGGGGGGCTGGTAGTCATGGTGGGGAGCTGGCTGATGGAGGACCTCAGTTTTCTTCAGGCTGACTTCCAGGCCAAACATTTTGGCAGTTTCCGCAAAGCAGGACGTCAAGCGCTGAAGAGCTGGCTCTGAATGGGCAACTAAAGCGGCATCATCTGCAAAGAGTAGTTCACGGACAAGTTTCTCTTGTGTCTTGGTGTGAGCTTGCAGGCGCCTCAGATTGAAGAGACTGCCATCCGTGCGGTACCGGATGTAAACAGCGTCTTCATTGTTGGGGTCTTTCATGGCTTGGTTCAGCATCATGCTGAAGAAGATTGAAAAGAGGGTTGGTGCGAGAACACAGCCTTGCTTCACGCCATTGTTAATGGAGAAGGGTTCAGAGAGCTCATTGCTGTATCTGACCCGACCTTGTTGGTTTTCGTGCAGTTGGATAATCATGTTGAGGAACTTTGGGGGACATCCGATGCGCTCTAGTATTTGCCAAAGCCCTTTCCTGCTCACGGTGTCGAAGGCTTTGGTGAGGTCAACAAAGGTGATGTAGAGTCCTTTGTTTTGTTCTCTACACTTTTCTTGGAGCTGTCTGAGGGCAAAGACCATGTCAGTGGTTCCTCTGTTAGCGCGAAAGCCGCACTGTGATTCTGGGAGAATATTCTCAGCGACACTAGGTATTATTCTATTTAGTAGAATCCTAGCGAAGATTTTGCCTGCAATGGAGAGCAACGTGATTCCCCTGTAGTTTGAGCAGTCTGATTTCTCGCCTTTGTTTTTGTACAGGGTGATGATGGTGGCATCACGAAGATCCTGAGGCAGTTTACCTTGGTCCCAACAAAGCTTGAAAAACTCATGCAGTTTGGCATGCAGAGTTTTGCCGCCAGCCTTCCAGACTTCTGGGGGGATTCCATCCATACCTGCTGCTTTGCCACTTTTCAGTTGTTCGATTGCCTTATATGTCTCATCCAGGGTGGGAACCTCATCCAGCTCTAGCCTTAGGGGCTGTTGAGGGAGCTGGAGCAGGGCGGAATCTTGGACTGAGCGGTTGGTACTGAAAAGAGATTGGAAGTGTTCTGACCATCGGTTGAGGATGGAGATCTTGTCGCTGAGGAGGACTTTCTAATGAATAAACGCTTACAAAATCCCAACTTTCTTCTTCTGAAATGAAGATTTGATGATAAATCAGATTTTTTAAGATTGTGAGTTGGAGCTACATTCCTTTTGCAGCTTACTGTAGAAATTGATCACACTGGAGATGCACAACTTTTGAAGGGGATAGTTCTTCTCTAATCCATTTTTCTACTCCTCAAAGGGCATTTTGTTGGGGTAAGGAGATGCATAATAGCAATAATACATTTCCAAATACCAATATTGACCTGTTTGGGAAATCTCTGAAAAATCATTACAGATTTTATTTTCAAAATATCACTAGATTACATTTAGATCCTCTTCTGTCTGAACAAATGAGTATGTTTCAATTAGGAGGGACATCTGCTCATTGCTTGACTTAATATCACAAAATACCACAACACCAGAATCCAACAACATACAACCATTGAAAACAAGAATTAAATCTTATCCAACAGTAAAAACTTGTATTACTTCACAGGTAAATAAATGTGAAAGGAAAATACACTTGAAATCTGAAACAAAAATGAACATTCAGGTTAATTGACACATGAACTCTGATACTATTGACCTGTTCAATGATTCCAGCATTTTCTGTTCTTATTTTTAATATCTCATGACCATTTTAGTCTACAACTTTTTTTAATTGAATGCTGTACATTATAATTCAACTATATAACTAAAATACCAGTTACAATAATCCAACAAAACTCTCAGACTGAAAAAAAAAGTATTGGAGGATGGTTTCGGTGATGGGAGGTAGGGAAAGTGAGATGATGATCAGGTGCAGCTGAGCAGTCCTATTAGTTTCAATTGGATTCCCAATCACGGGAGAACAAGGCAACAATGATCGTAGTCAACAGTGCTCATTAATATGTCAGCGGCTAAACTTTCACATGCAAGGAAGAGCCAGAAATAGGTTGTGGCAGAAATGTGAGTAGCTCTTTCTGTCTAGAGTTGCATTCTCACTCAGCTTCAAGATACAATTATGATCAGGGCCATCTATCAAACTTTTGTCAAATGATCATTCTATTCTTTAATAGTTCTATTCATAGAAGAGGTAAAATATTCTTCAATGGAAATTTCCATTTCTTTCTCCTTTAGCTATGTTTTTTTTTTAATAATAAAAGTCCAATCCCAATAATATGTCTTGTCCCTTCTTCATTTAATACACATCAATCTAGATACAGTACACATTTTTGGTACATGTGCAGAAGAGAAAACAAGTTTGATGAAAACTGAATTAAGTGATTTTAAAAGACCCAGTGGGTATTCTGGGAACACTGTCACAGTTAGACATCTGAATTTCCAGCAAGAGACGAGATAACGTGAGAGAGGGAGAGAAAATAAATAAGGTGAATGGTGGAAGGTGCATAGGTGGAAGGACAGGGTGGAGTGTTTGACTGAATCCATTGAATATTATGTGCTTCCTTTGCTGCTAGGATCCCCTGGTATTGACATTGTTTAAAAACCTATTGGTTTTTTTATTGATATGGGGTTCTTTGGCTGTTTCCTTAATTGTTATATACATGTTATATCCCTGATTCAGATATTCTGCTTTTCTGTTGTTTTATTTATTTTAATTAAACAAAAATTATGAAAAAATAAAATAGCAGATCTTGAAAACATTACTCACCAACACAAAAAAAAATGATTGCTTGATTGAGGAAATTCCTTTGACACACATTTGGCATTAATATTCAAAACACACTGAAATCACATTCATAAGTATTCTATACTTTCATATTTAATGTGACGGCAGGAATCCCAATGATCATTTAGGTGGACAATCGTGAATACATTTTGACCCATAATTTAATTTATTCCCACCTTTTGCTCAAATCTGACTTAAGCACATCTTTTATTAGGATGACCCATTCAAGGCAAGCTTTTATCTAATGCAACAACAGGACATTACAATAAACTTATGAGTCATCTTTAACTGCAATGATGGTCCAATTTTAAAGTTTAATATTAATGAAGGATCACCATAATTACATAAGGAATGATGAAGAGAATTGTTATAAGAACAGTGTAGATCTAAAATATAGTAACTCACAGGTTAGGAACCAGAGAGGAGCTCTATGACATTGCAGGATTCGGGAAGAACAGACTGGTTCCAATAATACAAGGTGCCAAATCACATGCAGCTCGTTCAATGTGGTCAAATAATTTTTGATGATACAAAAATAAGGCTTCAGCGCTTGACGTCCTGTTTTGCGGAAACTGCCAAAATGTTTGGCCTGGAAGTCAGCCTGAAGAAAACTGAGGTCCTCCATCAGCCAGCTCCCCACCATGACTACCAGCCCACCCCCCCCCCCCACATCTCCATCGGGCACACAAAACTCAAAACGGTCAACCAGTTTACCTATCTCGGCTGCACCATTTCATCGGATGCAAGGATCGACAACTAGATAGACAACAGACTCGCCAAGGCAAATAGTGCCTTTGGAAGAGTACACAAAAGAGTCTGGAAAAACAACCAACTGAAAAACCTCACAAAGATTAGCGTATACAGAGCCGTTGTCATACCCACACTCCTGTTCGGCTCCGAATCATGGGTCCTCTACCGGCATCACCTACGGCACCTAGAACGCTTCCACCAGCGTTGTCTCGCTCCATCCTCAACATTCATTGGAGCGACTTCATCTCCAACATCTAAGTACTCGAGATGGCAGAGGCCGACAGCATCAAATCCACACTGCTGAAGATACAACTGCGCTGGGTAGGTCACGTCTCCAGAATGGAGGACCATCGCCTTCCCAAGATCGTGTTATATGGTGAGCTCTCCACTGGCCACCGAGACAGAGGTGCATCAAAGATGAGGTACAAGGACTGCCTAAAGAAATCTCTTGGTGCCTGCCACATTGACCACCGCCAGTGGGCTGATATCGCCTCAAACCGTGCACCTTGGCACCTCACAGTTCGGCGGGAAGCAACCTCCTTTGAAGAAGACCGCAGAGCCCACCTCACTGATAAGACAAAGGAGGAAAAACCAAACACCCAACCCCAACCAACCAATTTTCCCTTGCAACTGCGTCTGCCTGTCCCGCATCGGACTTGTCAGCCACAAACGAGCCTGCAGTTGATGTGGACGTTACCCCTCCATAAATCTTCATCCGCAAAGCCAAGCCAAAGAAAAGAAATATATACTGCATTATTATATTTTCATTCATTCCAAAATTATTGTTGGCAGGATCAATGAAAAAAGATTCAATACTTAATTCCTATATTCACTATTTTACAAGTCACAAAAATAAATGCAGTTGCAGAGAGCATTCACCATATCAAACTCACACCGAGAGATTTCCTTCTCGAACAACCAAACCTTTTTAATGGTACCATAACCTGTACAGAATTTTTCTGTATATTTCCAGTGTGCAATGCAATATTACCAGACACAAATACATCTTATAAAATCAAATTTATTGTCATCTGATTGTACAAATATAGAATAACGAAACATCCTCCCGGATGTACAGCAAAGTGATCATGTTCATGTTTTCCGTTGCAGTGATTCACAACACCAACATGTCAGTTGTAGACTTGCCGTGGCAAGAAATAATATTGGTCTGCAGACCAATAAAAGATAGAAAAGGCTGGAAATATTCAACAAATCAGGTAGCACCTACGTTCAGCTGAGAGGATACATACAACCTCTGTTTGACACATCATAAAAGATGTTAGCACCCCCTTGCAAAGTGCTGTACCCCATACATTCACGTGGCATTCCTCCCCACCGACTCCCATTTCCGCAAGGTGCTGTGTCCCCCCATATGCTTGTGGTCATCGCTTAGCTTCAGACCCATCCCTGCCACTAGCATGCATCAAGTATCACTAGTATCCAACTTGATCCACACTAGTGACTCTCCACACATTAAAAGCAACTCTTTTTGCTACTACATCAGAAGGATGGAGGAGGTTTACATCTACTCGGCAGGTAGGCCACTACCTGTGGCCCCCGCCCACTGAGCAATTTTATGACTGTCGGACTGTGCCCCACCTGGTTACCCTAATGCCCTCCTCTAACACTCGTTCTGGCACTGCCCCTGCACATCTCTATTTCAATGTAATCCCTCCATACATGAAACTTGAGTTCAGCTTAAACCCTCAACCTTCTTACTCTGAAGCCATTCTTCTGATGAGATCTATCTGACATATGATGGAATAGTGTGTTCTAAAATAAGCCTACAAAAGATTATTAATTTATTTAAGGGTAGGAGACATTCTTCAGAACTGCATCTCTCAAAAATAAATTCCATGTATAACAATACAGTATAGATTAAGTCCACAGGTTAAGAACATCCAACTCATGGACAACACATACTTAAAAATGGACTACGCTCAGTGGTTCATTGGCTCGAGGATGGAGAATGCCATCTGCCATTTTAAGTCAGATCACATTGCCGTTAACACTGTGTTGAGAGTGCGACTTTCTATTTGGCAACTTTTTCTCTTATTTACTCTTGTAACCAGCCTCCAAAGTGTAAATCCAATGCAAGTTATGGTGATGCATCAAGAAAAGGAAAACGATGAAAATAAAGAGAAAATAATAAAGTGATCAGAAAGTGAAACACCATCGGTCATTGGAAAAGTGTTAGGCTACAGTTGGTCAATGATCAGAACAATTTTAAAGGATAAAGTGAGATTAATGGAGCATGTGAAAGGCCCTGCCCAATGAAAGCTACAATTATTACTAAGCAATGCAGTGGTTTTATTATTGAAATGGAAAAGCTATTAAAAATTTGGTTAGGTGATCAAAATCATGCCTGTTAGCTTTAATTTAGTGCAAGGCTCGAAGCCCTTTCCATGCTTTATAAGCTGCTTGTGCAGCAAGTGAAGGTGATTGTGATGAAGAATTTGTTGGTTCAATCATTTAAAGAGCGGAAAAATGTCCATAATATTAAAGTGCAAGGTGAAGCAGCGAGTGCCGATGTAAGTGCTGCGAGTGATTTTCCTGAATGTCGAAATGAGGAGGAAGGTTATTTGTCAGACCAATTATTTAATGTAGACAAGACTGACTTATTTTGTGGGAAAAAAAATGCCTGAAAGAACCTACATTTTGAAAGAGGGAAAAAGTCCATCGAAGGATAATCTAACATTATTGTTTGGGGGTGAGGGGGGGGTAACACATCAAGAAATGTCAAGCTCAAGCCTTCACTTATGTGATGCTTCCCTAAATCCGAGGACCCCTCGTCGTATCATTAAGGCATCTCTTCCCTTTATTTGGAAGGCAAATGCAAAGGCTTGGATTACAATTGCCATTTTTGAAGATTGGTTCTTGAACCATATTGTCCCTGCTGTTGAACGCTATTGTTTGGCCAAGAAAATTCCTTTCAAGATTCTCCTCGTGTTTGACAATGCACCCAAATATCCAAGCACTTTAGATGACATTCATCCCAATGTAAAGATCATATTTTGACCACCGCCACTTCAGTCAATGGATTACTGTGTCATAGGCTCCTTTAAGGCCTAGTATTTATGACAGACCTTCTCACAAAGAGTCAGGGCTACCCAAGATGATGTGATGAGCTTAAGAGAATTCCCGAGGAATTATAACATCTATGATGCCATCAAAAATATTGCTGATATATCGAGGAGTGTGGAACAAATTATGCCCCCAATTCGCACATACTTTTCAGGGGTTTACAGCTGATGACATCGCTGAAGCCAGGCAAGCTGTGGTTGATATTGGTAATCAACTGCAGTTGGACATTAATGAAAATGATGTCGTAGAGTGTCATGAACATTGCATTGATATGGTTGGTCCAGGTCAGGTCACTGGAAATATTACTAGCAAGAACTTGAAGCTATTTTCTATCTCCACTTTAGCACCATTGATGTCGTCAGGAGAGTAGACTCCATCCTTATCCTCCTGAAGTTTATGATCAGCTCCTTTCTCTTGCTGATATTGAGAGGTTATCTTAGCATCAGGCCACTAGACTCTCATGCATTCTGTCTCTTCACTTATTAACATCCAAATATGACTGTGGTGCTGTTACTGAACTCCAGTTCTAAGATGGAGTTGGAGTAGTATTTGGTTACAAGTTGTGGATGCTGAGGGATTATAGTAGGGAACTGAGTACACATCCTTGCATGGCACCAATGTTTAGTGTGATCATGGAGGAGGTGTTGCTTTCCATCTTCATTAATTGCAGTCAATTTGACAGGAAGCATAGATCCAGTCGCAGAGTGGGGTAGCGAGCCCAAGTCCTTGAAGATGGAATGTGTTTACTCGGGATTACGTTATTGAAAGCAGAGCAGTGTCAATAAACAGTAATTTGACAGGTATTCAGGTGTGCCAGGGCTGAGCAGAGGGTCAGAGAGATGGTGTCTGATGTGGATCAATTTAGACCAGCTATTCTTAACCTTTATTTGACTCTGTTCAAAGTTCATGGGTTCCCTTCCCTGTGAAGCAGTCGTTTAGATGGTTTCTTTAGTATAGATGACACTTTCCAAGTTCTAGTATTTCCCAATTTCAAAATGAGTCATCTTCAAGATTCTGAATTACTATCTTATTAATCTAATAACCCAAACTTTGCAGTTGCAGCTTTAAGTAGCTTTAATTCATTGATAAAATTGATAAAAATTTTGCATAACTTTGCATTGAGATTTTCATAATGATAAATAAAGCATACTGTATAATAATAACAATATTCAACTTTAAACAGATACAAGAATAGACAAAATTAAGACAAAATACAATGTATTATGATGAAATCAAAGCATCTCGTGCTTAAGTCCACTTCATAATTCTTCGAAGAATGAGATGCAAGCTTTCAGTCCGCTCGGACGTTACGACCTATGACATCATAGTCACTATGGTAACACTACAAACAATATTTTTTCTTAAAGGGGTAGGCACAAAATTAGCTATGAATCAAATACACAAGGTTTTAACCTTTATATTCGGGCCCCTAATTATTAGAATAGACATTAATGACTAATATGTAATAACTACTATTACAAATACAAAAGTAAATATGGTAAGTATAAGTTTAGAAATCAAAACTTTCTGCTTCTTGTAAAAGACAGATTTTAGTAATAGGATGATTTAAGTAATCAGTCTTGTTTTTAATCCGCACTTGCTAAACAAAACCTTTTTTGTCTGGAACTGTTTCCACGATTTTCCTCAGCAACCAAGAATTTCTTGGTGCCGAATCGTCCATGATAATTAAATATCTCCACATACGAAATTGCATTTAGCTTTTGATTATTTTTGTCTTTCTTGTAATAATGAAAGATATTCTTTAATCCATCTTTTCCAAAATAAGTCCGCAATAAAGTGCAGTTGTCTCCATCTACATCTTGAATAAATATCTTCATTGTGAAATAATGCATCATGAATTTTATGTTGATTCCAATTTTAAATTGCTTTTTGCAACTCTAAATGACCTCCTGTAAAGTTAGATCCATTATCAGAACATAGTTCTTTCACTTGACCACGTCTGGCAACAAAATGTCAAAAAACATTGATGAAAGAGTTTGTATCAAGCGATGACTCCACTTCAATGTGAATTGCTCTCGTAGTCAAACATGTAAAAATAGCTCCATATCAATTTTCAACACTTCTTCATCGTTTTACTTGCAAAGGACCAAAATAATCAGCTCCCACGTATGTAGATGGGGGTTCATCAGGTGAAGCTCTGTTTTGTGCCAAATCTGCCATTTGTTGTTGCCCCCATTTGCATGTTGACAATTAAAACATTTTGATGTAATTCTTTTGATCAATGTTGAAGCCCCAAGTATCCAATATTTCTGGTGTAATTCTGATAACACATGATTACAACCACCATGTGACTTACTATTGTAGCATTCAGATTATTCTTCAATTTTTGCTATCTCAGTATCAAATGCATTTTTCAGACAAAAACGAATTATTTCCAATTCGGTGTTCATCGTTTCATCAACTATTAAGTAACAGCTCTTTCAAGACTTCAGATTCTATTTTTTGACATGATTTAAAAACATAGTTTTTAATCTGAATCCATGCTATTGTCCTTTTCAAACAAAACCATGAAGAATAATAGCAAATTAATTGAATAATCAGATCATTCTCATTAGATACTTGAATGGTATTCACCTTAGTGTTTTGGATTTCTGGATCCTCCACTGAAAATTCTTTGATCTCTTCTGGATTGTGTGGTCAATCTTCTGGAGATTGCGAAAGAAATTGAGGACCGAACACCCAACACTTGAAATTTTGATCCTTGTGATGCCATATCAGCTGGATTATCCACTATTTTAACATATCTCCATTGATTAACATGCAAAACCTTCTCAATCTCATCAATTCTTAGTCACAAATATACGAAACTTCATGGTTTTGTTATTAATGTATTTAAGCACTGATGTACTATCAGTCCAAAACATAGAATCTGTTAACTTCATCTGATATTCTCTTCTTAACACAGTGTCCATTTTACTTGCCATAGTAGCGGCAGTCAATTCCATTGTAAGTATAATGACTGGCTTTAATGGCACCACTCTGGCTTTACCTACTACAAGTCCACAATGTACTTGCTCTTGGTTATTTTGCAGTACTAAATAACTGACAGTACCATAATCACCTTTGCTTGTGTCAGCAAAATGGTGTAACTGACCCAATGATGAGAAATATGAAATCTTACCGTCTTGTTGAATAATTGGGGAATAGCAATATATACACACAAAGCTGCAACACTTGGCAGATTACAGAAAAAAATTGGATAGGATATGTGGATTAGCAGGACACTGAGAAAAATGTTAAAGGTACAAAATCCTGAGCTTTATACATAGCGGCATGGAAATAGCCAAGAAGTGCTAGTTTGTCCACAATTGACATTGTGTGCAATGTTGGAAGCTACATTTTAGAAAAGACAAAGATTTCAGAGAATGTCCTGAAACAGAGACAAACACTAGCTTTGTGGATAGACTGAAGAAGCTAAGGTTCTCTTTGAAATTGAATCCATGACTTTCTATCCCACAGACTAATCAGTGAGGATTGATGACAGCCCCTCTTCCACAATCAACCTCAACACTGGGACTCAGCCTTTTTTTTAATACTCTCTGTACTCCCATGTCTGCATGGGTAAACATCACCCCATATCCATCCATAAATTCATGGATGACACCATCATCACAGACAGAAGCCTTCCAACAAATGACAGAATGGAGTATAGATGATAGAGGGACTTGTGGCTTGGTGGCAGGACAACAATCTCTCATTCAATGTCTGTAAGATCAAGGAGCTGGTGATGGATATCCAGAAGAGGAGAGAACCGCTCTCCTCAGCCTTTATCTTCTGGCCAAGAAGGTGTACCAGCACCTCCTCTTCATCAGAAGCCAGAGGAAATTTGGCATGTCATGGACATTCCTTAACAATTTCTGCATGTTGTGACAGAGTATTTAGAGGTGGCTTTGGAGGAATTGCTAGAACAGCTTGCACACGCACAGAATTTTTGCAGGACTTTTGCAGAGTGCTTTTTGCAAAAGAGCAACAAAGTATCAATATACGGCTTGCCAGGGAGAGCATATAATTTTTATAGGCAGACAGAAGAGTTTTTCTCTCAGAGAGGGAGGGTGTTGCTCTAGAAAAAGCCTTTGACAGGGTAGAATGGAATTATTTATTCAAAGTATTACAGAGGTTCAACCTACCAGAAATATATATTAATTGGATTAAAGCATTATATAAGGGACCATTGGCAAAGGTGACAGTAAATGGATATGTATCAAACCAATTTAAATTAAGTAGGTCAACTAGGCAGGGATGTCCACTATCTCCTTTATTGTTCGCTTTAGCAATGGAACCATTCGCAGAACTGATAAGAACAGAAAATAAAAGAGATAAAAATAAAGGAGAAGAAGGAGTATAAAATCAGTTTATTTGCAGATGACATCATAGTATACTTAACAGAACCAGAAATATCAATAAAAGGACTATATAAGAAATTGAAGGAATATGGAGAAATATCGGGGTACAAGATCAATGCAAATAAAAGTGAATCGATGCCAATGAATAATGCGAATTACACAGAGTTTAAAAAAGAATCACCATTTAAATGGCAAACACAAGCAATCCGATACCTAGGTATTAGATTAGATAATAATTTAGGCCACTTATACAAATTAAGTTATCAGCCATTAATGAAGATATTACAGGATGACTTAGAACATTGGAAAGAATTGCCACTAACATTGATAGGGAGGGTAAATTGCATTAAATTGAATGTCTTCTCAAGGATACAATACCTATTTCAATTGTTACCAATTCCCTTCACAGAGAATTTCTTAAATGAACTAAAGAGAATATTAAGGAAATTCTTATGGAAAGGGGGGAAACCGAGGATAGCGCTAGATAAATTAACAGAATGGTACAAACAAGGTGGTTTGCAGTTACCAAACTTTAAAAATTATTATAGAGCAGCATAATTAAGGTATCTATCAGATTGTTATCAAACAAGGGAAAAACCAGATTGGACCAAGATAGAGCTAGATAAAATAGGGGAGAAGGTACCAGAACAAGCATTAAAAGTTCACCAGTACTGCATTATTTACTCAACATATGGAAGAAGATTCACGTAGAAAGGAAAATAATTACCAACTACCAAAATTATTATTGACGCAAAACCAACTAATCCCTTTCACAATAGATAACTTTTCCTTTAGAGAATGGGCGAGAAAAGGAATTAAAAGAAGAGAAAATTGTTTTTTGGAAAATAATTCATTACCATTTGAACAAATGAAGTACAAATATGGAATAACTCATGGTACAATCTTTTCATTTCTTTGGCTTGGCTTCGCGGATGAAGATTGATGGAGGGGGTAAAAAGTCCACGTCAGCTGCAGGCTCGTTTGTGGCTGACAAGTCCGATGCGGGACAGGCAGACACGATGGCAGCGGTTGCAGGGGAAAATTGGTTGGTTGGGGTTGGGTGTTGGGTTTTTCCTCCTTTGCCTTTTGTCAGTGAGGTGGGCTCTGCGGTCTTCTTCAAAGGAGGTTGCTGCCCGCCAAACTGTGAGGCGCCAAGATGCACGGTTTGAGGTGTTATCAGCGCACTGGCGGTGGTCAATGTGGCAGGCACCAAGAGATTTCTTTAGGCAGTCCTTGTACCTTTTCTTTGGTGCACCTCTGTCACGGTGGCCAGTGGAGAGCTCGCCATATAACACGATCTTGGGAAGGCGATGGTCCTCCATTCTTGAGACATGACCCATCTAGCGCAGCTGGATCTTCAGCAGCGTGGACTCGATGCTGTCGACCTCTGCCATCTCGAGTACTTCGACGTTAGAGATGTAAGCGCTCCAATGGATGTTGAGGATGGAGCGGAGACAACGCTGGTGGAAGCGTTCTAGGAGCCGTAGGTGGTGCCGGTAGAGGACCCATGATTCGGAGCCGAACAGGAGTGTGGGTATGACAACGGCTCTGTATACGCTTATCTTTGTGAGGTTTTTCCAGACTCTTTTGTGTAGTCTTCCAAAGGCGCTATTTGCCTTGGCGAGTCTGTTATCTATCTCATTGTCGATCCTTGCATCTGATGAAATGGTGCAGCCGAGATAGGTAAACTGGTTGACCGTTTTGAGTTTTGTGTGCCCGATGGAGATGTGGGGGGGCTGGTAATCATGGTGGGGAGCTGGCTGATGGAGGACCTCAGTTTTCTTCAGGCTGACTTCCAGGCCAAACATTTTGGCAGTTTCCGCAAAGCAGGACGTCAAGCGCTGAAGAGCTGGCTCTGAATGGGCAACTAAAGCGGCATCGTCTGCAAAGAGTAGTTCACGGACAAGTTTCTCTTGTGTCTTGGTGTGAGCTTGCAGACTGCCATCCGTGCATTAATCTTTTCATACCACCTACTTAAAGGACAAATTGGGAAGCAGACTGAGATTACCAGAAGAAAGCAGCTTTAAATATGTGATTACAGAAACAATGATAATAAAGATTTATAATAAACATGTACATCAAGCTGCAAGAGAAGGAAAATGATGAAATAAGCTATAAACCCAAACAAAAGTGGGAAAAAGATTTAAACATTTTTTATCTTAAAATGAAATATGGGAAAAGTTATGCTCTGGTACTATGAAAAATACAATAAACATGAGGTTACGCATGATACAATATAATTGGTTACACAGGCTATATATCACGCCCCAAAATTTAAATAAATGGGACCCAGCATTATCAGATAGATGTTTTCGCTGTCAGAAGGAAATGGGAACAACAGTATATGCAATTTGGGCATATGAGAAAGTGAAAAAGTTTTGGGAAGATCTAAATCAGGTATTAAATAAAATCACAAAAAGCAACATACCAAAAAATCCAGAGATCTTTCTTCTAAGTAATATAAGAAGTAAAGAACTAGGCTTCAAACTGGATGAAGCACAAAAAAGATTTATTATGATAGCCTTAGCTGTAGCAAAAAATGTATAATGTCAACTTGGTAATCAGAAGAGAGCCTGAGAGTACAACAATGGTACATAGAAATGAATAAATGTATTCCATTGGAAAAAATATCATACAATTTAAAAAAATAAAGTCACATTGTTTGAACAAATTTGGAGAACTGTACATGGAACACAACAGAGAGGGCTTGCCTTGGACCACCACCCCCTAAAATGATAAAATGAGAAGAAGACAAAATGACCTGACCTAGTGTGTAAAAGTAGATGGCACAATTTTCTTGTTTATTTTCATTGTGTGATGACATTGTTTAATGGTTTTATTGTATTGTATAGGTTGAACGTTTAATGGGTTTGGAGGGGGGTGGGAAGGAGGGAGGGAAGGTAGGGGGAAAAAAGGGGAGTAAATGCCACTGTGTATATTTAAGAGGGAAATGTTTGTATGTATTTTGATTGATATAGTTCATAGTGTGAAAATTTTTTAAAAATTAAAAAAAGAGAGGGAGGGTGTGAAACAGAGAGAGAGGAGATAGAAATCAGCTCCAGAAGGACAAAGCTGGCAAACTTTTGAAAGACTGTCTGGTCAAAGGAGAAGGCTGGCTGTCTGAAAGGTGATCTGAAAGAAGAAGGATCATCTGGAGAACCCTGAAGGGAGCAAGTTTTGTCAGTAAGGCTGAGTGGAAAGGAGTCAGTTGCGGATATCCTTGAAAAGGAATCTCTCTCTGAAAACCAGCAAGAACCCTCCTGAGTTTTAACCATTTGCCTGTTAAGCACCAAAGACTGGTAAATTTTGTTAATGCTAACTTCTGTGCACAGTACAAGAATTGCTTGCAACCAGTGAGATTGGACTGTGATCCAAAGAACTTTTCTAATCTTAAATACACATAGTATTAGAGGGGGGATTAAGTAGGTTAAGTAAGCTGATAGTAATAAGTTAAAGTCTAATTCTGTTTTCTTGTTCAATTATAATTAAAAATTACTTTTGTTTATCTACCCCTTTGGGTTGTGGTACATATTTATTGCTGCTGGGTTTTGGGGTCCTCAGGACTCCGTAAAAATGTACACATTTAAACCATGTAATCAGGATGCATTGCTGCTTGGTACAGCAACTACCCCACCTAAGACTGCAAGAGACTGCATAGGACTGTGAATGTGGCTCAGGCCATCACAGATAAATCCATCTCCTCCATCAACCCCAACTGCCACTGCTTAGCAAAAGCAGGCAAAAAGAAAAAAATTTAAAACATTGCACCCCGGCCACAGTATCTTTCTCACCCTCTGATGAGGAAGATGATCAACGAGGATAAGATCATAGCCCTCCTGATTCAAGAACAGTTTCTTTCCTGCTGTTATCAGACTCCTAATTCAACCTTAAAATAGTAAGCATATACTATCTTTGTTCTGTACCAACTAGTCTCTCTATCTCTGCACATTTTGTACTGGGTCTTACTTGATGTACTATGTATGAGATGTCTAACTGGTCTGTTGGTAAAACAACCTAGACCACTGCAATTTTTGGTACATATGACAATAAAGTTAAACATTGTTTACTTGTTTTGAGGGTTGAGGATACCTGACAGAGGTATTTAAAATCATTGAGGGTGCAGGCCCAAGAGAAAAATTCTTCTCATTTGTTGATTAATCAAGAACTAGCAGAAGGACAAAACATTCTTGTACAGTGCATGTTGTTAGTATCTGGGATACACTACCAGAGAGTGAAGAGGAATCAAACTGCAGTATTCAATATCCGAACTAAAAACATTTACAGGATGGCAACATCAACCGAACCGCTTTTGCATAGAGCTGCTGAAGCTTTGATAAACTAAATAGTCTTTCTGCGCTATAACAATTTTTATGAGTCTGTAAATAAATATGACTTTTTGACAGTACAATCACTTATGAATATTACTTCCCTCCACTAAATCTTAGAACATCCAAATTGCACAGTATAGATATTCCCAAGCAGTCATACATCTGGCAACATCAAAAATAAAGTCCAACTACAGTACATCACAAGATCATAAGATAAACAGAAGCAGGCCACTAGGCCCATCGGGTATGTTCCATGGCTGTGCACCAAGCTAAACTAAACTCATGCCTAGTTCCAATTACCAGCCTTTCTCCCATATCCCTTGATACCCTTACTAATGAGATACCTATCCATTTCCTGTTTAAATACTCCCAGTGATCTGGCCTCCACTGCTTTGTGTGGCAGTGAGTTCCACGACCCCCTGACTATAGAAGTTCTTCCTCCTCTCTGTTTTAATTGGATAACTTCTAATTTTAAGACTACGATCCCTTGACCTCGACTCGCCCATCAAGGGAATCATCTTATCCACATTCACTCTATCAAAACCTTTCAATATTCAAAATGTCTCTATGAGATTCCCCCCTCACTCTCCTATAGTCCAACAAGTACAATCCTAGAGCTGCCAAACGTTCCCCATACTGCAGCCCCTGCATTCCAGAAATCATCCTGGTAAATCTCCTCTGCACCCTTTCCAACAACATGCCAGATAAGTGTATTTTTTTTTAGTGGTTTGAGATTGCTTGGTTGTGTGAATTGATGAGATGCACTCATTTTAAATGTACAGTACATATTTTTTTGCTGGTTGCTTGAAAATCAGGGGTTTTCTTGCATTTCACTGGATCTTGAACAAGCAGTGGTATATCTACATGAATTTGGAACAAGAATCAGCTGTAAATAATTATATTATTTAAAATTCAGTTTAATATTTTAAGTTGTGCACATAAATTTAATAATATTTTTCAATAAATTACATTTGCATCATAGTATAAATATATCAATTTCAGATTACACAAAGTTTAATTATGTCTGAACTTAAATCAGCATTAAAAACACCCTATTACTTTTAACCATTAAAGGGTCCTGGTTTTTGTGGGCATTTTGTACAGCAAGATGTAAAATCATCTCATGATCCTGATAGCGCAAACATCGAATAAAGACTGACTGTGGAGGTTGACCTGGAAAAGGTTTTTGCCTTATTGCTCGGTGCACTCTATCCAATTCCAAACCGTCCAGAAAACCCTCAATCCCTAACATCTCAGGAATCAACCTCCGAAAGAATTTACTGGTTCCTGTCATTCCATATCTTCTGGAACCCCTACAATCTTGATATCATTGCATCGACTCTGATTTTCCAACGAATCTATCTTCTTCAGCAACTCCCTCTTTTGAATTTCCCAACCAGTGAAAGAATCCTCCATGTAATCCACTCTGCTTTTATACTGTTCCACTTGATCCTTACAATCAAAAAAAGCTTCTTCAATCTTCTTAAATTTATTTTGTACATTATCAACAGCCTTCAGACATTTATTGGCATCAACTTTTACAGACAAAACATCAGTTTCCACCTGTTACTGAAGTGATCTCCAAATTAAATTAAGATCTAGGCTTGAAAGAAGGTTGTTGAATGGCACCTCATTTGAGGGATATGTTTTAAAGAAAAAAACCAGAAAAGATAAATCCAAAATAGTGTTGTTATTTGCCAGGTGAAAAAGTTTAAACAAGTATACAGCATTTTACAAAACAAATCGTTGCTCATTTGTTGAGAAGAGTAGCTTTACGGCTGTCCAATAGTCTGGATCTCAAAAATGCTGCTGAATGCACCACATGGTAAAGACAGTGGTGTCCTTTGAGCACAATGGGATGAAAGATCAACTGCTGGAGAAGCATGGAGAAATGTTAAGGCTCAAAGAAAGGGTTCATCTGAGGAAAGGCTTCCATGTGCCACAAATCTCCAATGATGCTGAATGTTAATGCTCCTGAGGAAGGGACAGAAAGGAAACTCTCAATCTTTTAATTGAAAAATAAATAAACCAGATAATATTGATGGCACAATAATGCATAATTTATTGTGAAAATTTTGGAAGAAAAGAGGCAAAAAGGAAAACTACGCAAAGTTCTTTCACATTCCACTATTGTACATTGTGGCATTAATCCTCTAATTTGCCAAGAAGTACTGTTGCCAATAATCTGGTCGCTTGTAGTAACTCCCCCCTCCATTGTTTGAGGAGCTTTCCCACCAGTCTCAGCCACTCAATGCTGGTAGGAGAAACAACCCAAGACAGCCATTCTCAATGGGGGCCACAGCACATTTAAGTAAAAGCTTTGTTTTCTTTTTGCCTCGCCTGACAAATATGTTCCATAGTCAGTAGGAGAGTACATAAGTAACCAAAACTTGGCTGCTTCACAGGGAAGGACCCATAAACTTTGAGCAGAGTCCTAAGGGGAGCCAGCACTTCAAAAAAAAAGTTGAGAAGGGCCATCCTAGATTGTGATCCTTCCCTCCAAAGCCTTCAAATTCACTGTGCCAAGCATCAGTGCCTCTTTCAACATGTGCACCTGAAGTATGGAAAGTGCCATTCAGCAGCATTTCCTCACTGACATTTCATTAGCTGGAAAATCAACGTTTGAGGCAGACCATAAAATATCTTTCACTGAGTTGATGATCCTCAGGCAACTCTGGAGGTCTGTCTCCGCAAGTTTCCCCAGGAACAGCCCATAGTCCAAAAATCAGAGAATCCTGTGTTATGCTGCCACTGGGGATGAACTGAGACAAAGACCCTTGCATCCTTCTCCACACATTCTTCGCAAATCCACAGTAGGGCAGATAGGATGCAACAGTTCCACAAACAAAAAACCCCACCAAAAAATGGGAATGCAGTTCCAATGGCCGAGTACTAGCATTTGACTTCCTGCATCAAAGTCATGGAAAACCCATGGGCTGCAATCTAGGGTGAGGAGATCTAAATAGCTTATGTAGCTATGAATGCTCCAATTGACAAATTTTATATTAATAAATGCAAGATTTACAATGAAAAACAATGGTTGATGGAAATAAGGAATATAAATATTATATTGTAGCGGGCACACAGCATGGTATTGCGAACCGCCAACATCAGTTCACAGACTTGCCTGACACATCACGAGCTAGCAGTGCTGGGCACCAAAATACAGCGAGTGGATCAGATGAAGCCCCTGCCTAAAGGGGTGGGGTGCTAATGGCTCATAGCTTTAACCTGCTGGTCCTGTAGACCAGCAGCTGTTCACTAACAAGCTCATTAACAGGCAGGGAATAAAAGGTCTGTGTATGTCTGCAATAAACCAGTCTTGAGTTGACTACCTTTGTGTGTGTTTGCCTTTATTTAGTAGCATCTACCGTAGTAGCTGCTACAATATTTTAATTCAATCAGATGGCTCAACTGAGAATATTTTACACAGGTTACACACAAGAAATATTTCAAATGTTGTCAAGCAATAGAAGAATAATACATAATTTGAAGATGCAAAAATAAATCAAATCAGAAAAGACAAATTTAGAGCATCAAAATGTTAAATCAGTGAACATTTCAATGATGGGCCAGATCTTCATTTTCTAAATTAAATAATTGAGAGAGGAAATTTTAAAACTAATTTCATTACGGACACTAAATAGTATTTTTTTTCTCTGAATAATGTTGTTAAAATTACATTCCCATCTATGAACCTTTGAAAGAGCCATGGAATCAAATCAAACTAATAATTTGATTCACTAAATGATATTTTATTAGATTATAATATCATATCAGTTACATTTTTCATTTTTGTCATCAGCTGTGCAAATGTAATTGAGCACATAGAATTTCAATACTTAGAAGTTATTTAATCTGATCTCAAAGCACATTTCTGTTAAAATCATGTTTGCTTAAAGTAACATCACATGGCTGAGGTCACAATCTTATACAATTCCATTTAAGAACATTGATTTTTTAAAAAATCATTCTAATAAAAAGGAAAATGGCTTTCTGTAGTTTTATATCCATAAGATTTTCGTAGAAATATTTTAAGATCCGAAGCAGGTGAAATAACATCTTGAGGGTTTTTCAAAGGATTCAAAATATTTTCCGACTTTTGATTCATAATTTAGTTTAGTCCATATCAACCATTATTCCAGATTTTAGATTTCCAAATAGTTAATCAAAAATGACAAGTAAATACTCAATTCAAATCTGCATATTGTTGCAACTTTGTAATTCTTGGTTTCTAAGAACAGCCTACATTAAACAGAGTTTAATAGTTAAGTATATACAGTAGGTCCTGTTACTGGACATTGCAGCATCAATCCACCAGCAAGGTAATTTCGACAAAAGCTTTCAAAAATGTTGAGAAACATTGATACAAGTCCAAAGAATTCTTAACTGACAGAAAGAAAAATGAAAGGAATTGACTCTGTCAGGAACCATATTTATTGCCTGAATAATTATAAAGGGAGGTCCACTCCAAGAAAATTCCTATGATCCTGTTATGGGAGGATGCTCCTCAGCTCCTCAATTGTACTCTAGCATCTCATTAAATCTTAACAGCATCCGCTCCCCCCACCCCCACCCCACCCCCCCCACCCCACCCCCCCCCCCCCCACCTACCCACCTCAAATCCTTATTCCCGGAAACCTTTTTAGAATAATTTAACAATCTCAGTTTTGAAAGTTATAAGGTGTCCAAACCATTTTTAAAAACTCATTTGCTACTCTGAAAAAAATTTCACTTGATTTTCTCAAAATGGCCCACCTCTAATTATAAGGTTAACATTTCCTGTCTCGTGTCTGCTATCAGATAAAATTCTACTTCCCTGTATCTGCTTTACTGAATCGTTGCAACATTACTTCATCACTCTGATATCAATCCACACTGAACTAGACAAACATGGAGAACAAATCACCTAGGGAGTTGATGTGGAAATTATGAATTGGTTCTTAAAGTTAATCATTTGCTTCTCTCTCTGAGTCCTATGCAGTGATGTTCACTGTTGTTTTAACAATGGTCAGTTTCACACATACCTCAGGTGAAGCATTCCAGGTGTGGATGCTGCAAAACCAGGATTCAGAATTGGCTTATAGAGAGGGTGGTATTAAAAGGAGCGCATGCTCACTGGAGGTCAGTAACTAGTCGTGTTCTGCAGGGATCGCTGCTCTCTGTGATTTCCATGAATGACTTAGACAAAGAAGTGGAGGGTGGGTCAGTGAGTTTGCAAATCGCACAAAGGTCGGAAGGGGTGAGGATAAGTGCAGGAGGATGTCAAAGGTTACGACAAGAAATAACAGGAATGTAGAGTTGGGTAAGTGGCTTTCTGCCACTTCAAATTCTGAAAAACATGCAATGATTCTCTTTAGAATATCAAATTTGAAAGAAGAGTATGTGGTTAAAGATAGGGTTCTTAACAGTGTGGAGGAACAGAGGGATCTTGGGGTCCAAACGCATGCAAGTTGATAAGGTAGTTAAGAAGTATGCTGGCCTTCATTAATGAGGGGGGATTGTGTTCAAGAGCCACGAGATAATGAAAAACTTTACAAAACTATGGTTAGGCCATACTTGGACTATTATGCTCATTTCAAGTCACATCATTATGAGATAGATGTGGAAGCTTTTGAAGTAGTGCAGAGAAGATTTATGAGGATGCTGCCTAATTGGGAAACATAAATGTTGAAGAAAAGTTGAGCAAGCTCAGACATTTATCTTTAGAGAACAGAGGTTGAGATACAACTTAGTCAACATGTATAAGAATGTGAGAGGTATAAATAGGATGGACATCCAGCACCATCATCCCCAGGTGGAAGTGACCAACACCATAGAAAACTACAGCACCAAAACAGGCCCCTTCAGCCCTTCTAGTCTTTGCCTAACCAGTTTTTTGCCTAGTGCCTCTGACCTGCATGAATTCCATAGTCTTCCGTTCCTCTCCCATTCATGTACCTGTCTAAGTTCTTCTTAAATGTTAAAATTGACCTTACATTCAACACCTCAGCTGGCAGCTTGTTCCACACTCCCACCATTCTCTGTGAGAAGAAGTTCCCCCCAAATGTTATCCCTAATCATTTCCCTTTTCACCCTTAACTCATGTACTCTGATTTGTATCTCACCTGCTCTCAGTGGAAAACCACCTCCCTCGTAATTTTAAATACCTCTATCAAATCTTCCCTCATTCTTCTATGCCTCAGGGAATAAAGTCCTCACCTGTTTAACCTTTATCTGTAATTCAGTTCCTCAAGTCTGTGAAACATCCTTGCAAATCTTCTCTGCACTCGTTCAGTCTAATATCTTTCCTGTAGTTAGGTAACCAAAACTGCACACAATACTCCAAATTTGGCCTCACCAATGTCTTATACAACTTTGCCATAACATCCCAACTCCTCTACTCAATAATTTGATTTATGGAAGCCAATATGCAAAAGTTCTTTTCAACCCTATTCACCTGTAAGGCCACATTCAGGTATTCCCTGATTCATCTGTTCTACCACACTCCTCAGTGCCCTACCATTCACCGCAACCATCCTTCCAAAATGCAACACCTCACACTCGTCTGCATTAGATTCCATCTGCCATTTTTCATCCCATTTTTCCAGATCATTGATATAGATGACAAACAACAATGGTCCCAGCACTGATCCCTGAGCCATACCACTAGTCACAGGCCTCCAATCTGGCTTCTCTCTCTGGATTCTCTCTTCCAGCCATTGTTGGATCCAGTTCACCATGATACCTAGCATCTGAATGTCCCTGACAAACCTCCCACGTGGGACTTTGTTAAAGGCTTTACTAAAATCCATGTAGACAACATCAACAGCCTTTCCCTCATCAACTTACCTGGTGATCTCCTTGAAAAACTTAGTAAGATCATTTAACACTACATACCATGTACAAAGCCATGTTGACGATCCCTAATCAGTTTCTGGCTATCCAAATAATTGTATATCCAATCTCTTCAAACACCTACCAATAATTTACCTACTACCCTAGCTCACCAGCCTATAACTTCTAGGGTTTATTTTGGAGCCTTTTTAAACAATGGAACAACGTGATCTACCCTCCAATACAACACCCATGGGTAAGAACATATTAAATATTTCTGCCAGAGCCCCTGCAATCTCTGCACCAGCCTCCCTCAAGGTCTGTGGGATTTATCCACCCTTATTTGCTTTAAGACAGCAAGCACTTCCTCCTCTTTAATCTGTATAGGCTCCATGACCTCACTGCTTGTTTTCCTTACTTTACATGAATCTGTGCCTATTTCCTGAGTGAATAATGAAGAGAAAAAATTTAAGATTCTCCCCCATCTCTTTTGGCTCCATACAAAGCCAACCACTCTGATCTTCAAGGGGACCGATTTTTTTCCCCTACTATCCTTTTCCTTTTAATATACCTGTAGAAACTCTTAAGATTTTCCTTCACGTTGTCTGCCAAAGCAACCTTGTACCTTTTTTTTGGCCTTCCTGATTTTTTTTAGAGCTTTTTAATACATTTTTTTATACTCCTCAAGTACCTCATTTGCTCCTTATTGCCTGTACTTGCTATACACCTCTCTCTTCTTCCAAACCAGATCCCTATTATACCTCAAAAACCAAGGTTCCCTATGCCTGCTAACCTTGCCCTTAATCCTGACAGGAACATAATGTTGTGTGTGGAGGAAACATGGCCTCCCTGCCTGTCTGGAATGTGTGTATTGTGGGTGGTCAGGTATCCTCCCTGTCTGAAACTTATTTGGAAATCACATCACCTGTCAATCAAGGCAGCCATCCATTAATGCACACCTTGCCATTGGCCAAGTTAAAATCACCTAGGGTCATAACTGGCTAAAAGCACAGAGCAGCACAGTATACAACACCAATGCACAGCACATTCTTGCTCTCTGCCTTACGGTTCAAGCCCCAGATATCGCTCCACAGCAGATTGCTACTGTGGACATTCCTGGAAGTGTCGCAGGTAAGGTGTGCACTACACTGAAGCTGAGCTGTTAGTGATGCAATAGATCAATACTTGCAGAGAGCTGCAACCCTGTTGGCCAGGGAAAAGAGAGAGAGAGAGTGTGTGTGTGTGTGTGTGTGTGTGTGTGTGTGTGTGTGTGTGTGTGTGTGTGTGTGTGTGTGTGTGAGAAAGAGAGAGAGAGAGAGAGCGAATACAGGTCAAGTATAGGTTTATCAAGTCAGAGGTAAATGTCTATTTCACTGCTGAAGTGAAATAGTGATTAAGTACCGTTGACATTCTCCTTGCTTGTTTCCCATTTATTAATAATAGTTACATGTGATTGTAACACTTGTGTCCAGACTTGTCTCTCTGTGAACCCATTGAACTTCTTCCCAACATGACAAATGGCACTGCAAGCAGGGTTCAAAGAGTTTCGGCTGGAGATATTTGAATCTTAACCATGCGAGAGTGGAAGATCGTATTAACAATGTGGGAGATCGTATTAACAAGTGCATGTATGAGTGGACATCCTGTTGGATTTTCAGGTGGCCAGAATACCCGACTCTAAAGCTACCTATTCTACCCCAATATGGCTGTCGGGTTGCCACCTGAAAGTGAAGAACCCGGCCAAGAGGAGCACTTACCTAACCCTCCTCGGGTAGGTATATTCTCTGGCTCAGAGAATCCCTCGTTGCACCTGAACGCGAATGCAGCAGTGACTACAGAAACCTGGGGTCTACGAATCGTGCACGTACGTTCAAGACATTTCAACCAATTAGAAAAACCGTCAAGAAATTATTAACTCTCTACAAAGTAATTTGATTTCCTTACGTTAGTGATGGCCATCCATTCATTACCACACTAACAGAAGTACTCTGATATACGCGATACAGAGGCTTGCAATTCATTAGCAGACCCCCCCCCTATCACAATTTTCCCATCTGCAGCACCAGCCAGCACTTCAAACAAAGTTTGTATTTAATTTTTTTTTTATAAAGTCTCTTTTGCCATCCTTTGCTTTCTGCAAATGTCTTTGTTTGCTTTCTTAAAGCAGTCTCCCTGTTGGGTGTGTGTCAAGGGTTGAGATCAGTGAAGTGTCTCTCTCAAGGAACAGAAGCGAGTTTCCTAAATATGTTCACAGGACACAAACAGTCCACAGGAGCTGCGTTCGCTAGGACGAGGCTCTCCTTCAGCCGGCACGTTCAGGTGACAGAAAGGCGTCTTCTCCGTGGCCACCTGAATGTCCCAGCTGCACTCCCCCAGCTGCGTCTGAGCATCTGAAAGCAGCTACTATGTACCTGCTCACCAACAGGGGCAGCAGGAGGCAACCTACAGACAGGGAAGGAACTCTAGGGTCAGATTATAAATCCCTGGGTGGACTCATGACTGTCAGGGGTTCAGCCATTTGGTGACATGGTTAGAAAGCCACGCCATGCCAGTCAATTGGGTCGACAGGTTGGACCCCCATTGGAGAGAAGATAGAGCACCACATGGTCTCACACCTGGAGTTACTGGAGTTTCCTGAGGCCAGGGGTTGTTGTGGGGAAGCCCTATGGTTACTGATAACCCTACTTAGGTGCCAGTGGGGTATCACATCCGAGCTAATTAATTAGGACAAACAGAAAGATAGGGAGATAGAATCCCTGCAGCCTCACTGTTGTGCATTGCAAGAGGCAATTAAAATCATCGAGGCAGCTTTCAAATTGATTGAAACACAGCAGCTGCAAGCAGCTGACTGGTCTGGCTCATAGCTTGACCCAGGGAGACAAAGGGGGCCCCCAATTCCCTTCTCTCTCATAGGGAACCGAGCACCCTGCTTTTATGCTGAAAAAGTATTAGATTTGGTGGACTGGACACAAGGGTTTTCAAACACACAAAGTTTTTATTACCACACAACAATTTATAGAAGAACATGGGAAATGTTACGGGAATAAACATGCACAATTTATAAAGGAGTGTGGGAAAATGCTAAACAGTACACAATTTATAATTCACACAGGCAGTGCCAACATTTGTAAGGGTAATACACACTCTCTCAGACTCCTGATCATTGGGAGGCAGCCCTGGTACAAATGATACCCACAGGGGTATATGTGCATATTCAGACCTCTGATCGTTGGGTGATGCAGCTTCACTGAAAGTATCAATCTACAGCAATTTAAAGTATAGTGATACTATGGCCCAGCTTCAGTGCAGTGCGCATCTTACCCATCACCCTTCCAAGTGACGTTCACAGTAGTGACCATAGCATGGAGCTATCACCAACGAGGCAGAGAGAGCCCAACATGCTCTGCCCTGGTGCTAAATAGAGTGCTAATTTGTGTGTCTAGCCAATAGTGATGCTGAATGATTTGATTTAGCCAACGGCAAGATGTGCACTAATTAGTGGCCGGAGACCAACCTTGACTGACAGGTGATGCAATTAGTGGCTAGAGTCCAACCTTGATTGGCAGGTGATATGACTTCTGAATACATTCTAGATAGGGAGGGAACATGTGACCACCCACAATACACATATTCCAGATGGGCGGGGGGGGGGGGCACATTTCCTCCTCACACAACATTCCATCCCACAGAAGCCACATCACTCTGGAATTACTATTATGACAATCAATTACTTTATGGATATGTAATAACTATATTTTTAAAAGATGCATTTAAGATAAAAATTTTAAAAATGATATAATCAAGTGAATCAATATCTACACAAGTGCCCTCTGAATGCTGGACATTTTGGAAGGTCGGCAGGGAGTCCTCGTGGCAGACCTGGGACAACATGGTCACTGGTTGGGCTGATAAAGGCTCGGGCACAAGCCCCCACCTTGTGTTGATCCCTCTCCCCTGCTGGACAGTGGCTTGGACTTTTCCTAAATCATTCTGAGAGCCAGACCAGAGAGACTGCAGCTGCTGTGTTTTGATTAGCATGGCAATTGCCTACTTAATTTTAAAGTCTAAATTGATTGCTTGGCCTTGAGCAATCCACAGTGCCTCTTGCAGTTCCCAAGATTCATGTTGCAGGGATTCTATCTCCCCATCTTTCCAGGTCATTTTTCCCTTGGGCAGTCAGAACTGCCTCCTGCAGTTCAAAACACACATCTCACAGATCACAACTCTTAAGTTGCCATTTCCAATGCTCATCCCACAGGGATTCTATCTCCCTATCTTTCTGGCTACTTAGCTCAGATGTAATATCCCACTGGCACCTCAGCAGGGATACTAGTAGCCATAGAACTTCCCCACTACACTTCCTGGTCTCAGGAAACCCCAATTCCTCCAGAAGAGAGACCAAATGGTGCCCTATCTTCTGCTTGTGGGATCCAACCTGTTGACCCAATCTATTGGCCTGTTGTGGTTTTCTAGCTATGCCACCAAATGGCTGAACCCATGATGGTCATTGGTCAACCCAGGGATTTTAAACTCTGACCCCAGGGTCCCTTTCTGACTTGTGGGTCACCTCCTCCTGCTCCCCTTAGTGAGCAGATTCACAATAAACCATGTACCCAACGGGATACCCACACAATCTCCCACACAGTTAAACCATTCTCCCACTCCCACATGGTTAAAACTCCACGTTTGTCCAGTCATAACTCTTTTAACCATGCTCGCAGCGCCAATTCTTGTGTTGAAAAAGTATCATATTCGGTGGGTTCAAAGAGAGACGAGTCTGGACAAAGGATTTGCAATCACACATTTTGTTAGCACACAACACCTTGGTGGTCGTCTGATTGCCAATGCCTTGTGGGCACCATCAGAAGTGGTTGATGATGGCTTCACCCTTTGCGAATGGATGGTGACTGCTTTCAGAGCCAGGTTCACTGCCCTGCTAGAATGGGGCTGACATGGCTGGCTGCAGTGGTCTACTGTTGGGATCGGAACATGAGTTGTTCGGGAGGGTGTGCTGATTGTGGGTATCTATGGGGGAGCCTGCAGGCACCACCTTCCAGGGAGCACAAAGGTGACTGGTGCCTTGGTGGGCTATATAGTGTCCACCGCATGCCCTGACCTTAGAGGGGTGGTCTTCCCCCTCATGGGACTGGCAACTAGGAAGGGAGCCTGAGAAGCCATTAGCCTCTTAGAGGGATCAGTGCACATGGAGCTGGGAGCTCCAGATCAAGTTTTCAGGGCTGAGGCGGTTTAGTGATGTCACACTGACGGTGATTTACGGAGACAAATATGCTCTCTGGAGGGAGCATTGTGGGGGGAAACCCCATGGGAGTAGAGCTTCCTGTGCATCACCCACTCTGACCTGGAGCAGCCTCTCCTCTGGCCCTCCCCCACCAGAGGTGGCCCCTGACTAAGCTATTTTGTGAGCTCTCCCAAATACCCCACCCCATCCCACCGAAGAAGACTACCCTTGAAGCTGTTCTTCTTCTCGATGTGATGATCTATGAAATGCTCATCTCAACAGACTGATGTGATCCCTTCACTGTTTTCAGCTATCACCGTTCCAGCAACCAGCAAGAAACAGCTTTTGTCACCTATTATGCAAAGAACTCTCAGCAAACCAGGCAAGAACTGTTGCCACGGAAACCTAAACCTCAACATTGGACATTTGATCACATCTTTTGTTTTGCACATTCTGGGTGCAGATTTTGTTTTATTTTTCACATTTTTAATATCCTTGAGCTGTACTAATAATGTCCTTAAGCACCCTCAGGGAATAAGAGTTATATAGGACATATATCAAGGGGTACTTTGGATATATGTTTGCCGCCCTGCCCCCTGCCTCACCACGCGATAGCACATAATGGCCATCTGAGTGCTGTGCATAGGGAGTGCACAAGTGTGAGCCAAGGCACGGAATGTACAAACCAAGAGAATGCTCTGGCACCAGATGAATGACCTTGGAGATGTTGATGGAAAGGGTGCTCACATTTGCTAGTCCAGCCAGAGAAACCAGGTACCTGCCCTCTGACTCTGGGGAGCAGCTCCCTTAGCACCCTGGTCCATCAGAAACACAGCAAACCTCTTCTGAATGACTGAAACTCAACCTGCCACAATAATTCATTCATTCCCTCCACTACCACCTTTAGTTTAAGCTATCTATAAAATGCTGTGCAACAATTTACTAATGCTTGTTTAATAGAGTCTCCCAAGCAGGTGATAGAACTGGGGCAGCATGGTTGGCATAGTGGTAGGTGCAACACCTTTACAGCACCAGTGATCAGGACTAGGCTTCAAATCCCATGCTGTCTGTAAGTTGGTACGTTCTCCCAAGGTCTGCGTGGGTTTTCCCCAGGGGCTCCGGTTTCCTCCCACCATTAAAATTGCACAGGGGGATTGTAGGTCAATTGGGTGCAATTGGGCGGCATGGGGTCATAAGCCAAAATGACCCATTACCGTGCTGTATGTCCAAATTAAATTAAATGTAAATTAACTATTAGAAGGTCAAAAAGTAAATTAGCTATTAGCCGCTGCTATGGAAAGCCATCAAGACAACTTTGACTTGGATATATCCAGAGATTCGTGGGGGACTATGGAGCAAAACACAATGTGCAGGAGGAACTCAATGAGTCAACCAGCATCAAGATTCAATTTATTGTCATTGCAATAAAATTGTGTCATATTACATGAAATTGCTTTTGCCTGCTGTAAGGCAGACAGATTCGCCATTGGCAGAAATTGCCTGAAGCGCCGTCTTACAGTCAGGGAAAGGGAAGCAAAAGAGAGCCCCCCCAGAGTCACCAAGTGAACGTAGATTCACCTTGAGTGCTTCCTCAGATTCCGCAGCCACACAGAGTCTAATCCAAACCACTGCCAATGTGAGTTCAAGATCTGATCCTCCGATGCAGTCAGGAACCCTTCAGCACCTCCTTGCATCCAGATTCAGATACCTGATACCCCCTTCAGCCAGTTTCAAGCCAGTCTCCAAAAGTCCACAGCCTGGCATGAGCCTTCCAACAGTAGTCTCTAGCAGCCTACAGCCTCTGTGGGTTGCTTGCCTCAAGTCGCCAGCAGCCCACCGCATGCGTTGGTCTTTCAGCTGCAGAACCCCATCACTGGTCTATTGCTGTGGTCACCGTCCCATGGGTCATCTCCTCTGTTTCTTCTTCTCACATGGGAGATGGTCTCCCTGTTTTCTAGTGCCTTGCATCAATCCTCCACTCCCTTGGAATGTGCAACCCATCATGGCTGCTGCCAGTCAGAGACGCTACCATCTTGGCTGCAGACCCTGTGATCATGGGATTTTAAATAAAACTACTATTGGCTCCTTTAACAGGCCATTCAAAGCCTGTGCAGTTGACTGGGCAGTTGGACCCTGAGGGTCCGCACCAGCGCTGCCGTTTCAGCGGTTCCAACAGTGCCACCATTTTCTGCTTTAGGAGTAAGAAAAAGAATAATCGATATTTCGGGCCAGAACGCTTCATGGATACATTTATCTTTTATTTCACTGTAAAATGTATTTTTGTTGTATTAGAACAAATCAGTGCCAATATCAGAGTACTTTCAGCACAAAGTAGCTTTTCCAAAAAAGTGATAGATCCAGATAGTAAAGAACAATAAATGGTGGTCTCATATCCTTTAAATATGGAGAAATTGCAAAATGTTTCTGTTCTTTTAAGGTTAAATCATAATACAAGACAATATCTGAAGCAAAATAGAGAGAGATAGTTGGGCATTATATTGGATCAGTTCTTGATGGAAAGACCACAGTCTGTCAGATTACCAGCAGCAAAACGTCAAACTCCATCACAGTAACTACTCGTGCACCTCAGGGCTGTGTACTCATTTTGCTGCTGTTCACACTGTTGACTGTGTTGCCAGATTCATCCAACAGAATCATCAATTTGCAGATGATACCACAGTATTTGGCCTCATCAGCAACAATGATGTGTCGCATTACAGAGAGGCAGTTGAAAGGCTCTTGAAATTATGTGAGATCCACCCGAGTCTCAACTTGGACAAGACAAAGGAGCAGATAGTGGTTCCATCATGGAGAGGTTGAGAGCATTCCTTGGCATGCATTCAAGGGTCAATCTATCTGGACTCAAAACACCTATTCATTAGTCAGAAAGGCATAGCAGTGCCTGCACTTCCTAAGGAGGTTTAGGAAGGCAAGGCTACTGACTCCCATCTTGACAAATTTTTATAGGAGCACAACTGAGTGTATCCTGTGTGACTGCATCATTGTGGGGTGCGTTAGCTGCAAAGCATCAGACCAGAAGTCCATAGAATCATTAAAACAGCTGCGAGGATCACTGGGGACTTCCTTTCCTCTAGACACGATGTTTACTGGGAGCACTCTCTAAAAGGGCCTCAAAGAATTACCGAATACCCTTTACATCCAGTGCCCAGTATCTTGAACCCATTACCTTCAAAAAGGTGGTGCAGGAGCATCAAAATAAGAACTGCCAGTCTGGAAAATTGCCTCTTCCCACAGGCTGGGAGACTGATGAAGGATATCCTGTATTCATGACAATCATCCCAAATATTTATTTTGATCATTTATGTGATCTTTATGTATGTATGTATGTTTTTGTGCACATGCCATCATCCAACGAAATGCTGTTTCATTGAGCTGTACATGTATAAACATGAACTTCTGCTTGACAAGTTGCGACAAAGATTTTCAAACATTGGCACCATTTTTAAAAAAGCAACAACGCCAATCAATATAAAAAGCTTGATATAGAACATGTTAGGGAGGGTACACAATGTTTTCCCTCTAATTTTTAGTAGTCAGTGTGTGCAAAAATATTATGTTGTGCACCTTTTTTCTTGTGACAAAAGTAGGTGCACATTGAATGTTTGTGCAAATGTAAACTTGGTATGTGATATTGAAAAACAAACTAACTAGTTAACAGAAACAGTTAGCTAAGAGATTACTTTCAAATAAGGATATTATTATTTACTACATTATTTTAGGTAACTAACCTTTTGTGTGCACATTAATTTCTTTTGTGAACTGGTCACAAAATGTGTGCATGCGTGCACGTGTACAGTTTAGAGGGAACAGCGATGGTACAGCAATTTTAAATAAAATGGGAATAAGGTGGTTAGCATTATCAATAAGCACAGAAACAGTTTTTTAAAAAAAACCTGCTCTTATCATTTTCATATGGATATACATTTGGATAGCACATCAAACAAAGTTTTAACCTGTCAATGAATGATTCAATTCAGCATGATATTTTATTAAATAATGGAACTGGCTCAAGGGGCTGTGACTCATCCTGCTCCTTATTTGCATTTCAGCCAATATGACTAATGCTCAACTCTCCTCTCACAAACTGAATTTTTCTTAATCAGTCTTCTAATTCTGGCTTGAATATGTATTGCTGGGCTGTAATGGAAGATTTAAAATGTGTTTTTTACTTTTGCAGCCTTTGCTTCTGCAAGGTTGAGAACCTGCTTGTTTTTTAGAATCAGCAGACATAAGCTAAATTCCACCGAGGGGCCAGCGATGCAATTATCTGATGAAAGGACATCTGTGTACCAACAACATTTAATCTTCCTGCTTGTTTTGGTCACAGACTGTCAGAGGCCTAGCCTTGATGCAAAATAAACCATTGTATTCAAAGTGATAAGCTGAAAATTATATTATTCGATAGAAGCCTAGCATGCTAGCTTGCTCGCTTATCTTTCTTGCTGTGCTGGGAATAGATGCTTGGGTAAGCAGTTTTTGGGTAATATAAGCCATGGTCCCGCTGCTGAAGTTTGAGACTCTCCGAGATGTGGCAACGTCTCTCAGCAAGAAGAACTTCTAGAGTCCAGCCAACGTCCTGGTCAGGGGAGGTGGAGAAGCTGCTACCAGCGCCATGACAACCTACTACAAGTGTTCAGTCGTTGCCTCACTTTGGCAGTTGGGACCAGTCCAGGCGTTGATAAGTATAGTTGGGAAGGGCTTGCATATTGTAGTTTGAAATCAGCTTTTGAATTTGTAATAAACATTTGTATAAACTGCTTTTGGTGTGTGTGTCTATTTTCTTTCGGTAGCTCAAACACTGTGACCAGTCTAAAATGAACAAAGTGAGAGGTACAAGTTTACCCAAGACAATTGGCATAGTCGGCAGGATTGGTCTCAAGATGTTTTGCCAAAAGAAAGAGGTGAGCCCTGAGCAGTTCTTGATTCTGGGATGGACTTCCAAAGACGAAGGGTTTGGCATGTTGGCCAATACCCTGTCTTTGTTGGGAACAACCATTAGTTGGGATGAAAAGTTAGATCCATCAAGTGCACTTCTGGGAGAGCAGGTTGCCACTCTACTTCGAGAAAGTAAATTTCCTGGTAAAAAGGGGACGTTGACAGACAGTTTTTGGCAGCTGGCCACAGCCTTATGCTGCGCTGTTCAGCGTGAAGCAGAATTAGTTCAAAGAGAAGTAGAATCTCAGCACAAGATAGAGCAACTCGAGGAGGGGTGACAACACTGTTCCATGATGAGCGAGATTGTTCGCACCAGTCAGGACTGAGCCAAAAAATTGGAAGATAAGCATGTCCAAATGATCTGCTGGAATATTAAACTCCGGCAGTAGCTCTGTGCAGATAAAGAAAGGCATGGAGTAGAATCCAATTCATATCGTATTCGTGCCATGATAAGGAATGGCGACGACCCTGATGTAATTGATGAATGGGACGGGAATATCTGGAATGATGACCATGGTAATAATGCAGATACTCCTCAGCATGTGCCTAACATACTACCCTCTCCACCTGCTGTTCACGCCCACCCCATAAGGCAGCAGACTTCCCAAACAGACGGAAGGGGGGATGATGTAAGGGAAGAGATTGAAGGGATAGATACCCCGATCTCCCAAGCGGACCGAGGGGAAAATATCCAAACCCCTGCTTATGCTCTATGGCCTACCACCTCTACAGAATGGCCTCAGCCTCCTCCCCTAGACTGAGTGGAGGACCCTGTGGGCCAAAGTGGGAACAGGGGTTGGAAGGAGTCAATGATCCGTGACTTCTCTATAAAAGAGCTGGCTGCCATTGGAGATCAATTTAGGCAAAAGGCGGGAGAAACTCTGGCAGCCTGGCTCCTGCGTGTCTGGGAACAAGGAAGGGTAATGTATTTTTAACCCCTGAGGAATTGTTGGGATTAGGACCACTGATATCCAGGTCACTGCTGAGCTGTGGGGTAGAGGGAGAGAGGTGGATTACTTACTTACTAGGGGGATGCCCTGCTACTAGTATACCCATCACCAGTAGATTGGGATTTACATTTGCAGAATAATTGGGGAACCCCAGAGGAGAGTATAGCAGTAATTCATCAACAGGCCCTGGCCTCTGCCTTGTATGCAGGGCATTTGAGGCAGGGGAACATACATCATCCCCAGCTGCTGAGTCTTCCTGGCCCAGCTGTGCCCTCTGCTCCCACTGCTGCTTCATTCAAGCCGGCTTCTCCTGCTCCAGTTACCCATGATGAGATACAACAAATGGTTAACAAGGCTCTTATGGATAATAGTAGCTTGTGGTCCTGGAAGCCCCCGAACCCTACTAAAGCATGAAGGTGTGGGCAGGGCTCCCGTGTCTACTCAATTGAGATACGGCGGATACACGGGGACCCACGGCCCTACATACCGTTAACAATACATTGGGGTGGGGGTAATGACCGCCAATATTTGACCTTGGTCAATACCGGTGTGGAGCACTCGGTGATTCCAGGTAACCCCGACCTCTGGACTGGACCAACATTTCAAATAAAGGGGTTGGGAGGAGCGGTCTCCCTGGCAAAGGAAATAAAAGTCCATGCCACGGTGGGTGAGAGCCCTTCCCCTGTATGGTTACATGCACTGGTGGCTGCCACTAACGAGTGTATCCTGGGTATTAATATGTTGGCAGGTACAGCCCCTAATACTAGACAAGGGGGATTTGCATTTGGAATTCGGACTATTACAAAAAGACTAGTGGTGAGTCAGGCTAAGTGGGATCCTGTGATGGTGCCACCCCCCCCCCCCCATGAAACCAGTGTGCATTCCACAATATCACCTCCCTGGAGGGCAAGAAGAGATTAGTGCCACCATCGATGCTTTGCAAGAAGAAGGGGTAGTGAGGCCCGCAACGTCACCCTTTAATAGCCCTGTTTGGCCAGTCCAGAAGGCAGATAGCTCCTGGAGAATGACAGTTGATTATCGTTTTCTGAACAAACATGCCCCACCATATGCTTCGGCAGTTCCGGACATTGTTACCCTTATTGAAAACATTGCTACTGGGAACTCAGGAACATGGTATGCTGTCATTGATCTCGCTAATGCCTTCTTCAGTATTCTTATAGCTGAGGACTCACAGGATCAGTTCGCCTTTACCTGGAAGGGGTGCCAGTATACCTTCACCCGCCTCCCTCAGGGTTATGTACACTCTCCCACTATTTGCCACGGCCTAATTGCCCGTGATTTAGAGATGGTGCCAGTATCTCCTTCTCTCTTGATTCACCATTATATTGATGATGTAATGATCCAAGGGGCCACAGAAGAGATGGTACAGGAAGGTTCTATTATAGTACAGATGCTACTATTATCCATAAGAGTGTCCAAGATACCCCTGCCAAGGTACAGGGCCCATCCCAGATGGTTATTTTCCTTGGAATTCAATGGCATGCTGGAGAACAGGTGGTTCCCGATAAAGTTTGCAATAAAATTGCAGACTTGGCCACTCCTACTAACAAAAAAGAGACCCAGCGTTTCCTGGGGTTATTGGGATACTGGTGACGCCATATTCCACACTTGGCATTGCTTTTACGTCCTCTATATAAGGTTACCCAAAAGAAAACAGACTTTGTATGGGGTGACGATCAGGAAAGGGCGTTCCAGTCCGCCAAGCAGGCTATTCTTCAGGCCCTGCCCATTGCTCCCCGCATCCCAGATACCCCCTACGAACTACAGGTCTCCATTACTGATGATGTGGCCTCCTGGAGCCTCTGGCAGAAACAAGAGGGCCGCCGAGTCCCGCTGGGATTCTGGTCACGAACCATGCCAGAGGCTGCCACTCATTATTCTGCTTTAGAACAGCAGTTACTAGCCTGTTACTGGGCCCTGCTGGAGACTGAAAGAATGACAGGCAATGCAGATGTTCAATTGCGACCTACACTTCCAATAATGAATTGGGTCCTGGCTAATGACGCTAATCTAAAGATCGGACGGGCTCAGCAGTCTTCTATTGTTAAATGGGTGGTATATTCAGAGTCGTGCGACCAGAGGGCCTAAAGGGGTGGGCCGCATACACGAACAGGTGGCTGATCTTCCGTCTCGTCATAGGACATTGAACCCGCCTTGCACCCTCCTTTACCCCCTTCACCAGTTCAGTGGGGTAAACTACATGATTCGCTCACTCCTGGTTTACTGATGGTAGCAGCCGGTGGGTGCAAGGAAAGCATAAGTGGAAGGTGGTGGCTTACCATCCCAAGTCAGGAACTCACATTGGAGGAGGGGGATAATGGCTCCAGTCAGTATGCTGAGTTGAAGGCGGTCACTTTACCACTAGACCCCCATGATCACCCTCTTTGCCTGTTTACTGATTCCTGGGCTGTGGCTAATGGACTAGTGGTATGGATGCCTGATTGGCAAAAGAATGACTGGCTGGTGCATGACTGCCCAGTATGGGGCAAACAGTTGTGGCAGCTGTTGTGGGATGCTTCCCATCATCATGAGATAACCGTATATCACATTGACGCCCATACCAATGCGACATCGAACATGGCACAACATAATGCAGTAGCAGATCAGCTTGCCTCTATCAGCCGCGCCGATACCGTCCCCCTGGCTAGATGGGCACATGAACAGAGAGGCCATTTGGGGGAGAAGGGCTCAGCTATGTGGGCCCGTACACATGCTTTACCCGTCCATCAGGGTGATGTCCGCATGGTTGTGTGTACATGCCCAGCATGTCAGCATGTGAAGTCCCGCACCGTTCCTCCTGGTCCGCATGGCCGAATAAAACGGGGTGCTCGCTCAGCTGCGGTCTGGCAAATTGATTACATAGGCCCCATGCCAGACTGTATGGGTAAACGTTATGTCCTAGTAATGGTTGACACCTTTTCGGGCCTGGTTTTTGCTTTTCCCACTAAAACGGCTGACCAAGCTAGCACTATCCAAGGACTAAACCATTTAATTTCTCGTTATGATGTTCCAGAGGAGATTCAGTCTGATAATGGCTCGCACTTCTCCGGGAAGGCAATCTGTGATTGGGCAAATGACAACGGTATCTTATGGGTTCACCATATTCCTTATTACCCGCAGGCTGCTGGGTTAGTTGAATGAATGAACGGCTTACTGAAGGAACAAATTCATTTGTTAACACCACTGGGGACCCTGAATGGGTGGTGCCATGTGCTGCAGCAGGCAGCTGACAATTTGAATCATCGCCCTTTCCACCTTTCCACCGACTTCTTCACGCTTCTGAACTACAGCCTATTCCAGAGGAAAAACAGCCATTGCCCCCCACTCCCAAACTAGAGAATGCCGGACAAAAAGTATGGGTGGCACCACCAGGTAGCGGCCCTCCTGTAAAAGGAGAAATAGTGACACCTGCCCAGGGTAACACTCGGTGGGTAGCTATTGAGGGACAGGATGATTTAGTCTGTTTAAACACTGAAAGCTTACGGTATCGTGAGTGACATGTGTCAGGCTTCTTTGTTCCAGGTTCTCTGTCTTATGCTCCTGGTGATCTGGCTTAACAGCTGCTTTGGTGTCAACAATTGGATTTGTAATGACGAGGACGTTCCGAGGGAGTTGCCCGTGGGGGACACGGTCCGATGCATTACATCAAGGAAGTCCTCGGTCACCCGCCTCAAGTGAAGTCTCGGTTCCTATATTTGGTTTGTGGATTGGGTCACACAATTCTCCATCGGTTGCTTGCATTATTGCTTGTTTTTGTGATTATTGTAGTTTTGATTTCTCTTTTTGTACTCTTATGCTTGTTAAGTCTCGTGTCTGACAGCCTGTAACAAAGGGGTGGAATGTAATGGAAGATTTAAACCGTGTTTTTTACATTTGCAGCCTTTGCTTCTGCAAGCCCGAAAATCTGCTTGTTTTTTAGAATCAGCAGACATAAGTTAAATTCCACCGAGGGGCCAGAGATGCAGTTATCTGAAGAAAGGACATCTGTGTACCAACAACATTTAATCTTCCTGCTTGTTTTGGTCGCAGACTGTCAGAGGCCTAGCCTTGATGCAAAATAAACCATTGTATTCAAAGTGATAATCTGAAAATTATGTTATTCGATAGAAGCCTAGCATGCTAGCTTGCTCGCTTATCTTTCTTGCTGTGCTGGGAATAGATGCTTGGGTAAGCAGTTTTTGGGTAATATAAGCCATGGTCCCGCTGCTAAAGTTTGAGCCTGTCCGAGAGGTGGCAACATCTCTCAGCAAGAAGAAGAACTTCTAGAGTCCAGCCAATGTCCCGGTCGGAGGAGGTGGAGAAGCTGCTACCGGCACTCTGACTGCCTACTACAACCCTACAAGTGTGCAGTTGTTGCCTCGCTTCAGCAGTTGGGACCAGTCCAGGCGTTGATAAGTATAGTTGGGAAGGGCTTGCATATTGTAGTTTGAAATCAGCTTTTGAATTTGTAATAAACATTTGTATAAACTGAACTCCTTTCGGTTGTGTGTCTATTTTCTTTCGGTAGCTCAAACACTGTGACCAGTCTAAAACGAACAAAGTGAGAGGTACAAGTTTACCCAAGACATGTGCCAAGCTTCATCAGGCACAAATGACTGCCTCACTGTCTCTCCTTTTACCATTTTATAATCTTTACAAGATGGAGCGTATTGGACAATCTCTGGCTTCTTGCATGTTCCATAACTGCCAGCTGATCTGTCAATATAAGCCTCCTAGGTCTGGTGGACAGTTTGAAAAGGAGAAATCCAACAATCAGAACAAGGACCAACTAGAATAAGACAATTAGTTCAGTGCTTCCTTTTAAAATATTTTTATTGAAATTCTACGTGCTCGCTTCGGTAGCACATATACTAAAACTGGAACGATACAGAGAAGATTAGTATGGCCCCTGCGCAAGGATGACACACAAATTCATGAAACGTTCCATATTTTTAAAAAAAATTAATTCTACATCGCAAAATGAAGAGGATATAAGAATACATGTTAAAAGTAAAAAAATCATACATTGCACTTCAATCATACCAGTTCATCAAAGGTACTCCAAATTCTCAATTAAAGAGAGGAAAAAATATTCCTTATTAGTCAACATCTCAGCATTAACACCAAATCAAAAATTATGAAAGTAATCAAAAAAGAGTCCCCATAATGTTTGAAATTTTACATTCAAATCAGAAATTGAGCAAATAATCTTCTCCAAATTTAAACTTGACATAATGTCATGTATCCATTGAGTATGAATAGTCAGGGAAACATCCTTCCATTTGACTAACACTGCCCACCTAACTAAAAGAGAATAAAAGCTCATCCATGCAAATCCTATGCCATTAAAGTTATGCCACTCTCTCCAACAGTAACAAACATGCGAGTCCTATGGGCTACTTTAAATTGTAGGAGGGAGTGGGAGCACATAAATATGAGGTATTAACCAATTTAAAAATTACATTTCAAGTTTCCTCAGAGATTAAAGGCTATAGGTCCCGTTCCCAAGGCTTTTTGATATATTTAACAGACAATTGTTCAAAATAAGCAAGACTTCCTTCAATAAATAAGTCTTTGAAACATTTAATGCCTAATTCTTTAAAAGCTACGTCATTCATGGAAGGTTTAAAGAAATAATTAGAAAAAAATAGGACTAGAGAGAGAAAATCTCAGTAAACCAAAACATTTTCTAAATTGTATTCAGATCCTCAAAGTATGTTTAACCAGTGGGTTGTCAGTTAATTTATTTATAAATATGGGTCGTGAGGATCCAAAAAAGAGAAAAAGTAGAAAAATTTGTAATAGAGCTAGATTCCAAAGGGACCCATATTGGACAGTCTTCACAGTTAATATAATATGAACAAAATCTAAGATTTAATATAGTAATGACCCAATAATAGAACCTAATGTTTGGTAAGGCTAAACCTCCATTCTTTTTAAGTCTTTGCAGATGGACTTTAGCCAAGGGTATATGTTCTTCAATATACAAGAAGATAAGATTGAATGAAGGGAATTTAAAAAAAGACAGGAATAGAAACAGGCAAAGCCTGAAAAAAAGTATATAAATTTAGGTAATATATACATTTTAATGGAGTTGATTCGACCAACCAATGATAAAGAAAGGGGTGACCAATTAGATAACACACCTCTCACGTATTTTATTCAAGTGAGAAATTTTTCATTGAATAAGTGTTTATAATTTTTAATCATTGTTACACCCAAATAAGTAAATTGATTTCTTATAATTTTAAAAGGAAGGTTAGTATTTATCAGTACCAAATTATTCAAAGGAAAAAGTTAACTTTTATGTAGATTTAACTTATAACCAGAAAATTGACTAAAATTAGAAATTAAAGAAAGCATAGAAGGCAATGAGGACTCAAGATTAGAAATAAAAAGCAATAAATTAGCAACATAAAGCAAAACTTTGTGGGCTGTGCCCTTCCTTAAAATGCCAGTAACATCATTAGATTCTCGAAAAGCAATAGCTAAGGTTCTAGAGCTGGGTCAAAACACAAGAGCATCCTTGTCTCATTCGATGCTGAATTTTAAATGTTTTAGAATTCTGAAAATTAGTAAGAACACAGGCAGAAGGGATTAGATATAATAATTTAATCCATTGAATCAAGTCAGCCTCAAAATCAAATATTACTGTTCTTAAATAAATAATTCCATTCTACCCAATTAAAAGCCTTCTCTGCATCCAGAGATATCATACATTCTGAAACCTCCTTAGAAGGAGAGTATATAATATTTACTAAACAGCGCAAATTGAAATGGGAACACCAATTTTAATAAATCCAGACTGATCATCAGATATAATAAATGACAAAATATTTTTCAAGTCTACGAGCCAAAATTTTGGATAGAATTTTAATATCAATGTTGAGTAGAGAAATTGGCCTGTATGAAGAGCAGTTGACTGGATTTTTATACTTTTAAAGAATTACCAAGATGGAAGCCTTGTAAAAAGGACAGTGGCAACTTTCCCAGCTTAAAAGAATCAGTTGAAAAAAACCAGAACATAGGTGAAGTGCAAGCACTGAGGAAAAAGCCTTATAAAGTTCTCCAGGAAATCTATCAGGACCTGGTAACTTCCCAGAATGTAATGAACATACAGCCTCAGCAATTTATTCATGTGAAATAGGTTGATCCAATTGCTTTTGATTATCAGCAGATAGTACAGGAATATTCAATTCATCTAAAAAATTATTCATTACAATATTATCCTTAAGAGAGTCTGAAATATACAGTTCAGAATAAAATTCCTTAAAGGTATTATTTATTTCTAAATGATCAGTTGTCATAACACCATTAGCGTTACAAATTTCTTTGACTGGCCATTTGGCTACTAAAGCTTTTAATTGATTAGCCAATAACTTGCCCATTTTATCTCCTCAATGAATATAGAATTAACTTTTACTTTTTAAGAATGGTCTTTCATTTGGATACATTAGAAGAAGCTCATATTTAGTTTTAATTTCCACATGCCGTTTATATAAAGCAGGATCTGGAGTTAGAGCATACCTTTAATCTAGTTGTTTCCATTGGTTAACTAAATTAGATTTCTCTTTATTTGCCTTTTTCTTAATGCTTGCAGTACAAGAGATAATTTGTCCCCTAATAAAAGCCTTAAAAGCCTCACAAACAATAAGACTAGAAGTTTCTTCCACAATATTTTTTTCAATAAAAAAGAGAATAACTTGCTCCTGCAAGAACTTTAAAAAAATCTTTATCAGATAATAGGGTTGAATTTATTTGGGGAAGACCATAACCATATAACCATTTACGGAGTGGAAACAGGCCATGTTGGCCTTTCGAGTCTGCACCGGTTCACTGATTTTGTGCGCCCTCTTCAGGCATTGGTCCCGGTAGATCTTCATTCAATAACGATGGGCGAATTCAATGCAGGTGGAATTTCGCTGGGTTTACCCATCCCCACCAGTACTGTACCCCAGTGTTACACAGGGGCTGACCCATCCTCACCAGTACCATACCAGGAAAGTTTAAAGATAATAACACAAGAGCATGGTCAGAAATTACTGTATTTTTATATTCACAAGACTGAATTAGTGGGATAATGTGACTATCAATAAAAATAGTCAATCCAGGAATATGTATGGTGAACGCAAGAAAAAAATGAATATTCCCTGTTCGATGAAAAAAAAACACCAGGCATCAATAATACCACATTTGACTAAAAAAAGATTGAATGAATAAAGCTGATTTATTCAAAGTGGATAGTTTAGAAACAAAAACTTATCTAAAACCAGATCCTTAATTTTTTTCAACATAAGCAAAAATCTTATTTCGTTTTATAGAGTGATTTAACCCTTTATCTATATCATATTCTTCTAAAGTTTTTTGAAAAGAATCCAATTTTGCATCCATCTGCTGAAATTCATTTCTGAATTGTTGTAATTCATCAGAGGATTCTTTCCTATGTTGTCAAAGCAAATCCATGATAGACTCCAAAGGCACAAGAGGGTCCTCTTCTTCTCTAAGAGCTTTACTCCTTGTAGCTATATTTGTTAATCCAATTAAATTCACTAAGCAATGTGGAGTTTAAGAATAAGAATTTAAAAAGGTTGGAAACATTAAGATAATTTGGAGCAACTTCAAAAAGCTGCTACTCCATCAACGGCCAGCAGGAAGTCCTTCAGTGTGAGTGTTTGAAAGTCTTTTGATTTTCCTGAAAGCTTCTGTCTGAGGCTCTACTGATCCATGCACTGTCATTTTCAAAGCACAAGACACCACACCTCCACTAAACCTTTGGAAGAGCAGAAGTATGGTTCAAGATTCTATCCATGCCTTTATCAGTCATTGAGTACAAAAGTTGGCAACTCATATGGCACCATTATAGAACTTGAATTAGATCAGATTTGAAGTATTGTGTGCACTTCTGGTCCCCACACTATAAGACAAATGTGGAGGCTTCAGAGAGAGTGCTAAAGAGGCTTGCCAGGAATGTTGTCTGGATTGAAAAGTATTAGCTATGAGGAAAGTATGAACAAACTTGGGTTTATTTTCTCTGGAGTGGGGGCTGAGACGTGGCTTGACAGAAGTACACAAAATTATGAATGTCAGCGATAGGGTAGATAATCAGAGTCTTTTTTCCAGGGTGGAAATGTCAAATACTAGATGGTACATTTAAAGTGAAATGGGGAAATTAAAATCTTCTTAAAATTGTAAGGCTTTTTGCACAGTGGTATGCATCTGGAATGGGAGGTGGTAAAAGCAGATATGCTCACAAGGTTTAAGAGGCACTTAGTCACATTTGTGAATACACAAAAAATAGAATAAGAATCAGAATTTATTGTTATAAGCATCATGAAATTTGTTGTTTTGCAGCAGTATTACACTGCAAATATTTCTATAATAGAGCAATAAAAAGACAAAGTAAGGTAGTGTCCATGGTTTATTGTTCATTCAGTATCTGATGGCAGAGGGGAAGAAGTTGTTGTTGTATCACTGAATGCTCACAATAGAGCAATACAGACCACTTGCAAGCCAATGGAGTTAGGTTTATTTGGCTTCATGGACACACAGACATGGTGGGCTGAATGACCTGCACTGTATTTTACTATATTCTTTGTTCAAGTTGTGAACTGAACAGGGTTCTATATTAAAGGTGTAAGACGTCTTGGCTCTTGTACTCAATTGACCCAATGATCATTATAAAAGGTCAATGTTGCACATTGAAAACTTCAATGACACTCAGAGAAAAATTTTTAAAATTTGTATCTCTCTTCTCAATACATAGCTGCAGAGATCAGATGTTTTCGAGTGAGATTACAGCCTGGAAATCATTCTGACTAATATATAGAAATCATAGAGCTAAAGCAGTTCTGTTGCACACCAGACGACTTGTTTTGCTTCTAACAATTTATTGGATGCCAGCAGCCAGGTAGCTGTATGATTAATCACAACTCAGATTACATTGAAAGATTACAAAGCAACAAACGGGGAAATATTCAAACTCTAAAAGAGAAAGAAAGTGCTTGAAATACTCAGCATTTCATTCAGTATCATATCATCTCATCAGATATAACATTTCAGGTTGCTGATCTGCCCTCAGAACAAACAGCAATGTTATCAGTGTCGAATGAAAGTTGAGTGGTAATTGCTGAGTAACTATTTACTGCATGTTTCAGCTGGATATAATCTGACCTGTGTTACTCTGTAAACAGACCTATTTTAATGATATACCTCATGTATATTTTGAATCCACAAATGGATCAGGACTACACATCAATGATTTATGCCCATCATAAATTCATCATTCATGAATTACCCTGCTTGAAAAAAAACATCTCAATTACTACAGGTACCACTAGATATTGGATAAATAACAGAAATAGTTCCTCTTATCATCAGTGTTGCAAAGCTCGTTTTTGGCACAAAGTGTTCTCTCTCATTTTGGTAATGTTAAAGTCGCATAATTTTAAAAGTGCCAGAAAGTATTAATCTTTGTTTGCTACCCATCTAATGATTAATCTTTGCAGCATTCTATTGATTTATTCAAATCTCTGGTATACAGAGACGATGAAAGAAAATACATTTGTTATTACATACTCGTTCACCTGCAAAATAAGCATGACCTCGATTTTCTTGACCCATGGTCACTGTTGTCCTTTTTAAATTTATGCATTGTCCTTCGCATTCTATTTCAAATTGTACAAGGGCTCCTAAATCTCCTGAAAAGCTAACAAAATCATGATTTTCTATTCATTCTTTCAGTTCCACACTATTTTGCTTATTGACTATGTTATACATTGAGGGACTTTGTTGTTGTCACAGTATGCACATCATTGGAGTTTTGCTTGGCATTTTGTTTCATCATTATTATAGTTTTGTTGAAATTGATTACATTACTTCCTCACCAAATTTCAATCCAAAGCATCATTTCAAACTGCACATTCCTACATGCTAGATGCTCACAAAATGAAAACATATTCTTTACCATACAGAAAAAACCTGAGAGTGCTCAATCTTGAATTTTAGCCATTGATTTAATGACCAGTCCCATTGCTGATTTTCCACTCTCAATATTTTTTTGATTTCAATGCTTTGATTTTTTTTTAAATAAAGTTACTAAAGACTAAAGGATAATAAATCCACAGCATTAAACAACAGTGCTCAAAAATTACCTCAGTATTGGGGCAGTGCCCAAACAATCCCTCATCTCATAACATGTCCCAGAGTTTCTTGTTCCTTCATTTCTTGGTGAATGTAGATTTGCATTTGTATTTAAATCCAAATATAACTGAATATCTAAATATGCTGTTTGAAATATTACAATTCTTTTCGTAATCAGGATGAACCTTTGTCAAGTAGTAAGAAATTTTTGGTCACCTAGTAAAATACACATTTTTCCCCAAAGCTAAACTTTATTCACAATAAAAAAATATATACAAAGAAAAACATGTAGCTTTTCCTCACATTCTTAGTATCATATCATATTTACATTTTGTTACAGTATATTGTAGTGTTAACCATTTATTTTACTACATGGCACCATTGGCTCTAACTTAGTCCTCTATTGTTTGAGGGGCTTCTCCACCAATCTCAACCACTCAATGTCCAGTAGTGGAAATGATCCTACACTGTGGTCCTTCCCTTGCATGACTGTTAGATGTAGATTGTGGAGAAACAGGTGTCCTCCTTACCTGTCTGGAATATTATGAATTGTGGATGATCACATGTCCTTCCTCTCTGAAATTTATTCAGAAGTCACACCACCTGTCGATCAAGGTTGGACGCCGGCCACCCGTTAGTGCACACCTTGCACTAACCATTATGTTAACCATGCCACCCCTGGACGGATTAAATAGATGGCGGACCAGTCAAATGAGTTACATCAGAGCAGTGCTTTGCTATTCTTCTGGTTAACTGTTCCACTCACCTGCTTGCTGTCATCTAAACCTTCCAAGATAGACAATAGGAGTTTCTGGGAAGCTGTGTTGTTTGTGACTTTACTGACATTCAGACTAGCATAGTGATTCTCAACCTTCCCCCCCCCCAAAACTCACATGCCACCTTAAATAATCCCTACTAACCAGCGAGCACCTATGGCATAACATACCGAGGAGCTCTATGGTTTGTAAGAGATTAAGTAAAGTTCTATGTGAGTGAGAAAATAAGGTTGAGAACTTCTGGACTAGCATAAAAGGATCTATTTATCCTCAATATGTCCATCTGCAAGGATGTTACTAAGTCCTTCTCTTCCATAAGACTGTGGACCACAAAGCTCCCCATGTGAACCTTTTGGAAAGAGACATGAGCAAGTCTCTTCCTGCTCCACTAAGTGGACTCTGATCAAAAGATGATTTTAGAGGATTTCAAGATTTTTTAAAAAGTGTGGCTTGATAGTTCTTTACCTCCACTATCTCACTTCTTGCTTTCTGAACACCTTTGAGCATAAAGAACATCTTGATTTTTCTCATTGGCTGCTTCCCACCAGTTCATTGGGGAGTCAAAAAGGGGTTTCACAGTTCTCCAACCTATGTAATCCCTCTTTAGTTCAACATTCTCTGGGGTCAGCAAATGCTTTCAACTTCTACATTCCTCTGCCTGCCTTCTGGTCTCCCTGTAGGTGACCAGGATGACGCTAGTGGTTTTGACAGATACAGGATTCAAGAGGAAGGCTGGGTTGAGCGGTCCAATCTCAACAAGGTGGGCTGCGGTCGTGCTCCATCTGTAGGGCTGCTGAAGGTGTCACACAGCTGTGCTTCTTTAGCCTTCTCAAGTAGGCATCTGGAGGAGCTGTCCCAGTCTGCTGATGGTACTGCCAGATTGCCCAGCCACATCGATGATGCGGTTAAAATCACCAGAAAGGTCATCACATGCAGAAATTGCAAGCCAAACACTTCGATCAGCCAGAGCAGTGCATTACATCGGCTACCAGTAAAGTGTTTTGCAGTTATTTGGCAACCTCCTTAATTCTCCCCTTAGAAATGATATTGTTAAGACTCAAGCTGTCAAATCCCCATAAATGTAACAATGATCATTTAAACTTAATATTTGGTTATAATTTCAATGCACTTAATTATTTACGAATGGAATGATCTTTCTGAAAATCCTTTCCAAGATTTGCAGTCTTATTTCCTTAGAACACAATGCAGAGATTTCAGGTTGGGACAAAGCATTCAGTAATGTCCTGGGCCATCTCAGGTCTTATCCCAGCAACGACCTTTGACTATATCCGAAGGCAATGATACTGATATTTTTAAATCACCCATTCAGCTCAGTTGGAGTACTGTGATAAATCCTGGACATGACAATTATGAGAAGTGTGTCAAGGACTTGGAGAGAGTGAAAAAGAGATTGAATAGAATGGTACCTGGGGTGATGTTCTTTAGATATGTGGCGAAGATATAGAGCGCTAAGTTTTCAGCTCAAGAGATTTAACTGCATTGTTGTAATTTGAGTTATTTTTATAGAATATCATATATACACATGTAATAGTTGCATTTTGTGGACCAATTTTTAATGTAAAATTTAAGGGTCAACTATTACACACATACCACTTTTGGCCACAGTAGGTGCCTGCATCACTCAAGTCGTCATGAGCTCAGATGGGCAGGCAGCTAGCAAGAGCCAGGTGGTTAAGTCCACGCTTGGGACTTCAGATAAGCAGGCGGCTGGCTGCAACCAGGTGGTCAGTCTACATTCAGAGCATTGTAAGCTCGTTTAGGCGGTCGGCAAGGGCCTGGGTGAAAGTCCGCAGTTGGAGCGTGTTGTGAATGAGGAAACAGGTTTAGTAGGTCTCAAAGGCAAGGACTCTGAATGCAATTCTAATGGGGAAGTATTTTATTTACAGAAGGCAAGTATTTTATTTACAGACGGAAATGGTAACTGATGCAGCTCATGCAGTTTACAGCAGCCGTGGGAAAGAAATAGCAGACGATTAATAATGAATGTGGGAAAAATGTCATGGGAACAAAATACAAACACACATACTCAATGATCAAGGAAAATTCACTATGATGCCCACCACCCCTTGACTCAGTGTAGGCACAGCTCTATGCTATAGGGACACTAATTAAATGCTCCCAACCCTTTTAACAGTGCACATCTTACCAACAGTTTCTCCAGCACCCTTCCACATTTCTAGACCTGGAGTGAAGCAGGGTGGTCCCAAGCTGACAAAGAGAGAGAACAAAGAGCACATGGCACCTTTATAGTGCTGGAAGGGCCAGCCCAGATCATTTACAGGGTACAAGTGGCTTGGTGCCAGGAGAGTTAATCCAATTACAACAGCCAATGGCCCAAGGCCAAGTACAGACAGGCTGGAGAGGTCAGTCCAGGTAATTTACATGGAACCAACAGTAATGGGTGGCACAGAACCAAACTTTAAATGGCAGCTGGTGTGTCCCCCAACTAGGTAGGGGGCAGTGCCATCATGTGACAGCCACAACCCTTCCCAATACAGAGTGTCAGGAGCTTGGATGGTCTTGTGGCCAGGGCTTAGGTGAGAGTCTGCGGTTGGGAGCTCAGATGGGAGGGTGGCCAGTGTCTAAGTGAGAGTCCATGGTTCGGAGCTTGGATGAGTATGTGGCCAGGGCCGAGGAGAGGGTCCACAGTCAGGAAGTTGGGTGCTTCGGTAGGTGGGCAGCTGAGGCCTTGGTGAGAGTCCATGGTCAGTACATTAGAGCTCAGATTGGCAGGTGGCCAGGGCCTAGGAGAGAGGGGGCAGGCAGCCAGTGTCAAAAATAAGGGGGGGGGGGGGCGGGCAACATTTGCATGGTATTGACTATAACACTGAATATAAATAAATATAAATTAATTAATTCAACTCGCAGGAGGCTTTGCTAATAGAGGATTTGGGATAATGAAATAATAACTCAAGAAAGAGATAAATATACCTGAAGACACATAACATACCTTGCCAATCTCAATTTTTTTAAAATATAGACATACACCGTTTTTAGCCTACGACTCCGTGCTGCCCAATTTATACCCCGTTAATCTATACCCCCTGTATGCTTTGAACGGTGGGAGCAAACTTTTTCTCGTGTGGAACAGAGTGGTGGGGCTGGTGGACAATTTTTGTCTCTAGAGCTGTAAAAGACAAGTTTGTAGAAATCAAAAACCAGCAGGGGGATGGATTGTGGTAATCATAACACAAATGTTTGTCTTTTATAGCCCTTGGGATGAAAATTGTCCCTCCCCATCACTCTGCTCCACTCTAGAAAACTTGTACCATTGGTCAACAATTGAAATGCTAGATTTCCTTCATCCACTTCCCACAAAACACCAACTAAACCATATAAAAGAGGCCGTTTCTTCAATAATCCAAGTCGCCAGTGCTTTTAGAAGATTAAAATACCTCCTGCTGCAGCATGCGTGACACCTTCAAAAATAGTTTTTCAACTAGAAACATAGAATACTACAGCACAGAAACAGACCCCTTTGGCCCTTCTAGTCAGTGCTGAACCATTGTGGGTAGGAGAAGCATTTTGATGAAGGGCCTTTAAAAGGGTTCAGGTGCACATCCTTAGCATCCATAGATGCTTAGTTTTTTTTTCTGAATATTAATTGTGGAGACTGTACATCTACTTCCCCTTGCCATACTGACAACTCTGGTGGAATGCATCATTACATCACTTTTGGTAGATCACTGCCCTCACACAATACCAATGGTCTTCCAATGTACCCATACCCAAGATGCACCTTTTTGTGATTAGAAAGGGACATTTTGTATTGTCAACCATGATTCTATTCCAGTCTATTGTTTATATTATAAACACTTTTTTTCCTGAAATATTCTCGTTTTTCATAACACATCCTAAAGTAATGGTATCCCTAGTTCACATTAGCTATTCCCTCCCTTCAATTTTTTTTTAAATTTTCCTAAAATGTCCTTATTTCATTCTCTCTCCGTATTTCCTGTTTCACTCCAAAACGTAGAAAATACAGTTCAACATAGTTAAACCCAATGTGGACAAATTTGCAGCGTCTAGTTTTGGCTACCTGGTTCAAACCAAGCTTCCCCCTCTCCCCCAGCCCCCACCTCCCTCCCAATGTTCTGTATCATGAAGTCTCGCCCTATTGCCTTTTGTGTCATACCCATTGGGTCTTCGGTTCTCACAGTTTGCATTGGTTTACTTTGGACCAAGTGTTTGATGTGAAAGAGACAGAAAATGGGTCCCCGTAGAAGTCGCCCTTGATGTCTTGAGTTAAAAGGTGACAATACAAACCAATGCTCACCTCGTAGGCGTCAGGCATGTTGATCGTCTCCCCGTGTTCAGCCACATAACCGATTATTCCTTTGCCCCACGGTACCTGGACTTCGTTGGAGTTCTCCATGCTGGACGATGGCACCACCGTGGTCCCCGAATGCACATCGAAAAGCTTGGAGACCAGCCTCTTCTTGTGGGGTGGCCCCTCGACCAGGAAGAGGGAGCAGCGGTCAGCGTCCACCATGATGCACAGGTTGATAAGGATCTTGGAGCTGAGGCTGGCGAGGTCCAGCTCATTGGAGATGTCCTTGACCAGTTCCAGGAAGAACTCCCTCTCGTTGGTCTCCTTAAGCGAGCGCTTGGAGTCGCTGGCGGCCGAGGCGTACTGAGGAGCGCTCACCCTGGACTCCAGCAAAGCGCTGAGCAGGTGCGCGGGGGTAAGCGGCAGCGAGCTGGCTTTCCGCAGCAGGGCTCTCCGACTGGGGCTGGGGGCACGCTCGGCAGCTCGCAGATACACCAGCTCGTCGTAGGTGTGGTGGCAGGTCATGTCCCGGGAGCGGGCAAAACTCCTTCTCAGATCTTTCTGGCACGACCGGTGGAGCGTGGCTTCGGCTCGGCAGACGTGCTTTTCCTCGCCGAGCCCCGCTTGCCCGCTTCCCGTTTGCCTCGCCGTCTTGTGCACCTTCAGCCACTTGCTCACTGACTCGCGTTTGCCTTTCCTCAGCAGGTAGTCTTCGAAGAGGTCGGGGTGTCGGTCCAGGAACGCTTCCACCTCCGAAAAGTCGATGGTGGCCATGGCATGGGATCGGAGAAAAGTTGGCTGCCCTCGAAATAAAAGTTGCCAGCATCTCCGGATCCGGGACTGGGACCTTCCCCTGCTTGTCCCGGCAGAGTGCTCAGCCCTGCTCGCCCGATGCTCTCCGCACACTTCCACCCCGAAAACCGTCTGTCCTCAACGCTCGGCGTCGCGGATTTAACAGGGGTGGAGAGAGGGCGGACCCCAGGGGCTAGCTAGCCCAGAACTGTCCCCCCCCCCCCCCCCCCAAAAAAAAGGCCAATTCTCGTCCATTCAAATTATTTTCTCTCCGGAAGGAAGAGTTGAGATGAAGTGTGCCAGCCCAGGCAGTCCTGCAGAAGCAGTGCGCGTTTCCGAATGCGAAAGTGGTCTGGTGCCGCTATTAAACTGCTGTGAGAGTAATAAATCTTTCACAAACTAATCGCTGGCTGCAAAGTTTGTCGAGTGGCAGAATCTATCACCGTGTTTTTTAAAAATCATGATTCGTCCCTCAAATTGAGGACTTAAAATATATATATATATTTTAAATCTTGCTGAAAGAAGTACCTATCGTTCAAGGTATTTACGCGGAACTGCAGATACTGGTATCCGAAGCGACTGGAGGAACTCAAGAGGCTCAGGAAACATCCATGGAACAAAATTGATAGCCAACGCTTCCCGTCTAAAACCTTCGTCTGCATTTTTATTTAAAATGTAAAAGGGAGATGGCCAGTATAAAAGGGGTAAAAGGAAAGTGTGGGGCAAGAGCTTGCAAACGATAAGGAGGGCTGATTGGCAGATAGTGTCAAGTGGGAGAGAGAAGGGTGGAGAGAGCGACAGAGGCTGGGGGCTGACAGAGCAAGTGCAGATTACGGAATCTGTAAAAAAAAAGGAAGGTGAAATGTGGGACCAAGTAAAGGAGGGGCAGAGCTGAGGTGACAATAGGCGGGGTGATACGGAACCCAGTGGGAGGGGAGGTGAATGAGGCGATGTAACATGTTGCTGGTTGAAATGTTTAAGAATTATATGTTTAAAGTGAAAGCTGGTGAGGTGAATGTTGATGGCCAAGGCAACTCAATTCCTGTTCTGACTGGTGGGAGGTGGGGTGAATACAGAAGGAAGGGGAGGGGGGGGGGATGAGCTCCATCAACCACAAGTGAGGGAGTGTCATACTTTTTGAAGATGGTATATTTTCAGATCTCCTGGGTAGAAAGCTTCATGATGAGAATGGATGTGGGATGGGATGGGGGTGCCTTACATGAGAGCAATTGTGAAGAAGTGTTGTCCAGATAGCTGTGAGAGTTGATGGGTTGGATGTCAGTGGATAAGTTTCTCTTGAGATAGAGAAAGATCCAGAAAAGAAAGGTGTCGGGAATGATCTAAACCAATAGTTCTCAACCTTTTTCTTTCCATTTACATACCACTTTAAATAGTCCCTATGCCATTGGTGCTCTGCGATTAGTAAGGGATTGCTTAAGGTGGTATGTCAGTGGGAAGGGAAGGTTGAGCATCATTGCTCCAGACCCAATTGTTACTGAAATATTTTGCTTGAGAAAAATTGTCATTGGCCCATTTCCTTTGGAGTTATGAAACCATGCACATAACGAGTCAATTAAGTATGATTAAAAGTGGTTTTCAAACATTTTCCACTGACATACCACCTTAAGCAATCCCTTACTAATCACAGAGCAGCTATGGCATAGGGAATACTTAAAGTGGTATGTGAGTGGAAAGAAAAAAAGGTTAAGAACCACTGATCTAAATGAATTAGAGGGCAGAATGGAAGTTAATATGGAAGTTGATGAAATTGATGCAGGAGGCAGCACCAATATAATTGCCAATGTAGCATAAAGAAATTTGAGGTATAGTACAAGAGTAGACTTGGAGGTTAGGCCATCTCTCTTTTTTTTTATTATTATTAAATTTTTTATTTTTCACACCATAAATCACATTAGCCGTGATATACACTATTTCTTTTTCACACATATACAGTGACTTTTTCTCCCCCCCCCCTTTCCTCCCAAACCACCCCCCCACCCCCCCCTCTCATCCATTTTAGGTATACAATCTAGGTTGCATTAAGCCAGTCAGACAATGTTGTCATTCAACAAAATTACACCAGAAATTCTACTGAGTCCATTCTTTTCTTTCCTTCTGAGGTTAGGCCATCTCCATGTAGCCATTGTAAAAGCAAGCCTACCTAGGACTCGTGCAAGGCAACATGGCTACACCTTTAATTTGTAGAAAGTGAGTAGGGAAATTCAGCTAGGAGAAAGAAAATGTTAGCGGAGGGGAGCTGGTTGGATCTGCTTCATAGAAAGTAAGCCCTTCCTGGTGGGGAATGAAAGATTTTTTTAGGAACCGGACATCCATGGTGAAAATGAGTGGCTGCGGCCTGTGAATTGGAAGTTGTTAAAATAATGGATATCTGAGGTGTTTGAGATGTAGATGGGAAGGGACAGGGACTGGATGGGGGTGTATCTGGTAGATTGGAATATGAGGATTTAAGTTCAATGGGAGCAGAAACAATGGTTCTACCAGGGCAGTCCTATTTGTGAATCTTGGGTATGAAATTTTAAAAGGAGAACAAGGGACTGAAGACCTTTCAGGTTGTAAGGTGTGGATGGGAGATCTTCTGAAATATTGCAGTCTTGATGGCATGAGAGACCACGAACCCGTTAGTGGCTAGTGTGGGCCATGGTCTGGGAGTAGATATGATAACATGCAGGAGATCTACAGTCTAGCCTCTGTCAATTAGAGGGTCAGTCCGCCAAATCTACATCATCTTTGTTTACCAGTTTTGGGACAGGAGTCATTGGCTACAAAGTAGTGATGACTACTTTAAATGTCCAAAGAATGAACGTGTATCTTGTAAATGTTTACATTCCATTAAATATTTTAATTTTATATTTATTGGATTTTGTTGTTAGGATTTTTAAAAGACCAACCTAATGCGTATTTTAGTAAAATCTGGACTTGATGCAGATATTATTGTTAGTTTGATACAATGGGTGGTATCACCATCCGTGATAGCAACCAATCCTCTCATTGAGACAAAGAAGGGTCTCAGAAAGGCAGTGGAGAAATTAATTATGCCATCGGGAGTGCCCATCTGGAAAATCCACCTTGACGTACAGTGCACACAAAATTGATTGCTGCTTTGAACCATTGGGTGACGAGCTTCACAGTTACTATTGTCCCCTGACTCCAGCAGTCTGTTATTAATAGGCATGATCCAGGTTGCCATTAGATACCATTATTTGACGTCAAACCTGAGATAGTAGGTCAGGAAAACAGAACACTTGTCTGCCTTCCTCAAACAAGGTTTATAGAACCACCACCTATTGGAGTGGACTTGTTCCATTCCCCTGGGCAATAATAAGGAGTGGGAGTCTTTCGCTTAGGCACAGTTTGAATAGGACAGCTATACAGTACATCGCTCCATCGGGAGATTGAGGAATTGCCTTGGCATTGGGAACAGGAAACTTTCCTAGTCAGTTGCAAAAAACAGCCACTTTGGAACCATTAAAATTGACATTTAATTAGTATTGATGTCCTTCCATTGCAGGAATGCCAGGCTGCCTCCCCTAAAATATATTGATCACAGCTAAAATGCTGTCCATCAATTACTTTAATTAGCCCCCCCCCCTCTCTTCAAGGGCATCAAATTTCCAACTCGTCTCTCTAATGACATATCTTAATTTCTTCTTTTACAGCTAATTAAAATATTTTAATTGAATCCATTCAATTCGCTTAACCTTAAAATCTATTTGACCTTTAAAATCACATGATGGATCCTGTCACTATGTTAAGTTTCTCTATGAATAAGTAGTGAGCGAATGCAGTGTGAGGATGGATGGATGCAAGTGTTAGGACAAGCAGAATTTTGCAGGACTTTGGTATCTCTGCATGATCATCGTGGGCGAGGCGGATTAGCCACTTGACACAAATGTATAAACTTTGGTAATAGCGATACAGTGTTGGAAAGTTGGATTGGGCATTCCTTTTGAATGGTGCAGACAGAATGAGCCCAGTGGTCTCTTTACCTGCTCCTTTTTGTTCTGTGGTTCTAAATGAGTAAATAACACACCTCGGAGACTTTTTAAGATTGAAATGTGGATTGGATATTTTTGGGGTGATATCAATCTCGTGTTCCATCTTCATTCACTGTGCTTTGGAATTTAAGTTGTTTTGCTTCTACTCCCACTTTGTGGATCTGTGGAATCTGTTCAACAATTCTGTTACTCTGGAAAACCTGAAGGATAGGAAAAAGCCATGGAGTGATCAAATTAAGTTGAAACACTCCAAAAAACACTATCTGGAAGACTCCCTGTCAGTGAATGACAACGAAATGAAGCATTTATCTCTTAAGTGGTGTCTCCGGCATGTTCCGGCCACAGGAATCGTTGGTATCAAAGCCATCTTTCAAAAGCAAATAAACGAACATTTGAAGAAGTTGAAGACATAGTTTGGTGGAGAAAGTGTTCGGAGTGTGATCTGAAATGATCCAGCAAGGAACTTACATTCCTCAATTGGTCTCCTTCATCAATCGTTTTGGCACACAGTGAATTCAATGATTTATGTCATCATCTTGACTCTTTGAGACCCTCGATGTGAACCCATTCGGTGTTCTCACAGCCAAATACAGGTACATCTTGATGTAAAGTCATGTTTAAAAGTTCTTGGGGTGTCAAAACTCTTAAAATTAATAAACTTCTACAAACATGACCAGTGACCAGATCTCCTGCAAATTGGAGGCACCCTCCAACCAGATGGTATTAACATTGACATCCAGTTTCCATTTCCACCTCTCCCCAGCCTTTTTTTTTCTAATGGGGATTGGACTAGTTCCAAACATAGTGAATATATGAACAAAAATTAATGATTTTTAATCTCTTTCAATTATTGCTAAAACTTTTGCATTTGAGCATTTGGCTTAACTATAATTTAACTATCATTTGGGTTAATGCAAAAATAAATGATGATTTAAACCTTAAATTTTTGCTTCACAATGCTTCAGTTTGACTTCAAATTGGCTGTAAATAGGAAAAATAAGTCAATGTTTACATTGGATATCCATTGAAAGCCTGACAGAATCTGTTCAGCACAAGAGCAGCCAATAGTTCAAAGCTTTACTATGGACAAGCAGCATCAAGTTACAAGTTAAAATTTAATCCTGAAATTGACTATATCCAATTTTATATGGGAAACCAGGAGAAGGTAACTGTAAAATACAATGATTTTTTTTATTATTATTCAAAAACAATGGAAATGCATCAAATGGAATCTATCACTGCCATTTCCAATTGGTTTGTTTACTCACGACCTCAATTCCATGCCATCTTACTGATTAATTTTTTTTGTTGAAAATGCTTCTAATTATATCATTTATTGTCATATACATGTACATATGCACTGAAATTCCTGCATACTGCACCAAATGGGTACCCAATTAATAAAAATTACAATAATAGAAATTGAATAAAAAAAGAGACAATAAATACAAAAGATAGATAATATCCACAGTTATCCTTGTGCATGAAAAAAGTGAGTCCTTTTGTCGAGTTGGAGCAGACCATGATTAGTGTTACACAAGGAGGTTCAAACGCCTGATAACTGTTGGAAAAAACTGACAGATGCCAATCTTCATGATTCTGTGTATTCTGCCTGAAGGTAGCAATGAAAAGAGGTTGTGATCAGGTTGATGGGAGTTCTTTATGACTGCCTTCTTGAGACACTGCCTCACATAGTAGATGTCTTCAGTGGATGGGAAGGCAAAGCCTAGGAGGACCTAGTCATGTTTGCTACTGTCTGCAGCCTTCTGTTTTCCAGGCCCCTCAACTTACCAAGCCCAGTTATGATGTAAACAGTTAGTGTACTCACAGAAATTTGATAGAGTATTCAATGAAATGCCAAATCTAGTCAGACTCCTTAGAAAGTAGAGGTATTAGTGTGCTTTCTTCACTTTTACCTCAATGTGCCAGAAGAGGTCTTCTAAAACATGAACTCCCAGGTACTTGAAGGTTCTAACCTTCTCTCCCTCCAACCCATCAATGTGGACAGGGGCCTGGTCTCTCAGTCTTCCCTTCCTAAAATCAGCAATAAATTCCTCGGTCTCGGTGACATTGAGATTAAGTTTGTTGTCCTAGCATCACCCAACCAGATTCTCCATCTTTATTCTGACTCATCATTTCCAGTTATTTAGCCAACAATAGTCATGTCATCAATGATTGAGTCAGAGCTAAATTTGCCTGTGAGTGTACTGGGAAATAGAGCAGGGATCTCAAAGCAAATAGAGATGGAAAATAAATACAAAACCAATTATCAGGATTACGGGCATCATTAAAAGTTCATGGACTACTCAGAATAATTAAAGGAAAATAGACAGCAAGTCCAAGGCTGCTCATGGGGCATCAGTGGTGGTTATTACGCAAAGCCTTGAAGTGACAAGAAATGAGATTCATACCTCTTCCTGGTGCACCATTACATAGATGATTATCTGATGGCTGCAAGTCCATGGCACCAGCATCCTTGAATCCACCAGGGTTCCATTCTTGAATAAGTAATTCAATGAATGAAAATATACCCTGTTCAAGTATGAGCACAGAGATGTTCAATGATTTGGACTTGGTGAAAACTTACATATAACTTGCAGATATTATGGAGAGTGGAAACAGGAGAATCAAACAGGAGAACACCAAAAAAGTAAAATTTGGAAATGACAGGGGTAGCACAGTTGATATAAATGATATCCTTGAAATGTGGAGCTTGCTGGCATTCCAGATTTCTTCCTTTGGTAGCCATGTTTTCAGCTGCCTGGCCATCCCATCCAATTCAGAGAGATTCTCTAGCACAAAGATATTTCCTAAATCCGCCTTCTGAATAAAGTTTTATTTTCAACTGATTTAAAGTTTCTTTCTTTACATATATGTAAACATTTGTCTGAACACAAACTGATGGAAGCACTTCGGGCATTTGTATAACATAAAAATGCAAGTTGTTTTTGCTGCTTAAATAATTTCACTGCCCCTATTATTTTTGTGGTGGAATTGATTTTGCTACATGTCAAAAGGGGGGGGGGAAATAATTAGGTAAAAACTCAACCATCAGATAACAGCCAGGCCAGCTGAAAGTGGGAATGGTGCCAAGTAGTTGCTGTTGACAGCTTGATCCAATTGCAGTAAATGTACCTACAGATCAGAGGTAAAGTAGATTCTCAGTTCCTAGAGTGCAAGGTCTTGTTGAAGAATTTTGGCCCCAAAAGTAGGCCATTCTTTTTCTCCCACTGAAGTAGTTGGAGGTTGCCACCTGCTTCAAAAGGGCTTTAAACTGGTGCCCAAGAAGAACAAATTGAGCTGCCTCAATTACTATCGCGCAATAGCACTCACATCTACTCTCAGGAAATGCTTTGAGAGATTGGTCATGGCCAGAATTAATTCATGCCCCAAAGTAAAGAACTGGGCCCACTGCAATGACCCTGCTGCCACCATTGCTCCACAGCAGATGCAATCTCATTGGCTCACCACTCAGCCCTGGAAAACATCAACAGGTACATCAGGCTGCTTTTCATCGACTACAGCTCAGCACCATCATACCCTAAGTACAGGTCAGCAAGCTTCAAACCTGGGCCTCTGTACTTTCTCTGCAACTGAATCCTTGACTTCATCATCAGGCTCTAGTTTCCTCCCGCCATTTAAAATGTATGGGAAATGTAGGTTAATTGGTATATTTGGGGAGCATGGGCTCATGAGGCAGAAGGGCCTGTTATTGTGCTGTACATCAAAAAGAAAGACCACAGTCAGTACAAATCGGAAACAGTGTCTCCTCCTCACTGACAATCAACACAGATGCACCTCAAGGATGCTCACTTAGCCCTTTGATCTACTTGCTCCACACCCATAACTGTATAGCTAGACACAATTCAAATGCTGTCTACAAATTTGTGTCATCAGCAGAATTATAGACAGTAATGAGGAAGCATACAGGAGTGAAATCGATCAGCTGGTTGAGTGGTGTCACAACAGCAACCTTGCACTTAACATTAGCAAAACTAAACAATTTAGTTTAGGAGGGGAAAATCAAGAGAATACAAACCAGTACTCATCGTGGGGTCAGCTGTATAAATGGTTAAGAACTTGAACTTCCTGGGTGTTAACATCTCTGAAAATCTATCCAGGGGCCTCCATGTCGATGCAATCATGAAAATGATTTGCAAGTGGCTATACTTTGTTAGGATTTTGAGAAGATTTGGTCTGTCACCAAAGACCCTTGCAAATTTCTACAGGTGTACTGTGAAGAGCATTCTGACTGGTTGCATCACTGGTCTGGAGGTGCCAATGCACAGGACAGGAAAAGACAATGGAGAGTTGTGAACTTAGCCAGTACTATCATGGGCATCAGTCTTCACTCCATCAAGGACATTCTCAAGAGGTGGTATGCCAAGAAAGCAGCCTTTATCTTAAGGACCTCATCACCCAGGACATGCCCTCTTCTCACTGCTATGATCAGGAAGGAGTTACAGGAGCCGGAAAATGAACACCCAATAGTACAAAAACAGGTTCTTCATTGCCATCAGATTTCTGAATGGACAATGAACCAAATATATTACCTCACTTTTCTCTTGCATTTATTTTTATGTAATTTATAGCAATTTTGCTCTTGTAATTCTGCCATAAAACAACAAATTTCATGTTCATGACAATAAACTTTAATTCTGAAGGAAACTAGTTGAGAGCTTCAGGAGATATTTCTCTCACATGCTATCTTAGTGGTGGACATGATCTGCAAGATCCCTCAGTTCCTCCATGCCTCACAGCAGCTAATATATCATGTACTGCCTTACTGAATTGCACCTTTCAAAGTGCATCATCTTAGAATCATTACATCAAAACCCTGCAGCAATCTGATGTTTTCTTGTCACTGTTAAATCCATGTCAAATTTTTGTATCATCTATGAATTTCAGTTTTAAGCCCAGCATTCTTGATTGTAAATTGTTAATGTATTTTACAAGTAACAAACATTATAGAACATTACAGAATAGAAATACCTACCATTTTTAAAAGTACACACCAGCCATCAATTTTAGTTACCGACCACTTCCAACAATCTTGTGGAATTTTAGATACAGTTTACATATTTCCCCTTGGAATTTCTTGGCTTTTTAATCTTTTGAATAAAGCTTACCATGTGTCTAAAACTAAGCTGAGATGTATGTTGCCAACACTAGATACCCTCCTTGAGCTTGAGGCCACTAAATCTTCTTCACTGTCTTTCATTTTTCCAACTGATTTATTGTCAGGTAACTATTTCTAGTCTGTTGTAAATAAAGCACTTATAAACATAATAATGGTGAAGTGGTGAAGACACAAATGTATGGTCAATGGAGTCAATTGTGAATAAAGCACTTATAGACATAATAATGGTGATATAGTAAAAACGGTGAAAGTATGGTCGAGGGAGGCTGGAATTAGTGGACCGGAACATATTCAAGAACTCATCCATGGACTGGAATGAATATGCAACAGGTGTCACTGACTTCATCAGACCTGCATAGATGAGTGTGCGCCCATGCGCAAACACTGGGTGTGTCCCAGCCAGAAGCCTTGGATGAATCAGAGAATCCGCAACCTGCTGAGGGTGAGCACAAGGGTGTTTAAGGCTGGGGTTCGAGATCTTTACAAGTCCAGGTACGACCTGCGGAAGGCCATTTCTGAAGCAATGTGGCAATTCTGGAGGAAGCTAGAAACAGATACACACCAGCTTTGGCAGTGATTGCAGGCCATTACAGCCTATAAAGTGAGGGTGAACACTATAGATGGCTGCGATGCTTCACTACCTGATGAGCTGAACACCTCTATGCCTACTTTGAGAGGAACAACCAAACAGTACCTATAAGAATCCCTGAAAAGGCTGAGGATCCTGTGAAATCTGTTTCTGAGGGCAACATTAGAACATCATTCAAAAGGGTGAACCCTCGCAAGGCATCAGGCCCTGGCGGCGTATCTGACAGGGTACTGAAAATCTGTGCCAACCAACTAGCCAGACTGTTCACAGACATTTTCAACCTCTCATTGCTGCAGTCAGAGGTTCCCATCAGCTTCAAAAGACCATCAATCATCCTGGTACCCAAGAAGAGTAGCGTGGGCTGTCTCAACAACTACCACCCAGTAGCACTAATTTCTACTGTGATGAAATTCTTTGAGAAGTTGGACATGACCAGAATTAACAGGTACCTAAGTAAAGATCTGGACCCACTGCAATTCGCATATCGTCACAATTACTCTACAGCAGATGCAATATCACTGATTCAGATCCAGATCTCCTCGAAAACAGCAATTCATACATATGGCTGCTTTTCATAGACTACAGCTCAGCCTTCAATACCATTATTCCCTCAGTGCTGGTCCTTTGTACATCCCTCTGCAACTGGATCCTTGACTTTCTCATTGGAAGACACAGTCAGTATGAATTGGAAACGTCTCCTCCTCACTGATCATCAACACAGATGCACCCCAAGGATGCATGCTTAGCCCACTGCTCTGCTTGTTATACACCCACAACTGTGTGGCCAGGCACAATTCCAATGCCATCTGCAAGTTTGCCGATGACACCACAGTTGTCGGCAGAATCACAAATGGCAATGAAGAAGATGGATCAGCTCATTGAATGGTGTAATGACAACAACCTTGTGCTCACATCAGCAAAATCAAGGAGGTGATTTTGGATTTCAGGAGGAAGTCGGGGGAACACGACCAAGTCCTCATTGGGGTCTCAGTAGTCAAAAGGGTCAACAACTTAAATTCCTGAGTCTCAACATCTCCGAGGATCTGTCCTGTGATGTGTCTAAGGAGATTTGATATGTCACTGAAGACTCTCGTAAATTTCTACAGAGGTACCATGGAGGGCATTCTGGCTGGTTGCATCACTGCCTGGTATGGAGGCGCCAACTCTCAGACAGAAATAAACTCCAGAGCTTGTTAACTCGGCCTGTGACATCACAGGCATCAGACTTCACTCCATCAAGGACATCTACATGAGGTGGTGTCTTAAAAAAGCAGCTTCTATCCTCAAAGTCCCCCACTACCCAGGCCATGCCCTCTTCACTCTGCTACCATTGTGGAAAAGGAACAGGAGCCTAACGAAGAACACCCAGTGGCACAAGCTTATCTTCTTCCCCACGGCCATAAGATTCATGAATAACCAAAGGTATTGCTTTACTTTTTGTGCACCATTATTATATTTTTAAAATAGTAATGTCATAAGAAAGTTACGTATGTTTGCCCTATGAAGCTGCCGCAAAACACTGAATTTCATGACTTGTTCTTGCCAATAAATCCTAATTCTGATTCTTTTGTCCAATTAGAACTTCAATTTTTGTTCTTTCCTTTAACTATTTGATGCACAAGAATAATCTCGAGCACAAAAATGCAATCCTCTTGAATCCCTTACACCTGACCAGTTTCATTCCACAAAATGCAATGGAAAATTGCATCCCTCATCTCCCCAGATCGCACTTGCTACAAAGTGGCAAGAAAAAGTCTGTGAAAATAATGTGGCAATACCGAATCTTGTATACCTTTCACACTGGCCGTGTTCCAATTAATATTAAAATTCCCATTATTATTGTCTATCCATTTTTTATTTATCTCCTTCTTATGGTTTGAAAGTCTGAAGAACCCTCCAAGAGTATAATTTTTTTATTCTTTAGTTCAACTCATTCAAGAATCCTCCCATATCATTCCCCTCTCAACACTGTTGTTATTTACTTAATCGACATTGCAACCACTCTTTTATTCCCTCTCTTCACATCATCTAGAAACCCTGTAACCAGGAATAATCAGTTGCCCTTCCCTCATTGAACCATTTTTTTAAAATAATCAGCAATATTTTAGAATCATAGCTTCAATGAGTCATACAAGGTTGATATAGGCCCTCTAGCTTACTGACTCAGTCGATCATCAATCACCCATTTTTACGTTAATTGCAACCATTTTATTCTCCTTGCATTTCTATTAACTCCCTCCGGCTCCCAGATTTTACCACTGACTTGTACATTAAGGACAATTTCAAGTGGCCAATTAAATGACCAACCTGCACACCAGCAGTTGGAAAGAAACCAGAGTATCTGAGGAAAACCACGCAGTTATTGAAAGAGTGTGCAAATGTGACGCAGGCAACCCTGAAGGAGTGCTGGAGCCAGGAGGTAGATCTATGGCTTTATCGCTGTGCTACCTACAATATTGTTTCTCCTTATGTTACTGGTACTTTTGGTTCAATGCCCTGTATTTAGATATCAAATCTTTTTTCTAAACTATTTTCTAGCTTTTTCTTGCTCGTTTTCAGTCTCACTGCCATTTCTTTTTTATCTTTCAATTCCAGTTCTCCATTTCTCCTTGTGGAATCTGCTCAGCTTCCCAGTACCTGTGAAGCTAGTTAAAAGTCTTCTCCCCAGCCACTGGCTCTTTTGATATGCAACACATCCAGTGGTGTCACTAAGGAGATAAATGACTAACAAAATTATAATTACACCATTAAATTACAATATCATATGGCCAGCCTAAATGTATTTACATTTACATAGTTTCATGTGGTTAAAGTGAAAATTCAGTAAGAAAACAATAACATTTGAAATAAAAACATTTAAGAACTACATCAACATTATGTTGATTTTAATGCTAAACTTTATTGTTAGATGAAATACATTTATCAAGTTCTAGTTCAAGTTTTTTTTTAATTTATATAGCATATTTCTTTTAAAAATACATTGACCAAGGCAATCGTCAAAACTAGTACAGTACAACTCCGAATAGGATGATCTCAGATTATGTCTCATTAAGTCGGAGGAAGTTGTGGACCATCCTGCATTTTATGTCTTCCACACAGTTGGTGAGGCTGGTGATTTTTGATTGGTCATCCGGTTATAGGGGGAGGAAGAGCTGGGTGTCATTGGCTTAACAGTGGAAGAAGATGGCATGTTTCTACATGATATGGCTGAGGGGGAGCATGTACAATGATAAAAGAATGGAGCCAAGGATGGATCCTTGTGGAACCCTGCAGGAGCGGGTGGCTGAGGCAGATATGTAGTTGCCTATGTTGGCCATGAAAGCCCTATTAGTGAGGTAAGATTTGAACCAGCTCAGGGCCACACCATTGATGCCGACCTCCTGCTGGAAACTGTCTATCAGTATAACGTGATCGGCAGTGTCGAACACTGTGCTGAGGTCTAGGTGCATTAGAACAGCAGTGCTGTCCGAGTCTGTGATGAGAAGTAGGCCATTGTATACCCTCAATAAAGCTGACTTCATGCTGGATTTATGAATTAGGTTTGCATAATCATTAATGGCCCAAATAATGTAGAACTTGTGGACAAGTGCAGATGGAACTAATACAGTACCAGAAAAAGAAACAGGAACAAATACACATGCATTTCAGCGCTAAGTGAACATCTTGACTAATTCAGAACTTTCCTAGCCTTCAAAGCTGCAAACTTCTGAATCACTTCATCAAAATCAATGACTTTCGCCAGTTCACTTTCAATTGATAATATCACAAGATCGGAAAACCTCGACTGTCCCATGGTAGACTGCAAATAGTTCTTTATAAATTTCAGCTTTGAAAAGATTGTCTCACATGAAGCCACAGACACACAGGAAATCAGAAATTATTTTAGGCTTAGTGAAAGGGATGGGAGAAATTCTATAAAGTCCTATTCAGCTATAAATGTCAAAACATCTAATGTTTTCCAATATTATAAGTAACTGAGCAGAAACCTTTTTTGATTTTTCTCCTTTATTTTCAAAAAGGTTATTGATATAGGTTCACAAATACTAATTACCACAATATTTTAGCTAAAACACCAGAAAATTTGACAAAAACAGCAACTATAAAAACACTATCAGCAACAAAAACAACAGCATGTGCTTATAGTGTGTGTAGACTAAAACCATGTGATTAGAAGCATCATTGTAACGAGTAATAATGATGGCTCTGACAAAAGCTCATTAGCAGGTTCAAAAAGTAAATTAGCTTATAGTTTTAGCCTTGTAGTTATATTGATAGATGCAAGATGGGCTTATGAAAAATGTTTTTGTTGTTATAACTACCATATATTTTGGTGTATATCAAGTCATGAAACCCTAAAGAATTTCTCAAGAGAAGGGGGGGAAATCAACAAATAAATCAGATATACATTTGAGACCTTAAAATCACTGAAAAATACAGATTGACATCAATTTGGCGTATAAGTCGATGCTGGAAGCACCTCCTTATTGCTGGCACCGCCGCTCCCCAACACCACCCCACCTCTGGGAGCTGGCTTAACCACTCCTACCTGGGGCCCTGAGGTCATCGTCACTGCTCCTGTCTGGTAGGCTGAGGTTCCTGCTCCCGCCAGGAGCACGATGTCGGCACTCCAGCGCCGTGGGCTGTCATTGTTGCTGTCTGGCAAGTTTGAGTTTTTTTTTAATTTTGAGTTGTTCCTGGGAGTCCCGGACAGTCTGAAAAATGGGGGTTGACTTATATTTCGAATATATCATAAAATCCTTAAAATTAGGCTGAAAACCTTATGCACTAATCAACTTATATGTGAAAATATATAGTAACTGCAGGGATATTTTTTATAAAGAAATATCAAATTTCTGGTGAAACACTGCACAAAATTTTTATAGAGCATCATTTTGGTGTCACCCCCTCTGATGGTGTCACCTGATGTAGTCTGCACTTTCCATACCCACCTGGTGATGCCAGTGAACACATCTGATGTATGTTGATTCATCTTCCTCACAATTGATCTCGTTACCTTCTCTCATGTACTTTCCCTCAGCAACACATTCATCCATTTGTGTCATCATTCCCATGTGGAACCAGGTTAAACTGGAGATTACAACCTTTGTGGCTTTTGCTTGATCTCTTTCCCATCTCTTTAGAATTTGCCTGTAGCACCTCATCCCTTGGTCCACTTTTGTCACTGGTTCTCAGTAAGACCCATACTTCAACTTGTTCCTCCTCCTCCTCGAGAATATTGGCATAGTTGATGTTGGAATCAGGGCTGTGATGGCAGAAGTGCCTCTTTGCTCCCCTACTTTTAGAAGCCCTCAAGTATATTGTTTTCTTGCCTTTTCTCCTCCCTCCCTTTCATTCAGCTGAGCCACTCACGTTGCTTTTGTCTTTGCTCCAGCAACATTCCACAGAGGAATATTTAATTGAAGTGTTAGTTGGAGAGTACAAAAACAGTCAGTAAGTCTATTTCTCTGTGTGGGCTCTTGAAACTCAGTATCTGAGAAATACCATCCTTTTGCTGTTGCTCTGGCTCCAAAACAAGGAGCTCAAGTTACACCACTAAATAACACTTGACACACGAAGCATCCTAAAGGACCCAAATTGCTCAAGAAAGTGGACATCCACTAATCTGCTGTTGCATATCTTCTCCAACTTTCCACATCCTCTTCAGATAGAGAACATATACAATTCTTAAAAAGGTAGAAGAAAATCGCAATAACTTTCCTGAAAATGCCATATTGAAATACAACTTCTAACCTATTCTGAGCATATATAGCTTTTGTAATACACCAATAGATCAAAGCAACATCAATCTTTAAAGGGAAACTTCTTGGAAATGAATATATAAATTAGTGTCATACTGGTGAAATTTAGATGATTAAATAGTTCTCAAGTTATTCAAAGGAAATGACGGAGAAGGTAAAGAAGAATAACTTCAATTGGTTGACAAGTTCAACTCTTTGACCAACGGGCTAAATATTGGTGCAGTGTTTAATGCAGAACTATTTTCCAGCAGAGAGACAGCCTGAAGACTACCTGGATGCATCCCCAATCTGGCACCTCCTGGACTACGTTCTGGTGCGAGGAAGAGACAAACGAGATGTGCTCCACACCAGGGAATGGCATGGAATGCCACACTGACCATCGCCTTGTTCGCTGCAAGCTCAACCTTCACTTCAAGCCAAAGTTCAAGAACAGTGGTGCCCCCAGAAAGAGGTTCAATGTTGGAAACTTGCAGTCAGACGTAGTGAGAGGAAACTTCCAGTCAAACCTCCAAGCAAGGCTCGAGGATGCAAACTGCCTCACGGACACGTCTCCTGATACCCTCTGGGATCAGCTGAAAATGGCCATACTGCAATCCACTGAAGAGGTACTGGGCTTCTCTTCCAGGAAAAACAAGGACTGGTTTGACAAAAACAACCAGGAAATCCAGGAGCTGCTGGCAAAGAAGCGATCTGCCCACCAGACTCATCTTGCAAAGCCTTCCTGGCCAGAGAAAAAAATTAGCCTTCCATCTCGCATGCAGCCACCTTCAGCGCAAACTCCGGGAGATCCAAAATGAGTGGTGGACTAGCCTCGCCAAACGAACCCAGCTTAGCACCGACATTGGCGACTTCAGGGGTTTTTATGAGACACTAAAGGCGGTGTACGGCCCCTCACCCCAAGTCCAAAGCCCTCTGCGCAGCTCAGATGGCGAAGTCCTCCTCAGCGACAAGATCTCCATCCTCAATCGATGGTCAGAACACTTCCAATCCCTTTTCAGTGCCAACCGCTCAGTCCAAGAATCTGCCCTGCTCCAGCTCCCTCAACAACCCTTGAGGCTAGAGCTGGATGAGGTCCTTACCCAGGAAGAGACATATAAGGCAATTGAACAACTGAAAAGTGGCAAAGCAGCAGGTATGGATGGAATCCCCCCCAGAGGTCTGGAAGGCTGGCGGCAAAGCTCTGCATACCAAACTGCATGAGTTTTTCATGCTCTGCTGGGACCAAGGAAAGCTGCCTCAGGACCTTCATGATGCCATCATCATCACCCTGTACAAAAACAAAGGCGAGAAATCAGACTGCTCAAACTACAGGGGAATCATGCTGCTCTCCATTGAGGGCAAAATCTTTGCTAGGATTCTCCTTAATAGAATAATACCTAGAGTCGCTGAAAATGTCCTCCCAGAATCACAGTGTGGCTTTCGCGCAAACAGAGGAACTACTGATATGGTCTTTGCCCTCAGACAGCTCCAAGAAAAGTGCAGAGAACAAAACAAAGGATTCTACATCACCTTTGTTGACCTCACCAAAGCCTTTGACACCGTGAGCAGGAAAGGGCTTTGGCAAATACTAGAGCGCCTCAGATGCCCCCCCAAGTTCCTCAACATGGTTATCCAACTGCACAGACTGTCGGGTCAGATACATCAATGAGCTCTCCGAACCCTCCTCCATTGACAACGGCGTGAAGCAAGGCTGCGTTCTCGCACCAACCCTCTTTACTATCTTCTTCAGCTTGATGCTGAAACAAGCCAATAAAGACCTCAACAACGAAGACGATGTTTACATCCGGTACCGTACAGATGGCAGTCTCTTCAATCTGAGGCGCCTGCAAGCTCACACCAAGACACAAGAGCAACTTGACCGTGAACTACTCTTTGCAGGCGATGCCGCTTTAGTTGCCCATTTAGAGCCAGCTCTCCAGCGCATGACGTCCTGTTTTGCGGAAACTGCCAAAATGTTTGATCTGGAAGTCAGCCTGAAGAAAACTGAGGTCCTCCATCAGCCAGTTCCCACCATGACCACCAGCCCCCCCACATCTCCAACGAGCACACTGAACTCAAAACGGTCAACCAGTTTACCTACCTCGGCTGCACCATTTCATCTGATGCAAGGATTGACAAAGAGATAGACAACAGACTCGCCAAGGCAAATAGTGCCTTTGGAAGACTACACAAAAGAGTCTGGAAAAACAATCACCTGAAGAAACACACAAAGATCAGCGTGTACAGAGCCGTTGTCATACCCACGCTCCTGTTCGGCTCCAAATCATAGGTCCTCTACCAGCATCACCTACGGCTCCTAGAATGCTTCCATCAGCGCTGTCTCCACTCCATCCTCAATATTCATTGGAATGACTTCATCACCAACATCGAAGTACTCGAGCTGGCAGAGTCCGGAAGCATCGAATCCATGCAGCTGAAGACCCAACTGCGCTGGGTGGGTCACGTCTCCAGAATGGAGGACCATCGCCTTCCCAAATTCGTGTTCTATGGTGAGCTCTCCACTGGCCACCGAGACAGAGGTGCATTAAAGAAGAGGTACAAGGATTGCTTAAAGAAATCTCTTGGTGGATGCCACATTGACCACCGCCGGATATCTCCTCCAACCATGCATCTTGGTGCCTCACAGTTCGGCGGGCAGCAACCTCCTTTGAAGAAGACCGCAGAGCCCACCTCACTGACAAAAGACAAAGGAAGAAAAACCCAACACCCAACCCCAACCAACCAATTTTCCCTTGCAACCGCTGCAACCGTGTCTGCCTGTCCCGCATTGGACTTGTCAGTCACAAACGAGCCTGCAGCAGACGTGGACATACCCCCTCCATAAATCTTCATCTGCGAAGCCAAGCCAAAGGAAGATTTTACATACAAAAGATGGGCAAAGCTTTAGCCTCCCTTTTCCCTAATTACCAGTTCATGCAAAGTTATATTTTAAAATTTAAATGTGAAATTCTCTTAACCAAATATTTTATGTAGTGTGGCTCAAAGGGAAGTCATAGATGTGAGCATCACATATTTCTATGTTTCTATAAAATCAAAAGAAATAAAACAACTTTTGGTTCAACATGAAGGGAAAATGCCAATGTGTTCAATTTAGGAGAAAGTGCTTAAGATGAACAGTAGATGTCTCCCAATCAATCTAATGTTTATTTGATCAGATACAGAGCCTTTGGCACCCAATTCAAGTCCAACCATGTGCAGTGCCATATCTAGGTAAAGGGGCACCATAGGGCTGCCACTGTCATCAGCACCCCCCCCCCCCACCAACCCCATTAAAAAAGAATGCCCAAAACACCGGCAGAGACCAATCATTTGAACAAAGTGAAATCAGTGTGTCTGATGTGGGTCATGTGTGGCGATTCAACAGGCAATGTAACAAAACAACACGATCATGAACTTCAAACTCTTCCCAAAAGCCAGTTATTAGCCCAATGGCAAAAAAAGGACAAAACCTTCTCCGCTCAACAATCCAATGCAAAAGCTGGGCACTCACTCATTTTTTAATTGAAATTCAAAACCTGATAAATATGACTGAAAACTACTACCATGGATTTTTATTATTTGTGGTTGTTTTTGTAAAGTTGTCACCATATGTGGCTTTATCTGTGTATACATGCACAGGAAATACAGCTTTTCAGCCCGGTGAGTGACTTCAGAGCCCCTCCCTCGCTTGAATCAGTTGACAAAGTTTGAATGCATGGTGGGGATTTGCATGTTGGTCGCAGCCCTCACCTCATTGCCAGGCAGAACCGCTCGCCGGCGAGTGAGTCACTGCTTCCCCTCTGAGGGATAATTGCACAGAACATGGCATCATCAGCTAGTCATCAGTGTGTCTCTGTGATATTGGAGTGAGTAGCCTGGTCTTGTATTTCATGCCAATGCTACAATAAGTCTTTGTGTTAAGAGTCTATTTGATGTAATTTCCCCCATCTCCTCTGTAACACATACACACACACATTTGGCATTTGACCTGGGTTTTGTGAATAGAAAGTAAATAAGGGCTCGGCACTGATGGAGCGTCATCATTAAGGAGAGAAGGAGAGGGTTGTCGACGCATTGTGCCAGAGCACTTACCACCTCCTCCTCCCTGCCTCACACTGGAGCACAGGACTCCGCTCCACCTGGCATCCGGACTGACAGAGGAGAGAACAGCAGCCAGTGAGTTACTGTCAGACGCTTGTTTGGGAAGAAGGACACAGGTCAGGAGGCCAGTCTTCACAGCCATGCTGTTTGCCCAGAACTGATTCCCTTTGGTGGACCCATTTATTCCTACCAAAACAATCTGATCAACAACTCGCCACCTTGATCCCCCCCCCCCCCCCCCACCCCTTTCCTTGTCCATAGACCTGCACAGACAGCAGCCATCCTCATCACACCCCAAAAATGTTTCTAAAGGTGGCCAGCTTCCATCTCTCGGAAGCTCCCTCCGTGCAACAATCCTTATAGAAGCCAGCTGTTCAGAGGGGAAAGCAAGCTTGGTCCTTTGATGCCCCCGACAGAGGCGACAGGGAACCGGCCACCGTGGAGAGCTCTATGCCCATTTCTGTCATCCGGTGTCTACCCGCCGGCATTGCTACCGCTCACTGCAGTTCCGCTCAATGCAGGATGAATTGGCAAAATGGCCATCTTTGTCTTCCTTACCCATAATCCCCCTCACAACTGGAACTGTTCTGCCAGCAGCAGGGAAACACTGCCCGTTCATCCCACATTGAGTGAAGTGCCAGAGTGGCCCTGAAGCAGCCCGATGAGATGGCACTCCGGGGCACTCAAGTGAGCCCTGGCACCGCAGCACTGCACCCCTGGGATGGAGATTTATTATTGGGCTAGGGACTCAGATATTGGGCAGGTAAGGTGAGGACACTGCATCGCACCCACCCCCACCCCCAGCAAGTGGTGCCCAATTTTGTGCATCACCTACCATATCCTAGATATGCCTATGACCATGTACCATTGTGACAGCTCACTTATATTTTCATCTGCAGATGCTTAGGCTCTCTGGATCACAGGTGCTTCCAAATTACATTAGAAAATGCAGTATTCAAGGTGTACTGAACGAGCCACAATGTTCAACGTCAAGACCTATTGAAATCTATATTCTTTTCAGAGCGGTAAAGGTACTAAACCTTATTGGGCTCATAAATAATTCTTCAAAATGCTCGAGTTCAAACTTTAAAGAATGTTGAAACCAAACCCATTTGGTTTGTTGGTTGGCAAATGCTCAATAAGATTTGAAGCAGGCTACAAACTAAATTCTTCATTGGCGCAAGTATTTCTGTGCAACTGGTGAACTCATAAATATTTGATCAGTCATATATTTTGTACAGAGCTGCCTCTAGAGGGAAACAACATCAATAAAGCTAATATTATATTAAAATATTACTTTAAATATTTATCCCTGTAATATACAATATTCCATGCTTCCATCTGACATTGAAATAAATGCCTGCAGCATTCCAGTACAGATCATTTAATTTGATCATAAGAGCCTGTTTTCATCAGTCACTTCCTGCTACAATATTTTTAGTGGCAAAATACAGTAATTTAAGAAAAAACAAAATACTTGTACATCAAACTTCTCCAGTGAATTTAATTCCAGGCTTTTCCATCTCTATTACTTCCACAAGTTCTTAGACCCCCCCAAAAAAAAGCCACAGGTGAGATCTGGATAGCTACTTCAGACTTGCATAAGCTTTATAAGAGTGAGTTCTAAGTCTCCTGGAAATTCACCCAAACCATTGAAGTATCAGAAATGTAACCAAGTATCCAGAAAGACATATCATTACCCCACATCTATCTTTAGCTGAGTGCATTCTAGTCATCAAACCTATTGGTTTTGATGGGTCTGCAAGTAGCATGCAGAATAGTACGTAATCGTTTTCAGTCCCCAATTTTTTCAAAATAATCCATATACAATAACAACTTAATTAGGATTTCATCAGGAGCAAGATTACCTGTTTCATAATGCTTCCTCTTCCCTTCATGTTTCTTCGAATGATTTGGGAATAAACTTTGAACATACTGAGGCAGTGCTAACAAATGTTTCTTCAAACTGTGACAGATCATGATTTCAGTAGGCTAATGCTGACTATCAGATGAAATTGTAATGACTGTGGTTTGTAAACAGTCGTCAGGGCAGAGCACAATGACACAATGGCTGTAAGTTTATCTTTATCAGTTACCTTGTGCTTTAATCTTCTTTCTCAATTTGTTCACCAAAATTAAAATAAACCATAAAAGTGTTTATGAATATATCAGTATTTTATTAATTGCAAGTAGAAAATTGCAGTTCGCCACCAATTGGAATCCTCAACTCAATTTCTCTCTGAGCTTTTTCAGCATTTGCTTCTTGTCTACAGTTAACTACGACATTCTATACTGCCCAGGAGATTATTAAATTGTACTGACAATAACCATACCAGCAGTGCAAGTATAAGACAGCTTTAATAAACTAATATGTACACTAAGAGGTCTTGTCTCTCTGCAAGACGAACCTGGAAGGCTCGATTGTAGCTCTGGACTGCTTTATATACAAGGTCACTGGGATGACCCCTGGTGACCTAGTGGTGTAATTACATATCACCACACTTTTAATTACTTTATTAACATTATACATAAATATTAATTTATTTGTTCCAAACTTCAAGCATATTTTTGCACATAATTTTTAAAAATCTTTTTCCATGCAATAAATGTAATCTGATTAATACTAAAAATAAATACAACAACTAGCCACAGTTTTAAAACTCAGATTATTGATTATGAGACTGCCGGTCATATTTTAATTTTCTGCATCTTATTCCTCAGGCCAGTTTGAGGTCCATCTAATTGCAGATGTGAAGTGGAACCAAAATCCAGTTGTCATGCACAAAGATTTGAAGGCTGTCTCCAAAGACGCTGTTTCATAGATTTTTTTGGGGATGAAGAAATTTCTCCTGATCTCAGTTCTAAATTACATGCCCATATCCTGAGGCTGTCATTCTGCAGTAATCAAAAACATCCTCCCGATACCTTGTTTGTTTCGCCCTGTTAGAATTTATATGTTTCTAAGAGTTTCTCTCTGCTCTCCAGTGAGCATAAGTATAACTAACTTGACCTCTCTTCATGTATTTCCCACCATCCCAAGGTTCAGCATTGTTAACTCATTCTGCATTGCCTCCATGGCAAAAGAATTGTTCCTCAGTGAGGGAGACCAAACCTGCCCATAAAAACAATGCATGGGGCATTAGAAAGGCTACTTACAGCTACAGCAAGATATTCTTATTCCTATACATAAATCCTCTATCAATGAAAGGAAATATACTTGGTCATTCTAATAACCTGCTGTAGTTAAATTTTTGATGTGTGGACACATAGGTGCTATGCACCTTTCTCTTCAAAATAACAATCTGACTTTTTTTTTTACAAACTGAGTGAATGCTTCATGTTTTCTCATATTAAAATGCATCTGCCATGCATTTCCCCATTCCTCTAACTTGTCTGCAGCATATCGAATATTGAGCACTGTACAGCTCACACTACCACCCAGCTTTGTGTTGTCCACAAACATAGAGATTTTACATTTAGCTTCACCGTCCAAATCCTTGATACCTATTGCAAAGTGCTGAAGTGCATGCGTTGATTCCTACAGCACTCCTCCAGCCAATGACAGCCACTTGAAAATAGGACCGTTTCCTATTTTTTGATCAATTCTGAATCCTTGTCAATGTGTAATCCTTATTCCCATGTATTGCAATTTTGCACATTAACCTATTATGTGAGCGTTATCAAAAGTCCAAATATACATCCATTGATTCTCTCTCATCCATACTAGTTACAGTATCTTCACATTTCATCTTTTCTCCCCTTAATGCTTTTTAGTTGCCTTATGTTGGTTTTGAAATTCTACCCAATCATCCAGCTTCCCACTAATTTTTGCAGGAATGTATGCTGACTTTAACTTCCTTTGTCAATCACAGTCGCCTGACCCTCCACTTTGCTACTTTTTCTTTGGGATGAATCTAATCTGCATCTTCTGAATTATTTCCAGAAATTCCTACCATTGCTGCTCCACCATTTTCTCTGCTTGGATCATCTTTAGTCAGGAGTTCTTTCATGTCACCATAGTTTCCTTTACTCAATTGTAACTCCAACACATTGAACTTGAGCTTCTCCCTCTCACACTGTAGAGTGAATTCTATTATTTTATGATCACTACCTCCAAAGGGTTACTTTACCTTATGCTCCCTAATCAAGTCCACTTCATTGCACAGTACCAAATCCAGAATTGACTTTTACCTCATGGGCTGAACCACAAGTTGCTCTAAAAAGGCATCTCATAGGCAATTCACAAATACCTTTTTCTTGGGCTCCAATACCAACCTGATTCTCCCAGTCTCCCTGTATATGGAAGTTTCCCATGACCACCGTAACATTGCTTTTCTCACATTCCCTCTCTATCTCCTGTTGTGTTTCATCTTGTGTCTCAGTGAGATTGTTCTGTCAAGATTGCCAATGCAATGTTTTCTGGGGAACAGTGTTTTGTCAAACTAGAATCCAAAAATTTCACACAAAAATGTGGCAATGTGTTTCAGTTAGTGCAAAATTGCCAGAGAATTGAAGATAATAAATCTATTTTAAAGCCTTACTAGATTAACTTTGGGAATAGGCAACATATGATCTATGAGAGAAACTGAAGAACACTTTTGAAATATTGTACATTGTTAAAGCCATATAATGAAACCTTACCACATAAAATGAAAATGAGATTGCAAACAGGTTTGAAATGTTAAACTTTAATACAATAGTCAGTTTACCAAAGCTGAAGCAGTTACACGAGTATACCGAAAACACTTGCATAATATTACCTCGGTGCTTCCAAAATTTTATAGGATGTTTACACAAATAAAACCAATAGTATAAATGTGAACAAGCCTTAAAAATACAGTTCTAAAATAAACTCAAGCAAAGATTAATTCACATTTAATATAGGATCATCTTGATATCTGCTCTCAATACACCTCTGGTTAACTTTCCCACATAAAATACTGGAAAGTACTGTACTGCAGGTGATTAAAAACAAAAGAAAGATAATGATGGAATGGGTTAGGACCAAAAATTAAACACAAAAACTGCTGCCAAATAAAGTTCCTTACATCACTATTACAACAAATCATTACTGATGGGTCTGGGGTTTGGACAGGTTGGACACCAAAATACGATCAGGGAAAATTGGTGTCCTTACCATCACTTTGTACATGCAGTGCATGGTAAAATGCCACCAACTTTAAAATTGACTTTTAGTGCCAAATTAAGTAATTTAGACAGTAGGGCATTGTAAAATATGCAAAGTATCCTTTTGAGGACATAACAGGCCATATGTTGAAGTCTTTTATCACATCACCAAATATTTGGATATTATAAAGTGAATATAAACTAGATTATAATTATAAATAACCAATTGAAAAATGTAATTACAAATTAAATAAATAAATGATTTTATAATAGGAAGGCAGGTGATATTTTGTGTTTGAAGTAAGATAAAGGAAATGAAGGAAGTCACTGGCGGGAGTTATTTATAGGCTTCCTAAAAGAAGTTAGTTACACTGTAGAACGTATTAATAACAAAAAAATAAGGGCTTGCAAGAAAGGTACTTCAATCATCATGGGTGATTTTAACCTTTCAGATGGATTGGCCATTAAAATGGCCAAAATATCCAAATTCATATAGAGTACAGGAGGTAGATTCTTTGAACAATATGTGATGGAACCAGTCAGAGATCTCCCAAGGTTACAAATATTCAACTTTCCCACAAATTCTTTCATACATTTTTCAAGATTGTCATAATAATGTTTCATGGTATTCATTAATGACTGCATACAATATATATTTCCATTATCTTAATTATGAATAGTGTTAGTGTGATTAATATATTAAATAAAAGAATTATAGAAAATGTATGTTCCTGGCCATGATCTCTTCTCAATTCTACCTTTGGCAGAAGGTATGGAAGCCTGAAAACAAGATTGAAGATCAGTTTTTTTCTTTTCTTTTTAAAATATTTTTAATTATTTTAATAAAAAACGTATACCCTGTACAATCAAAAAGGGTACAATTCCATAAGACAGTTTGGACAATTATATAAACTAAATAAGAAAATCTGAATATCACTAACATACATAAATTGTAACTCATATCCATAATTCATATTCTAATAGTATATACTGTACTTTTTTTTAGAAAAAAACCTCTAATAATACAAAAAAAAGGAGGAAAGAATAAAATAGTAAAGGAGAAAAACTCAAACCCTTCCCTAATGAGTGACATTAAAAGAAAAACGAAGGTTAATTTTTTTTTAAATCATGGAAAAGATACAAGTCAATTTAATTACATTGGAGTAAAGTAAGATAGTGAGTCATAAATGACCCCGTAACTTCTTAAATCTTATATCTGAATTATTAATTGAATAACAAATCTTTTCCATATTCAAAAAGGACATGATGCCACGCAATCACTGAAGATCAGTTTCTTTCGAACAGCTAATTCAATTAGTTTACTGTTATAGTTTTTCTTGTTTGGCTGCAGCACATAAAAAATTTCAGGCATGTGTATATTGAACAATGTATTCCTGGCCAGGAATCCTGGGCAAGCATGGCGTCGGCAAGTGCAACGACAATGGGCGCCTCCTGTTGGAGCTCTGCGCAGAACAGCGGCTTGTCATTACAAACACCCTTTTTCAGCAGAGGGACAGCCTTAAGACCACCTGGATGCATCCCCGATCCAAACACTGGCACCTCCTGGACTACATCCTGGTGCGAGAAAGTGACAAACAAGATGTGCTCCACACCAGGGTCATGCCTAGCGCGGAATGCCACACTGACCACCGGCTGGTTCGCTGCAAGCTCAACCTTCACTTCAAGCCAAAGCCCAGGAACAATAAAGCCCCCAGAAAGAGGTTCAATGTTGGAAAACTGCAGTCAGACGAAGCGAGAGGAAACTTCCAGGCAAACCTCAAAGCAAAGCTCGACGTTGCAACCCGCCTCACGGACCCGTCCCCTGAAACCCTCTGGGATCAGTTGAAGGCTACCATACTGCAATCCACTGAAGAGGTACTGGGCTTCTCCTCCAGGAAAAACAAGGACTGGTTTGACGAAAACAGCCAGGAAATCCAGGAACTGCTGGCAAAGAAGCGAGCTGCCCACCAGGCTCACCTTACAAAGCCGTCCTGTCCAGAGAAGAAACAAGCCTTCCGTCGCGCATGCAGCCATCTTCAGCGCAAACTCCGGGAGATCCAAAATGAGTGGTGGACTAGCCTCGCCAAACGAACACAGCTCAGCGCGGACATTGGCGACTTCAGGGGTTTCTACGAGGCTCTAAAGGCTGTGTACGGCCCCTCACCCCAAGTCCAAAGCCCGCTGCGCAGCTCAGACGGCAAAGTCCTCCTCAGCGACAAGATCTCCATCCTCAACCGATGGTCAGAACACTTCCAATCTCTTTTCAGTACCAACCGCTCAGTCCAAGATTCCACCCTGCTCCAGCTCCCTCAACAGCCCCTAAGGCTAGAGCTGGATGAGGTTCCCACCCTGGATGAGACATATAAGGCAATCGAACAACTGAAAAGTGGCAAAGCAGCAGGTATGGATGGAATCCCCCCAGAAGTCTGGAAGGCTGGCGGCAAAACTCTGCATGCCAAACTGCATGAGTTTTTCAAGCTTTGTTGGGACCAAGGTAAACTGCCTCAGGATCTTCGTGATGCCACCATCATCACCCTGTACAAAAACAAAGGCGAGAAATCAGACTGCTCAAACTACAGGGGAATCACGTTGCTCTCCATTGCAGGCAAAATCTTCGCTAGGATTCTACTAAATAGAATAATACCTAGTGTCGCTGAGAATATTCTCCCAGTATCACAGTGCGGCTTTCGCGCAAACAGAGGAACCACTGACATGGTCTTTGCCCTCAGACAGCTCCAAGAAAAGTGCAGAGAACAAAACAAAGGACTCTACATCACCTTTGTTGACCTCACCAAAGCCTTCGACACCGTGAGCAGGAAAGGGCTTTGGCAAATACTAGAGCGCATCGGATGTCCCCCAAAGTTCCTCAACATGATTATCCAACTGCACGAAAACCAACAAGGTCGGGTCAGATACAGCAATGAGCTCTCTGAACCCTTCTCCATTAACAATGGCGTGAAGCAAGGCTGTGTTCTCGCACCAACCCTCTTTTCAATCTTCTTCAGCATGATGCTGAACCAAGCCATGAAAGACCCCAACAATGAAGACGCTGTTTACATCCGGTACCGCACGGATGGCAGTCTCTTCAATCTGAGGCGCCTGCAAGCTCACACCAAGACACAAGAGAAACTTGTCCGTGAACTACTCTTTGCAGATGATGCCGCTTTAGTTGCCCATTCAGAGCCAGCTCTTCAGCGCTTGACGTCCTGCTTTGCGGAAACTGCCAAAATGTTTGGCCTGGAAGTCAGCCTGAAGAAAACTGAGGTCCTCCATCAGCCAGCTCCCCACCATGACTACCAGCCCCCCCACATCTCCATCGGGCACACAAAACTCAAAACGGTCAACCAGTTTACCTATCTCGGCTGCACCATTTCATCAGATGCAAGGATCGACAATGAGATAGACAACAGACTCGCCAAGGCAAATAGCGCCTTTGGAAGACTACACAAAAGAGTCTGGAAAAACAACCAACTGAAAAACCTCACAAAGATAAGCGTATACAGAGCCGTTGTCATACCCACACTCCTGTTCGGCTCCGAATCATGGGTCCTCTACCGGCACCACCTACGGCTCCTAGAACGCTTCCACCAGCGTTGTCTCCGCTCCATCCTCAACATCCATTGGAGCGCTCACACCCCTAACGTCGAGGTACTCGAGATGGCAGAGGTCGACAGCATCGAGTCCACGCTGCTGAAGATCCAGCTGCGCTGGATGGGTCACGTCTCCAGAATGGAGGACCATCGCCTTCCCAAGATCGTATTATATGGCGAGCTCTCCACTGGCCACCATGACAGAGGTGCACCAAAGAAAAGGTACAAGGACTGCCTAAAGAAATCTCTTGGTGCCTGCCACATTGACCACCGCCAGTGGGCTGATAACGCCTCAAACCGTGCATCTTGGCGCCTCACAGTTTGGCGGGCAGCAGCCTCCTTTGAAGAAGACCGCAGAGCCCACCTCACTGACAAAAGGCAAAGGAGGAAAAACCCAACACCCAACCCCAACCAACCAATTTTCCCTTGCAACCGCTGCAATCGTGTCTGCCTGTCCCGCATCGGACTGGTCAGCCACAAACGAGCCTGCAGCTGACGTGGACTTTTTACCCCCTCCATAAATCTTCGTCCGCGAAGCCAAGCCAAAGAAAGAATATGGCAATAAACTCATTATCATTATGCCTTTAGAAAATGGACAAATCTGACTTGAAGAGGAATCCATTAATAGAGAGTTCCTAGAAACAGAACCATTACGTTATCCAACGTCTGCCTGTGCTCTAAAATTGAGAAGAGTAAGGAGTCTTCATCAAAAGTTACAAGGTTCATAAAGACTTTGACAGACTAGATTCAGGTAGACGGTTTCACATAATTGAGGAGTTCAGGACCTTGGCACATTTTGAGAATAAAAAGTAGTTCACAATTTGAAAATTGAGAGAAAAAAAAAGTCTTCATTTAGAGAGTGGTGAATCATTGGAATTCTCTACCCAAGGTATCTATGGACGGTCAATTGTTAAGTCAAAGCAGAGGTCAGAAAATTTCTAGACACTAAAATAAAGATGGGACAAGGCAAAAAGCTGTCGCAAATCAAGAAGATGACAAATCTGCAAGAATCTCCCTTCTTAGAGGAAATACTTAAAATATTCCCAATAATAACAGAAGGTCAGGTACAGAGGAGAAGGATTAACTTTAAACAATTAGTATCACTAGAGTTAAAGGTATGAGGCAAGTGAATGGGACTAAAAGGCTGACAGGTTTCCTGAACCTGATGGTCTCCATCCTTGAGTCTTAAAAGTGATGCCAACAGAGATGATAAATGCATTGGCTCTGATCTTCCAAATTCCTTCTTAATCTCAAACAGTCCCAGAAGATTTCATGTCATAAAACAATAAGTGAGGGAGACAGGAGGCAGAAAGCACTGGGTCAGTTTGCCAAATATCTATCATGGGGAAAATGCCGGCATTCATTGTTAAAGGAGTTGAAAATATTTCAAAAATTATTACACAATCAAGCAGACAAGATTATTTTATAAACAATAATTGCATTACATTTCTTTAGGGATGTAGCAAGCAGAGTGCATAATGAATAAATAGTGAAATAGGATTTGAAAGAAATCATTGGTAAGATACCAAATAAATGTGGGTCCAGGAAAGTTTTTTTTTCAAACAATATAGATTGTCCTACCTGACCAATTCTCAACAAATCTCTTGAGCAGTACGAGATATGCAGGAATGCATTTAATTTTTGTAAGATTATTCCCACAAAACTCAAAACGGTCAACCAGTTTACCTATCTCGGCTGCACCATTTCATCGGATGCAAGGATCGACAACGAGATAGACAACAGACTCACCAAGGCAAATAGCGCCTTTGGAAGACTACACAAAAGAGTCTGGAAAAACAACCAACTGAAAAACCTCACAAAGATTAGCGTATACAGAGCCGTTGTCATACCCACACTCCTGTTCGGTTCCGAATCATGGGTCCTTTACCGGCATCAGCTACGGCTCCTAGAACGCTTCCACCAGCGTTGTCTCCGCTCCATCCTCAACATTCATTGGAGCGACTTCATCTCCAACATCGAAGTACTCGAGATGACAGAGGCCGACAGCATCGAATCCATGCTGCTGAAGATCAAACTGCACTGGGTAGGTCACGTCTCCAGAATGGAGGACCATCGCTCTCCAAGATCGTGTTATATGGCGAGCTCTCCACTGGCCACCGAGACAGAGGTGCACCAAAAAAGAGGTACAAGGACTGCCTAAAGAAATCTCTTGGTGCCTGCCACATTGACCACCACCAGTGGGCTGATATCACATCAAATCGTGCATCTTGGCGCCTCACAGTTCGGCGGGCAGCAACCTCCTTTGAAGAAGACCGCAGAGCCCACCTCACTGTCAAAAGACAAAGGAGGAAAAACCCAACACCCAACCAATTTTCCCTTGCAACCACTGCAACCGTGTCTGCCTGTCCCGCATCAGACTTGTCAGCCACAAACGAGCCTGCAGCTGACGTGGACTTTACCCCTCCATAAATCTTCATCCGCGAAGCCAAGCCAAAGAAAGAAAAGAAAGAATCTTGTACCAGATCTCTCTTGCCCACTTCCAATGTTCTAAGTGAGGTCTGTGGAGATGCTGTTTTTTGCAGTCAGAGACCCATATCTGGATGAACTGTGGACAGCCTGGTCTGCAGGTTGCGGCCAAACATTAGTTCTGCTGGGGTGTGTTTTGTGGTAGAATGTGGCGTGTTTCTGTATCCCAAGGAAATTTGCGATTTTGTGTGCCCAGGAGGCATTTAGAAGTTTCATGGTTTTCACATCTTTTTTGAATGTTTGTACAAAATGTTCTGCCTCCCCATTAGTACTTGGGTGATAGGGTGTGGACAAAATATGTCTGATATTGTCGCGCATACATTTTTTTAAATGTTCTGATGTAAACTGGGGCCCATTGTCCATAACTAATTCATGGGGGAACCTGTAAGTGGCAAAGATAGCTCGTAGATGGTCAATTGTGGGATCTGCTTTGGGGTTTTACAGCTGTGAAACTACTGGCCATTTGGAGTGTGCATCCACAGCTATAAGGAAAGCTTCACCTATGAATGGTCCAATGCCAGGGTCTGGATGGCCACTTCCATGGGTTAGCTTTGGCTTGCAGCATTTTTGGCTGCATTGACTGACATATTTTGCATTCTCTTACTGTTGTTTCTTGAAAAACTCATGCAGTTTGGCATGTAGAGTTTTGCCGCCAGCCTTCCAGACTGTTTATGCATCCAGGCCAGTGCCTTCATTCGTACCATTCCTGGATGGTTGTGGTGTAGTTCTGATAACATGGTAGTTTGCCATTTAGCTGGAATAATTGTACGGGTACCCTATAGTAAATATCCTTCATGGTGGCGTGTGTGGTAAGGTTTTAGATCTTCGGGGATGACTTCAGATTCGGGCCACCCATTAAGGGTGATCTTGCTTAATGTTGCCTCTTTTCGGGTTTTCTTTCTGATCATCTGGGCTGTAATGGGCAGTTGTTGAAGTTATTCTTGGTTGATGGATGCTGCCTCTGTTGTCCATCTAATAATTTCTTGTTGTTGTTCTATCTTGGGTAGTGGCATGTTGTTGAGTGTTCCTGGTTTATATTTTATATCAGAGTTATACTCCACTAGTAGCATAGCCCATCTTTGAATTCCGGCCGCAGCCAATACCGGTGTACCTTTGTGCGACCCCAGGATTAAACTAAGAAGTTTATTGTCTGTGATAGGGTGAATTTTCTTGTGTAAAGATTTTGGTGGAATTTTTTTTTAACACCTAAAATTATTGCCAATCCTTCTTTTTCTAGTTGGGCATAATTGTGTTTGCTTGTGGTTAATGTTCACGAAGCATACCTTTTTCTGTGATTTGGGATAGTACCGCTCTTAGTTTCACTGGTGAAACATCCACGGCTAGTGTAACTTCTTTACTAGGGTCGTAGTGGATCACCACCTTATTTGTTGACATTAGTATTTCCTTTAGTTGATCGACTGTGCTTTTAGTTTCTGCGTTTCAATACCATGTTTGATCTTTCTTGAGTAATTGGTTCAGTGGGCTGCATAATGCAGACATTTAGGGATTTGTTTTCGGTAGTGATTAACAAGTCCTAGAAAGGTCTGTAATTCTGATTTGTTGGTTGGATATGAGCCTTGTGAACAGCTTCTGTTCCTGTTGGATTTATTCGTACCCCCTCATTGTCGATTGTAAATCCAAGGGGCCCCAAGAAGACACATTTGTCCTTTCGTAATCACCTGTTTTAATCTGGTTAAAACCTTTTCAAGGTTTTGTTAGTGTTCACTGTCATTTCGGCCCATGATGACGATATCAAATGAGAGTCCATGTAGTAATTTGTCCATTGTTGTTTGAAAAATCGCAGATGTTGCTGAAACTCTGTAAGGCGCGTGTGTAGGTGAATAGTCCCAGATGGGGATTGATTGTCACATATTCCCTTGAATTTTTTGGTTCAATTTTATCTGTTGATATGCTTATGACAATCTAGTTTTGTGAATTTTTGCCCTGCATTTAGTGATTGAAACAATTCTTCTGCCTTGGGCATGGGGTGTTTGGGTATTTTGTGTAATGGATTGATGGTGATTTTGTAATCGCCACAAATGCGAATTTCACTGTTTACTTTTCATATGGGTACGATGGACGCTGCCCAATCACTTTATTGTATTGGTTCTAATATGCCTCATGTTTTAGTCTGTTTAATTCAGCCTCAATTTTCCCTTTCATAGCAAATGGGACTGTTCTGGCTTTGAAGAATTTTGGTTCTGCATTTTCTTTTAATTGCAGTTTGGCTTGAACACCTTTGATTTCCCCAAATTCTTGTTGGAAAACCATTGCATGGTTTTTGAGGATTTGGTCGAGTTCTGGCTGGGAGGTGTCTGTGTGGTTTACATTTAGTATTGAACTGATTTCCAGCCAGTCTAGGGGAATGTGTTGTAGCCAGTTTCTTCTGAAGATGCTGGTCTCTGGGTATCTACGACGTAGAGAGAGAGTGTTTTTGGTTGCTGTTGTTTGTATTGTATTTGGACCATATTTTTCCAAACACTTTGATTCTGTCTCCTGTAACAGATCGTAAGAGTTATTTCAGTTGTTTTAAACAGGAGGTGTGGTAGCAAGCATTCTTTTACACACAATGGCATTAGGATCATCTCTGCCCATGTGTCTTACACTATCTTCAGGGGGTGTCCATTTATTTTTAGCTGTATAAAGATTGCTGTGTTTCCTCCATTTATTCCTTGGATGTGTAATATCTCAGGAGCTGAAATTTCAGGAGCTTGATGGTCAGCCATTGGGCTGTTATCATCATCCTTGCTAGGTTGCCTCTCTCTTTCTCTCTCTCTCTCTCTCTCTCACTCACTTTGACTTTAGTTACCTGCTTATTTGCAGGCCGCCTGCGCTTTACAAGTGGACATTTAGCTTTGATATGTCCTTCTGTTTTGCAATGGTTGCATTTAGAATTTTTGAAGAAACAATTTTCCGGTCGGTGGTTGCATTTCACACAACAACAGCATTGTTGGCAGGAAGACCTCCCAACCAGTAGGTCTGGTTGACCCACATCCAAGATTTTATCTGCCATTTCAGAGCTGCCGTCAGTTCTGTATGCAATTTGTAGCGCAATATCTTCATCCATTGCTAACAATTTTTGCCTTGCTTGGCGATTTGCCAGCCCCATCACTAATGTGTCTCGCTGTACCTGATTTAGAAACTGCTCGAAATGACAATGCTCTGCCAGTTTGCACAATGATGCTAGCTATTCACTTACTGTTTCTCCTGGGCTTTGTCTCCTTTCATAGAATCGTTGCCTTTCTGCCATAACTGGTTTGGGGCTTAAATGGTTCCTGAGAGTTGTGCATAATTTCCTGAATTCCCCAAACTTTCCCTCTGCCATCTTGACACGCTTTCGCCTTGATCTTTTGGCAGGAACTTGTTAGGTAGTAGTTTTCTACTGTTGTTTTCCTGCTCACGGTTGGTGCATGGAGTACGTGTAGGGTTCATTTCATTCCTCGTCGCCACTGTTGTGTATGCACTCACACAATTAAGACTCAGAGACGTGATGCTTTCTCGTCCTTTACTTCTATTAGACTAACCTGGCTACTGAGACACAGGGTAATAGATATCGCAGGTGACATCAAGACGTGGGCGGGCTTATACCTAACAATGTGGATAAAAAAGGTTCAGAGGGATAGAGGCAGGATGTTAGGACTAGTTCAGGTAGACAATTTAGTCGGCATGAACAAGTTGGGCCGAAGGGTCCTTTTCCATGCAGTAAAACTCGAACGTTGAGTCGAATTCCTACCCCTACCGAGACTCTTCGGTTTTCAGCGCAACTCCCTGGCCCATGTTTGCTTCATCTCCAGGGAGAGAGAGTGGGCGGCGCCTGCTCTTGGCGCTCACAGGCGGCCAGTCCTGGGCAGCCACTGCTACCCCGGCGCTGCCTATTGTTGAGGGTGTGGGCCAAGTTCATTGTGACGGACCGCCGTCATCCAACGACCGGCCAATACCATCAAGCGGGGTGGTCGCGCTGTTCCCCAATCTGCCGTCGCCCATATCATGCATGCCCTGAACCCGGGCAGTGTGCTCCCCGCTCTTGCCGTGGAGGTGGATCGGCTGGCGCCTGGAGACCCGTTTTCCTCCCAGCGAGAAGTGGAGAGGAGTTGGCGCCCCAGGGCGCAGATCATGTCCCAGTGCCCCGCTGCGTCTGGCAGTAGGTGAGAGACGCATCTGCTTACCGCGACCCTCCAACAAGCTGTGTGTTGACGTGCTCTGCTCACCAGCACGATATTTGTTTCGCCAACACACATCTACCGTCTTTCTCCAATTCCCAGCAGAAATAAAAGTTGCTGCAAGGTGTCCCGCGGAGCGGATTAGGGCGTCTTTGAGAATTATTTAGAAGCGACCTAAAATTAGTGGAAAAGTTGTGTTTGGCTGAACGCCAGCAGTTCGAATGAAGAAGGGAGAAGAGCAAGGATCTGGAGAGAGAGAATTCTGGAGGAGGTAAGTTAACCAATTAAGTCCATGTGGAATTTCCCAATTGGCATCAACTCAGCGCGGATTCAACCACACCAGTAACAATTTACAGTGGGCAATCAGCCTGTCACCCTGTATTACTTCGGGCTGGAGGAGATAGAGAACTCCGGGGGGGATCCCTGTACAGTGAGTTCTCGGGAACACGGACACACACACACACACTGTGGTCAGGACTGAATCGTGGAGCCTAAAATAAACACGTGAAGGGCGGTTGCTCTGCCGGCCGGCCGGAACGTGGCAAAAACCCGCAACTTCACGGTGGATCATGAGGTTTTACTGCAGTGAAACCGGGATGGGTCAAGAGTGTTGTACAAACGTCAGACTCCACGGGTATGAAATGGTTAGTAGGTACCCAAAAAAAAGGAATTTTTTTACAGAAGACTAATGGGTTGTGACTGTACAGACTGGAAACTGTATCTTAATTGCTAACTCTTGGGAATTCGTGGTGTCAGAGGTGAGGAATTTTGACACATTGATGAAAATCTTTCAGCTGATGTCAGTTAGATCCAATGAATGTAAGCACCCGTGAAACAACAGCAATTGTAAGCCATCAGTAATATTTTGAATATGTTATTTGGGAATATTATGAATGATGTAACAAAATAATAAATAAAGGCAGACTTTAAGCCAAATGCATTCAGAAGATTTTTTTTTAAAAACAGGTACACTATATTTGTTTGCTAACTTGTTTTGCTCAGCTCCACACTTGAAGATACCATGGACAGCCAGTGCCTTTTTTTTTCCCAGGATGGGAGTAGCAAACACCAGAGGGCATCTGTACAAAGTGTTGGGAGGAAAGTTTAGGAGAGATATCAGGGGTAAGTTTTTTTTGGACACAGTAACAATTTACAGTAACAACTGTGGGGGCCTGGAATATCTTGCCAGCAGTGTTGGTTGAAATATTAGGGGCTCTTAGACAGGCATGTGAATGAAAGAAAAATAAAGGGTTACGAGGTAGGAAGGGTTTAGTATTTTTTTGGTAGGAATATATATGGTAATGACAAGCCGCTGTTCTGCTTTTTTTTGAGGGGGAAGGCGTGGAGGGAGAGGACGTGGAGGGGAAGGACGTGGAGGGGAAGGACGTGGAGGGGGAGGACGTGGAGGGGGAGGACGTGGAGGGGGAGGACGTGGAGGGGGAGGACGTGGAGGGGGAGGACGTGGACCTGTCCTCGGGCCTGCGCAAAGGAGCTTTTAGGTGGAGTGCAGTGCGCGCATTACTGGCCCCACCCTTTACACCCATGGTTCGTGTGCCGTGGCCAAGCAAGCTGGGACGTGGCAGCGAGGTCCTTGGGTCGTAGGTTTTATATCGGAGTGGCCTTCTCCTATGCAGGTTTCTTACCCGGGCTGGAGGGGCCTGCCTCCCCTCCTAGGTCGGTCCATACTGCCCGGATCGGGGCCGAGGCCGCCGCAGCTCACCCTGTGCCTGGACCGGGGCCGCCGCCTCCCACTCTCTGCCCGGATCGGGGCCTCCCCCTGCCCCACTCGACCGAGGCCGGGGCCGCCGTCTCCCCCTTGCTCCTGCCCGGATCGAGGCCGCCGCCGTCTACCCTTCGCCCGGACCGGGGCGGGGGCCGCTGCTGCTCTCCCTGTGCCTGGACTGGGGCCACCGCCTCCCACTCCCTGTCCGGACCGGGGCCTCCGCCTGTCTCACTCGACCGAGGCCGGGGCCGCCGTCTCCCCCTTGCTCCTGCCCGTATCGGGGCCGCCGCCGTCTACCCTTCGCCCGGACCGGGGCCGGGGCCGCTGCTGCTCTCCCTGTGCCTGGACTGGGGCCGCCGCCTCCCACTCCCTGTCCGGACCGGACATCACCTTTGTTGACCTCACCAAAGCCTTCGACACCGTGAGCAGGAAAGGGCTTTGGCAAATACTAGAGCGCATCGGATGTCCCCCAAAGTTCCTCAACATGATTATCCAACTGCACGAAAACCAACAAGGTCGGGTCAGATACAGCAATGAGCTCTCTGAACCCTTCTCCATTAACAATGGCGTGAAGCAAGGCTGTGTTCTCGCACCAACCCTCTTTTCAATCTTCTTCAGCATGATGCTGAACCAAGCCATGAAAGACCCCAACAATGAAGACGCTGTTTACATCCGGTACCGCACGGATGGCAGTCTCTTCAATCTGAGGCGCCTGCAAGCTCACACCAAGACACAAGAGAAACTTGTGCGTGAACTACTCTTTGCAGACGATGCCGCTTTAGTTGCCCATTCAGAGCCAGCTCTTCAGCGCTTGACGTCCTGCTTTGCGGAAACTGCCAAAATGTTTGGCCTGGAAGTCAGCCTGAAGAAAACTGAGGTCCTCCATCAGCCAGCTCCCCACCATGACTACCAGCCCCCCCACATCTCCATCGGGCACACAAAACTCAAAACGGTCAACCAGTTTACCTATCTCGGCTGCACCATTTCATCAGATGCAAGGATCGACAATGAGATAGACAACAGACTCGCCAAGGCAAATAGTGCCTTTGGAAGACTACACAAAAGAGTCTGGAAAAACAACCAACTGAAAAACCTCACAAAGATAAGCGTATACAGAGCCGTTGTCATACCCACACTCCTGTTCGGCTCCGAATCATGGGTCCTCTACCGGCACCACCTACGGCTCCTAGAACGCTTCCACCAGCGTTGTCTCCGCTCCATCCTCAACATCCATTGGAGCGCTTACATCCCTAACGTCGAAGTTCTCGAGATGGCAGAGGTCGACAGCATCGAGTCCACGCTGCTGAAGATCCAGCTGCGCTGGATGGGTCACGTCTCCAGAATGGAGGACCATCGCCTTCCCAAGATCGTGTTATATGGCGAGCTCTCCACTGGCCACCGTGACAGAGGTGCACCAAAGAAAAGGTACAAGGACTGCCTAAAGAAATCTCTTGGTGCCTGCCACATTGACCACCGCCAGTGGGCTGATATCGCCTCAAACCGTGCATCTTGGCGCCTCACAGTTTGGCGGGCAGCAACCTCCTTTGAAGAAGACCGCAGAGCCTACCTCACTGACAAAAGGCAAAGGAGGAAAAACCCGACACCCAACCCCAACCCACCAATTTTCCCCTGCAACCGCTGCAATCGTGTCTGCCTGTCCCGCATCGGACTTGTCAGCCACAAACGAGCCTGCAGCTGACGTGGACTTTTTACCCCCTCCATAAATCTTCGTCCGCGAAGCCAAGCCAAAGAAGATATATGGTAGGTTGGCACAACATTATGGGCTGAAGGGCCTGTACCAGGCAGTTGTGTTCTGGATTATAAGCTGACCAGGCCAGATCCTAAGGGGAAAGGTCTGAGGACAACCCAGGTCTTCCACACTGTGACAACGTCTGGAACCTTTCCCAAATTGACAACACGTACTCAGCGAGCATCTGTTTAAATTAATTTGTTTACATCGATACTTTCAACTTTTTATAAAATGTTTTCTGATAGTCAAGATCATTTTTATAAAATTAAAGCAGCTGGACGATTGTGGGATCTTAGCCACCTGCTTAATTTGTTCTATCGTACTGCTTCGAATACTGGTACAGAATCCATTCTATGAAATTATTTTACACAATTTTCCAAAATTTATTTGCTAGTCTTTATAAAGACTTTGTCCTCCATGATAATATTACCTCTACTACAAGTGCCACAACTTTTGAGAAATAAAGCTAATTTTTGGAGAACTGGTAAGTCAATCAATGTCTTTTTTTTTCTCATTATTTCTTGTATCCACTGATTCTACTTCATTCTCCTGAAGTGAGATCAATCTTTGCTGTTGTTATTTTTGTTATCCTTTATTGCAGGGGTGTCAAACTCAAATTCACGGAGGCCAAAATTAAAAACTTGGACTAAGTCAAGGGCCGAACTAAATATTTATTGAAAATTTTTTAACAACATCTGCATGTTTTCTCTTCTTTCAACATATGTAATGTTGAACTTTTTCTTATTAAAATAAATGTTTAATAATAGTTTTGGATAAACTCTTTCCAGAAGCATTAACAAATGAGAAATAAAATATTCAATAAATAATAGAGGATTTGTCAAATGTTGCTAGTGTGCTGACAAATAGTAAAATCTGAGGTCTATTGAGAATGTGGGAGAATAACATGATTCTTGAAACAATCAAATGGGTGACTGATTGTGGGCATGAACTCTAGCAGGGTTATTTGCCATGCCCTTTTTCCATTGGTACAGATATCCTTTGATTTACACACTTTTCAAGTTTTATGCCTAATGAGCTTGAATCCAGGTGCAGGACCATTTTTAACCAGGAATATATTTATCACTGTGACATGAAACTATTGGAAGATCGTTTTATCCTGAGATTAAAGTTCATAATACTTACTCAGGCCTGTGTGCGGGAGGGCGGGGTTTGCGGGCGATCGGGTTGGACAACGACAGTGCGGGGGCATCGGCTCTCGCTGCAGGGCGGCATCTCGGCGGATCAGCGGCCCTGTCACCGTGAGTCGCGGATCGGCCTGCGGCAGCGAGGGGGAGTGGGCAATGGTCCTGGCGAGGTCAGGCCCCCCCTGAGTTTCTGCCGGACCCCCCTTGACCTGCTGAGTTTCTCCCAGACCCCCCCTTGACCTGCTGAGTTTCTGCCGGACTCCCCTTGACCTGCTGAGTTTCTCCCGGACCCCCCTTGACCTGCTGAGTTTCTCCCGGACCCCCCTTGACCTGCTGAGTTTCTCCCGGACCCCCCTTGACCTGCTGAGTTTCTCCCAGACCCCTCCCCCTTGACCTGCTGAGTTTCTCTCGGACCCCCCTTTGACCTGCTGAGTTTCTCCCGGATCCCCCTTTGACCTGCTGAGTTTCTCCCGGATCCCCCTTTGACCTGCTGAGTTTCTCCCGGATCCCCCTTTGATCTGCTGAGTTTCTCCCAGACCCCCTTTGACCTGCTGAGTTTCTCCCGGACCTACCTTGACCTGCTGAGTTTCTCCCGGACCCCACTTGACCTGCTGAGTTTCTCCTGGACCCCCTTTTCTTTCCGTGCCGGTGTCCCAGGACCTTTCCAGGGCAGTCTCCGTGCTCAGGACCGCGCTGGGATCCCGGTCAGCGGTGGAGGAGCAGGTGAGCATGGCTAATCCCGATCCAGCCCACGCCACTCCCGAGATTGGCGGGGGGTTCCACCCTACTTGCCCGACCAGCCTCGCTCTCCACGTGTACTCCGGGCACCTGCCGCTGGTCCGGTGGGAAGGCGCAGGGCAGCCGGCGCCCCCATCGCCCGGCGGGGAGCCCCAATCTTCCCTCCGGCGTCCCAACTCCATCTGCAGCTCCAAGAAATGCTGTGCCACTGGTGTTCCGGGCGCTGGGAAGCGGCCTTGGCTTCCCCTGACACCGGCCAGGCCACGCTGCGGTGGGGGGGTGGGCGGGGGGACACGACAGCGTGTTTATAATACCACCCACCACTACTTTTCAAGGACCAGGATTTTTCTCTCTCTCTCTCACCTTGGGACACAGCGGTTACTGTGCATGCGCTATACTGGTGCGGCGGCCAGCGGGCCACCTCTAATACATTTTTGATATGATCTTGCGGGTCAAATATAATTATATCGTGGGCCAAATTTGGCCAGCGGGCCAGAGTTTGACATGTGTGCTTTATTGGGTTGACCACTGCCCCCTCCCACTATTGAAAATTACCCCGCTATTCTTTTTCCTGTCACACCAATCCAGTAGTTCCTTATTTATATTTTTTGAATTCAGAGAAGCATTAACGATCACTGTTTTTTACGGTTTATCTACCGTAATGTTACACTTTGTTTTTCCTTTGCAGCATTGTCATCAGTGGGGAGAAGTAATCCAGATGAATGAATGATTCATGAGCAGTGTTACTGGTTTTACCATCTAATGTGATTAAAGTTAATAGCTATTGTACTCAACACAAATAAAAGAGCCAGTCAATCGAAAGGTTGAGAGAATAGTTTTCACAAATAAAAGGCCAAATGTTCAATTAGGTGTTCAAATCTATTAAGCTTGAAATCCAGCAAATAAATTATAAAACCTCAGACATGTGTAAATGAGAGTGACTCTTTTATCTTGTGGCTCACACTTTTAAAACATGCAGAATGTAGGAGTATGATGTTCAGTGCTGACTAAATTTAATGGCGCGCCCTTTTGACGATGTTTTGCCTACATCTACCTAATGCACTATAACCAACTAGGGTCGGCACCAAGGTGGGGGGAATCACAGGCATTTCCCCCCCCACAAGCAAGGCAATGCACCACCCCCCCCCCCCCATATTGTTGTGGCTATTGCTCACCGTCAGACCCACACCCGCCTCTGTCACTAGAGTGCGTCAAACATCGCTAGCATCTAGCTTGATGCACACTAGCCACCCTCTTTCCCCCACCTCTCCCACTGAGCAAGTGAAGCCAGTCCCCCCCTCAAAAAAAAGAATACTCAACTCCCAACTTGACTACAGAGTACACATAAAAATCTTGCCTATTAAGTTGTCTGGTCCACAAAGATAACATGAAAGACTGCAGATGCTGTAATCTGGAGCAAACAACCGATTGCTTGAGGAACTCAGCAAGTCGAGCAGCCTCAGTGGAGGCAAAGAGTTACTTGACATTTTGTGTTGAGACCCTGCATCAGAACTGAGGGTTTTGAGAGGAGATGGCCAGTACAAAGAGGAGTGAGGGAGGTGATAGGAGACCCAAATAGGTTAAGGTGCATGATGGGAAGATGGAATCATGTGGTGAGAGGAATGAAATTCAGTAATGATAGCATGGGGAGGGAGGGTCTCCTCAAACATTTCCCATTTGTCCATCTTCCCTCCTTTATCTAGTTCAACATCACATTCCTTGCTTATCCTGTTGCACCATCTGCAGCCTCTTTTGCCTTCATTTATCATCTTGGACTGTCTCTACTATCCAGCTCCATTTGCTCCCCTTTTTTCTCCTTATCTATTTCTGCCTATCACTCATCACCTGATGTCTCCCAACTCCATCTTTCCCTTGTGACTTCATCTGCCCATTAACCCCCCCCCCCCCCCCCCACTTAGCCTGGTTCCACATGTCACATGCTAGCCTCTGTCTCATGAGACCTTCTTGCCTCTTTATACCTTCAATTTCAACCATCTACACTCACTCCTGATGGAAGGTCTTAACGCAAAATATTAACCATCAAGATGCCACTTGACCCACTGAGTTCTTCCAACAGATTTTTTTTTTGTCCTCTAGGACCTTCTGTCTATGAAATGAAATTCAGGCTCTCTGAATTGACTACATTTCTGATACATCCTCAGGGATACCATTATGCTGGGAGATTGAATTCATTTTGGATTATAGAAATAGTTGCTTTCTAATTGTTTAAAAATAATTGTTATTTATAACAGTGACTATTTTTTAAAATATAATTGAAGCAACCAAAATTTCACTCTGTAAAACATGACAGTAATGCGCAATAAAACCACAATAAACAAAAACCAGCAAGATCAAATGCAAAACAAAGAAATTATGGCTAAACGTTTTAACCTTGTTCTCAATAATACAGAGAGAGAGAGAAAGAGATGCTTGTGCTTTCTCAGCACATCCCGACCTCCTCAGAAATATTAACAAAATCATTGATAGTTTTAAACTTTCTCATCTTATAGTAACCAGTCAACATTTCTTATCATTGGGTGTGCATTTAGAAACTATAACTCTGCATTCCTTTATAGATTTAAAATGAATTATTTGCCTTCTTAATGGATGCATAAACAATTTCTATGGCAGCATATTTTATTATAACATTCTATTTCTGGATTTATTTCATTCAGTGAAAAACTGGTAACTCGACAGGTTTTACAAATCGTATATTAAAGTGCAAAGAAAATTAATTCAGTTTTGCATCAGAATGGGGGGGGGTTATTGCAATATGCAGTGTATCCTTAATATTTATACTTTAGTAAAAATATTTTTAATCTCACCAGATAACTTTTATTGGTTGAAATTTGCAGTTGTCCTGACAAATAAATTATCAGAAATTGACAGAAACATCTGTACTTTTATCCATTCTTAGCCTAAGGTGATAAAAGCAAACAGTTGTGGCAGTGATTCATGACTATTCCAGAGAATGCATTGCCTGCAGCCTTTTCCATTTGCAATAGAAGGTAATTTTAGGTACTTACAAACTAGTAATGCTGTAACTGGAATAAAAAGTGTAGTGCTCCTTGCATGAGGTTTGAATTAGTTTTTAGTGCCACAGGAAGCCATAATTATTGTTTAGCAAACTTTCTGGCCCTTAAAAAACGGTTATCTTTAAATATAATGGTTTTCACGGTATCTTCAATCCATTTAGTTATGAGATTGCACCCACTTTAGTCTTCTGTACTTATTCCAGACTTCATATTGTGATCTGCAAAATGTTCTAAATATTAGCACATTGTGTTTTTCAATTCTGGCTCGTTGTCAGTGGGGATTCACCAATGTGTTTGTCTAACTGGATAAGACTGTGGAGGCTGGACTCCAGCAATCATTGGAGCTCGTGCGTGACACCAAAGAGTCGTAAAGATTCCAAATGTTTTGGGCATATTCTTCAACATTGCTAATGGACATCACCCTGACTGCAAAATCCAGGCCTAATTAGCAGTTGTAGTCTCCTGTCAAAAGCTACCTTTTGTATTGTAGAGCAAATATACATTCATTGTACAAATTTTGGAATCACTGAATCACTCGATGAGAGTGATCTTATTAGTCCCAATTTCCTTTATTTCCTTTTCCTCAACTCTACAATTTTGTTTCGCCACTCAAGTATCTGATGAGATCACTTTTGAAACCAGTGGCTGAATCTGATGTATTGTATTTTCCAAGATCATGACCATTCATTGGGTAAAATATTTTTCCTTGCATCAATACTTTTGGCAAATACCTTGCAAATCTATGTCCTCTGATTCTTCACTCTCCTCTATAAAATAAAGTTTTTTTAAACTTTTTCACGCTGTTTAGATTAGTCATAATTTTGATGCTCTATCAATCATCTCTCAGCTTTCTGCTTCAAGAATAATTACCTTATTTTCTATCCAATGTCGTGACCCCCTCAGCGCCAAGAATAATTTGCTAAAATCTCTAGAAATGAATACAATGATCTTGTTGTGGGCCCCCGCAGGATTGGGAGTTTGCGGTGGCTGGGGGAGGGGGACAAAGGGCTCTAGGAGGAGCATGACTACTGGGGTCAGGAGGTGGTGATAGCGTGCCATCTATTTATTTAAACTCGTAAGCAGGTTCCATTAAACAATTCTGTTGCTTCAGCTCATAGACGATGTTTGTTCACTGCATCACTCACTACAGTGGTGACCCCAATGGTTCAAAACGATTTTTTGAACCTAGATCAGGATACACAGAATGCCATTGTGCTCAAGCTACCGGTTTTTTGGACCTCACAATCACAGGTTTGGTTTGAGCAGGCCGATACCCAGTTCCACCTTCGTCAGATTGTTGCTGACACTACTTAACATTGCTATTTCATCGCATCACTAGATCAGGACACTGCGGAGCGCATCGTTGAAATCTTACACGAGCTTCCAGCCAACAATAAGTACGAAGCTATCAAAGCTCTTCTTTTGAACTTTCCCACAGCAACAGGGTGGCAAGGCTCCTTTGTATGGAAGGTCTAGATGACCGCCCACCTTCTGCATTGATGAATGAGATGCTGCACCTCATGGATGGGCAGATTTTCCAGGAAAAGAAGCCAGAGGACATCCATCTGCTCCTTGCAGACGATAATTTCAGCGATCCCTGTCGATTGGCTTCCCACACGGATAAGCTAAAGCATGCCAAACAGCACGGGGAAGCAACCATTGCTCGTGTGGTGATGCAATGCCAAATGGCATGAGCTATACCTACTCCTGACGGAGATGCGGGGTCAGACTCGGTGGCAAGAAGCAGGAGGAGAGAGCAATGATGCTATTATCACCAGAGGTGGGGAGCTGCGGCCCACCGGTGCTGACCCCCAACCCCCACTGGGCCGCACCTGGAAAATGCCGTGGCCGGTTGTCACTAGTACCAGTGATCCCAGCCACAAGGACAGCTTCATCTACCTATGGGATCGGCATTTGGGTCAGAGTTTTCTCACTGACACAGGAGCAGAGGTTAGGATATTGCACTCCTCTGGCCCAGATATACATTCTGGAAAGAAGGGGCCTTACCTGAGAGCAGCCAACAACAGCAGCTGCAGAACATATGGGGTAAGGACAATACCACTCAATTTTAGCTCTTACCAATTCAGACAGTCCTTTACCATTGCCAGCGTGTCTCAGCCGCTGCTGGGCACTGATTTTTTATGAGCATGTGGCTTCGTAGTGGATTTAAAAGGTCGCTGTCTGGTTAATTCTAAGACAATTGAGTCACTTGGTTTACAAATTGGCTTATTACCCGTGCCACACCTTGAATCTGTGACCCCCTCAGAGAATGAGTATGCCAAAATCCTGGCCGGCTTTCTGAGTATCGTCACTCTGCAGATCATGGAAACCCAGCCCAAGCATGGAGGACAGCACCATATCCCGACAAATGGATGGCCTCATCATGCACGAGTGTGCATTCTGCCTCCAGATAAACTGCAGTTCGCTGAGGAGGAATTCAGGAGAATGGGGAGATGGGCCTAGTTCAGCAATCCAATAGCCCATGAGTGTCCCCACTTCATATGGTTCCCAAAATAACTGGTGGCTGGAGGCCTTGTGGGAACTATTGTCGCCTTTACAAGATTATTATGGCAAATTGATACCCAGTTCCCCACATACAGGACTTTACACGGTGTGAAGATCTTTTCCAAGATTGACCTGGTACATGGTTACAATTAAATCCCAGTTCATCTGGACGACATTCCAGAAACAGTCCTCATTACCCCTTTCGGGCTTTTCAAGTTCCTGCATTTGACATTCGGTTTGAAGAATGCAGCCCCGACCTTTCAATGACTCATGAACACAGTAGGCCTGAGCCTCGACTTGGTGTTTGTATATTTGAATGACATCCTCGTTGCCAGCCACTCCCGTCAGGAACACCGGGCTCATCTTCCTCAGCTCCATCAGTGGCTCATGAGCATGGCTTAGCAATTAATCTTACAAAATTCCATTTCAGCCTAACGTCCAATTACTTCCTCAGTCATCACATTGATCAACATGGGGTGATCCCCCTACCATCGAAGTTTGAGGCCATCCATAAGTACCCCAAACCATTAAGGGACTGCAGGAGTTTGTCAGCATGATAAATTTCCACCACCATTTCATGCCAGAAACTACCAAAATAATGCAGCTGCTTATCAAGCTCTTGTCTGGACAACGTAAAGAGCTGAAATGGGGTGAAGAGGCCATGACTGTGTTTGAAAAAGCCAAAGTAGCACTGGCAAAAGTAATTATGCTGGTGTACCCACTGATCGACGTGCCAACAGCTCTCACGGTTGATGCATCAAGCATGGCTGTAGATGGGGTACTGGAACAGCTGGTCTATGGCACCTGGAAACCCCTGGCCTTTTTCAGTTGCCCCTTGAGGCAACCTGAACAAAAGTACAAAGGTCTCTATCCTGCCATACAACATTTTCATTACTTTCTGGAGGCCAGAGAGTTCACGGCTTTTACAGACCACAAGCCGCTCACGTTCACTTTCACTTAGACGTTGGATCCATGGTCAGCCCAACTGCAATAACATCGCTCATACATCTCAGAGTTCACAACATCTCTATGGCACGTTGCAGGGAGAGACAGTCTGGTCGCTGACACATTATCTCGCACAACCATTACGTCAGTCAATTCTCAGTTTCCGGGAATAGAATGTACGGTTTTGGCAGCAGCTGAGCAAGAAGATGAGATAGTCGCATATTGTACTGCCACCTTGGGCCTGAAGTTCGAGGATGTGAAATTTGGACCAGCAAGTTCCACGCTACTTTGTGATGTGTCCACCGGACAACTGAGGTCGATTGTCCCTACTACCTGGCGACGTTGGGTATTCAACACCATACACGGTTTAGCTCACCCTTCTATTCAGGTGGCAATAAGGCTCGTGGTGGATAATTTCATGCGGCACGGATTGTGCAAGCAAGTTGGTGTTTGGGCAAGGAGATGTATCCCATGTCAAACCCTCATTGCTCATTGGATAGCCTGCTTTGGTTTACCTATGGATATCTCCTCTGACAGAGGGGCACAGTTCACATGCGGGGTATGGGCTGTAATTGCACAGTTGCTGCACTGTACTATGGCCTATACCAGTCTAACGGTATAGTGGAGACTTTTCATTGACACATGAAGACTGCCCTCATTGGCACGCCTCAAGAGTTCGGACTGGATGGACAAATTACCCTGGATACTGTTAGGTATACGTACCATGCTAGCTACTTCCTCAGCCAAACTGGTGTATGGAGCTCCCCAACAGTCCCAGATGAATTCACCCGGCAGCGTATGGGCAGCAGGCTTCTCCCATTTCTTTACTGACACACCTGAGAAAGAAGGTGGGTCCAATGGCACCATCCCAACCAACTGGCATGGACTTCTGACGTCCTATATTCTGGCCGAGCTTAAGTTCTGCCACTATGTGTTCCTTCACAGGGATGCCATTGCAACAGCCATAAGAGGACCATTTTAAGGTGCTGCAGAATGCCCCCACAGTGGGGGGCAAACAAGAGACTGTTTCAGTGGATCACCTTAATCCAGCACATTTGGACCTGGAGCAACCGATACAGGTAGCATGCCCCTGGCGCAGACGGCATCCATTCTAGCCATATAGGCGAGACTGCAGTGTCACCTCTGAACTCCAGTTCTGGGGTTGGGGAGGGCATGTGGCGAATCGCACCACCCTATTATTGAACCGGCATCAGTATTTGTGGGCTCCCCACAGGATCGGGATTTCCCGGTGGCTGGGGCAGGGGTTGCAAAGGACTCTGGGAGGCGTGTGACTTCTGGAGTCAGGTGATGGTGATAGCATGCTAATTGTGTTTATTTAAACTCCTGCGAAGAAGGTTCCATTAAACAATTCTCTTGGTTCAGCTCACAGACGACTCCCTTTATGTGCTTTGTTCACTACACCGCAGGCTTACAATATCCTGCCAAACCTTCAAAGATTTGTGATCATTTCACTCCATGCATTTTAGGTTTCTCCACATAGCACTTTCCTTCATTCTTCTTTCCAAAATGTTTCAATTCACATATGTGTTAAATTCCATTTGCCATCTCCATCAGACTTTAGGCTCTTGACTTCTTTATTACCATTTATAGCCAAGCCCAAGTTATGAATGAATTGTATTCAAAGGGAACACCAGTACAGGTACAGGTTTTTCCAGGCAAGAAACAACAACTCAGCTCTACTCTGACCTTCTCCTGAAGCCATCTTGTTTTAACAACACCTCTTGTTCCATGGGTAACTACGATTTATTGATTAAAACACAAAGGAAGTTGCCTAATTTCACCATGAAAGCTAATTCAGTGGCAATGAATGTCTTGGGGGGTAGGGGAACTGAAAATTCAAGTTTCATAAATGTTGTACCTTTAAGTGCCCACTAGATGGTAGTGATTCTTCAACAAGGTTGTGCTGTTATGGTTTAATAAGATAAGAATGCTTAACTAGCGAGTTTGAAATTGTTTACAAAAGCAAACTATTTCGCCCATTTAAAGGCCAAATAAGTGTCACTCCTAAATTATCACTGTCAGATTTTTACTTAAAATTTGTTAAGTTGATCTTAGTGATAGCACGGAAATTTATCGCTGTTACATGGAAATCTGATGTTTCATTAACATTAGATGGCATGCTGAGATTCAAATTTGTATTCCTTTAGAAAAAAAGTACATATAATTTAAGGGATTCTTTATTTTTGCAATGAATTAAAATTGATTTTTAAAATTTATTTTTCCTGATCAGTGAAGTTTTCCCTGATGGTATAATAATTTTATGATGTTTTTGAGGTCTCTGAGTGTCAACTAATGCAATTTGAATTAATTAATTGTAATCATTTTATAATGAAATATCATATATTTTAGTTTTGAAGATTAGACTAGTTTAGGGTGGAGTGGTTTAATAGGGGGTTTAGTTTTTATTTTTAGTAGTTAGTTTTTAGATCTTAGATTTTAGGTTTTTTTTAATATATATATATATATATATATATATATATACTTTCAGCATATATTTGTTAACAGTCTATTATGGTATATTATTGTTAATTACTTGATATTATATATGTTGAATAAATAAAATATTTTTTAAAAGCCAAATTATAAAATGCAAATACATTAGAAAAAAATCCTCGTGTCTGCATGGGCTTTCCCCATCATGGGGAAAGCCCATCATTCGAAACATACTGGGGGTATAGGTTGATTGGGTGTAAATTGGGTGGCATGGGCTCATGGGCCGAACAGGCCTGTTACCTTGCTGTATGTCTAAATTTAAATTTTAAAAAAGATCAGAAGACAATGATAATTTAAATGCCTTTATTAAGAGTGGATGTTTAATAATTCACATATCTAAGCATTTTAAAGGTTATATGATTCCAATCCGTCATTGTTAACCACTAGTCTAATATTCCTTTGTAAACAGCTGGTACACCAATGTACTTTTGTTGACTTTGCTTAAATAAGGCATTACATCATTTAACATGTTGAATTTTCTCATTGCTGCAGGTATGCTCAGCATTTGGAAAATGCCCCCAGAATTTCCTGGACTCCTTGGGGCACTGAAAGAGAATATGGAGGAATCAGGAAAATTAATCCACTTGATAGTAACAGGCCAAAGACTGCGCATTCTATATTAATGGAAAGGAGTCACAGACATTTTGGTTATGGTGGATACCCTCATCCTAGGTTTGTTTTATTTGTGTTTTTTTTAGAATTTATTTTAATGTTGTAGCGGGTGGTGCAGTGAACAAAGTGCATCAGGAGTCATCTGCGAGCTGAACCAACAGGATTGTTTAATGGAACCTTTGCAAGAGTTTAAATAAAAACCTAACCCCAAAAATTGCACACCTCCCAGAGTCCTTTGCAACCCTCCCCCCTCTCACTCCCCCAGCCACCGGAGACTCCTGATCCTCCAAGGCCCCTCAACTATGGATGTCGGTTTGATAATGGAGTGGCGCAATTCACCACATGACCCACTTCACCCCCCCCCCCCCCCCCCCCCCCCAGAACTGGAGTTCGGAGGTGACTATATGGCTAAGATGAGCTGGTGGAGAACTTTGCGTTGGGGCATGCTATCTGTACCGGTTGCTCCAGGTCTAAATGAGTTTGCTGCTCATGTCTAGAACAAACGTTGTGGTGTCATTCTGCAGCACCTTAAAAGGGCCCTCATATGGTCGTTGCAATGGCATCCTGTGGGCATCCCTTCAAAGGAATACATACTGGCAGTCCTTAATCTTGGCCAGAACATAGGAAGAAGTCCATGCCAGGTGGTCGGGATGGTGCCATTGCACCCACCTCTCTCAGGCATGTCAGTAGAGAAGTGGGAGACTCATGCTGCCCATTCGCTGCCAGGAAACCGTTAGGGGGGCTCCATACACCAATTTGGTCGAGGAAGTAGATAGATATTCTTTTGGTGGTACGTTTACTGAACAGTACCCAGGGTAATTCACCCATCCAGTCCAGACCCTTGAGGCATGCCATGAGGGTTGTCTTCATGTGTCGATGAAGATTCTCCACTATACCATTAGACTGGGGATGATGGCCCATAGTATGGTACAGCTGCATGCCAAGTAACTGTGCGGTTACAGTCAATAGTCTGGATGTGAACTGTGCCCGTCTATCAGAGGAAATGTCCAATGTGCGATGAGGGCTCATGCACAAGCTGTAGTGGTGGTGTCCGAGAGCAGAACAACCTCTGCCCATCTTGTAAATCTGTCCACTGCAGTAAAAAGGTGAGTAGCACCTCTGGATGGGGGTAACGGCCTAACGATGTTGACTTAGATATGATCGAACCATCTCTGCATCGGGGCGAAAGTCTGCAGTGGAGCCTTGATGTGGCGCTAAACTTTCGAATTTCGACATAACCATAACCATATAACCATTTACAGCACGGAAACAGGCCATGTCGGCCCTTCAAGTCCATACCGGTTCATTTGAACAACTCCACTAGCTCCTCTGCAAACTCCTGAGGAAGTAGAGGCTTTCTTCATGATGCCATTGGTTTGTTATATTTATGCTTTAAAATTCCTTAATAATTGCTGATGAACTGAGAAGAGCTGAAGTGCTCTAGGGTGTTATTGAGATGGATAACACACTTTGCCTCCAGCCAACCCATGTAGCTCATTCAATTAGTACTATAAATATTCTAGACTCATTAATATTGCATTTATTGCAATGACAGAGAAGTTGGAAGATATCCTCAGGTAAGAAATAAAGTCAACTCCAGCAATTGAAAACTATTCTCCACAGAACTAACTTCAATGACATGGGATACATGTCCTTGCTCAAACGTCAACTTTCTTGTGCAATCTGTGCCACATGAATTTGTCCGCCACGAGCCTTGTAGAAGGGTGAGCCAAACCGTGTATGGGGGTCGAATACCCGAAGTCATGAGGTAGTAGGGACAATCGGCCTTGGTTATCTGGTGGACACATCACAAAGCAAAGTGGAACTTGCTGGTCCAAACTTCAGACCCTCTAATTTCAGGCCTGTGATGGCAGCCCAATATGCAACCATCTCATCTTCTTTCTGAGACACTGCCAAACCTGTATTACTCTATTCCCGGAACCGGAGAATAGACTGACGTGATGGCTGTGCGACATAACGTATCAGAGACCAGACTGTCTCTCCCTGTAATGTGCCATATAGAAGTTGTGAACTCAGACATATGAGAGATATTGTTGCTGTCAGGCTGAACATGGATCCAACACCTTAGTGAAAGTGAACGTGAGCAGCTTGTGGTCTGTAAAAACTGTGAAATCTCTGCCCTCCAGAAAGTAACGAAAATGTTATATGGCAAGGTAGAGAACAAGGAGTTCTCTGTCAAAAGCACTGTACTTTTGTTCAGGCTGCCTCAGTGCAGTGAACTGGAATTCACTGTCTATGGGTAGATTAGATGGCCGACCGCTCCTTTTGGCTCGTCTCTTATCGGTTCTGATATAAACCCTTCTTTCCCGCCTTACCTCCAATTTACCTAGAGACCATTGTAGATGCTGGCCATTAATTATAAGCTGATAAAAGCATGTTTGTGCTCCAAATAATTCTCTGGGTACTATCAATCACGTTACACTCATGTGGCGACTGTAAGAGGTCACGGGTTTCCAGGTGCCATGGACCAGCTGTTCCAGTACCCCACCTACAGCCATGCTTGATGCATCGACCATGAGAGCTGTTGGCACGTCGATCAGTGGGTGCACCAGCATAGTTACTTTTGCCAGTGCTACTTTGGCTTTTTCAAACACAGCCATGGTCTCTTCATCCCATTTCAGCTCTTTAGGTTGTCTAGACAGGAGCTTGAAAAGTGGCTGCATTATTCTGGTGGCTGCCGGAAAGAAATGATGGTCGAAATTTATCATGTTGACAAACTCCTGAAGCCCCTTAATGATGGATGGCTTGGGGAACTTATGGATGGCCTCAACCTTAGATGGTAGTGGGACTGCCCTATCTTGATCAATGTGATGACCGAGGAAGTCAATGGGCATTAGACCAAAATGGAATTTCGTAAGATTAATTGCTAAGCCATGCTTGCGAGCCGCTGACAGAACTGATGAAGATGTGCCCAGTGTTCCTGTCGGGAGTGGCTGGCGACGAGAATGTCATCCAAATATATAAACACCAAGTCTAGGCCCAGGCCTACTGTGTCCATTAGTCATTGAAAGGTCAGGGCTGTGTTCTTCAAACGAATGTCAAATGGAGGAACTCGAAAAGCCCAAAAGGGGCAATGAAAACCGTTTTGGAATGCCGTCCAGATGAACTGGGATTTGATTGTAACCATGTACCATGGAAAAGATCTTAGCACCGTGTAGGTTCACTGTAAACTCCTGTATGTGGGGAACTGGGTATCAATTTTCCGTTGTAATCTTGTAAAGGCAACGATAGTCCCCACAAGGCCTCCAGCCACCAGATGCTTTGGGAACCATGTGAAGTAGGGACACCTATGGGCTATTGGATTGCCGAACTAGGCCCATCTCCTCCATTCTCCTGAATTCCTCCTCGGTGAACTGCAGTTTATCTGGAGGCAGAATGCATGCTTGTGCATGAGGAGGCTGTCCATTCGTCAGGATATGGTGCTGTCCTCCATGCTTGGGCTGGGTTTCCATGAACAGCAGAGTGACGATACTCAGAAAGCCGGCCAGGATTTTGGCATACTCATTCTCTGAGAGGGTCACAGACTTGAGGTGTGGCACAGGTAATAAGCCAATTTGTAAACCAAGTGACTCAATTGTCTTAGAATTAACCAGACGGCGACATTTTAAATCCACTAGGAAGCCTTGTGCCCATAAAAAGGCAGAGCCCAGCAGCGGCTGAGACACGCTGGCAATGGTAAAGGACCGTCTGAATTGGGAAGAGCTAAAATTGAGCGGTATTGTCCTTACCCCATATGTTCTGCTGCTGCTGTTGTTGGCTGCTCTCAGGTAAGGCCCCTTCTTTCCAGAATGTATATCTGGGCCAGAGGAGTGCAATGCCCTAACCTCTGTTCCTGTGTCGATGAGAAAACTCTGACCCAAATGCTGATCCCATAGGTAGACGAAGCAGTCCTTGTGGCTGGCCATGACTGGTACTACTGACATCCGGCCGCAGGCTTTCCCAGGTGTGGGCACGGTGGGGGTTGGGGGTCAGCACTGGCAGGCCGCAGCTCCCCACCTTTTGTGATAATAGCACTACTGCTATCTTCCACTGTTTCTTGCCACCGAGTCTGACCCTGCATTTCTGTCAGTGGTAGGTATAGCTCACACCATTTGGCATGACATCGTCACATGAGCAACAGTTGTTTCCCCATGCTGTTTGGCATGCTTTAGCTTATCCGTGTGGGAAGCCAATCGACAGGGATCGCTGAAATCATCATCTGGAAGGAGCAGACGGATGTCCTCTGGCTTCTTTTCCTGGAAAATCTGCCCATCCTTGAGGTGCAGCATCTCATTCATCAATGCAGAAGGCGGGCGGTCATCTAGACCTTCCATACAAAGGAGACTTGCCACCCTGTTGCTGTGGGAAAGTTCAAAAGAAGAGCTTTGATAGCTTCGTACTTATTGTTGGCTGGAAGCTCGTGTAAGATTTCAACGATGCGCCCCGCAGTGTCCTGATCTAGTGATGCGATGAAATAGCAATGTTAAGTAGCGTCGGCAACAATCTGACGAAGGTGGAACTGGGTATCGGCCTGCTCAAACCAAACCTGTGATTGTGAGGTCTAAAAAACCGGTAGCTTGAGCACAATGGCATTCTGTGTATCCCGATCTAGGTTCAAAAACTCACTGTAGTGAGTGGTGCAGTGAACAAAGCACAAAAGAAGCCATCTATGAGCTGAAGCAACAGAATTGTTTAATGGAACCTGCTCACGAATTTAAATAAATAGATGGCGCACTATCACCACCACCTGACCCCAGTAGTCATCCTCCTCCCAGAGCCCATGAACACCCGAACCTGCGGGGGCTCACAACTACGGATGCTGGTTCGATAACAGAGTGGCGCGGATCGCCACAATATATTGAGTTAAATATAGCATCTGATTTGATGAAGGGATGGTTCAAAAGAAATACAAGTTGAATCTGTGAAAACATTAGTTCATCTGCAATAAGATCATTGTATTCATTCCTAGAGATTTTAGCAAATTATTCTTGGGGCTGAAGGACCGAGGAAGACAATGGACATTAGGCCAAACTGGCTCTTCTATGATTAATTGCTAAGCCAGGCTCGAGAGCCACTGACGAAGATGTGCCCGGTGTTCCTGATGGGAGTGGCTCGTGACAAGGGTGTAAACCCAATGTCCAGGCCCTGGTCTATCATGTCCGTGAGTCATTGTAAGGTCTGGGCTGCGTTCTTCAAACCAAATGTCAAATGGAGGAACTCAAAGCCCAAAAGGGGTATTGAGGGCTGTTTATGGATTGTCGCCCAGATGAACTGGGATTTGATTGTAACCTCGTACCAGGTCAATCTTGGAAAAGATATTAACGCCATGTAGGTTTTCTGTAAAGTCCTGTATGTGGGGAACCGGTTGTCAATTTGCCGTTGTAATCTTAAGGCAACAATAGTCCTCACAAGGCCTCCACCCACTAGATGCTTTGACAATCACGTGAAGTGGGGATACCCATGGTCTATCGGAGTGGCAAACTAGGCCAATATCCTCCATTCTCCGGAATTCCTCCTTGGCCAACTGCAATTTGTCTGGAGGCAGCCCGTGTGCTTGTGTGTTGGAGGCCATCCATTCGTCGGGATATGGTGCTGTCCTCCATGCTCGGGTTGAGCCACCTTGAACTGCGGGGTGATGATGCTCAGAAAGTCAGCCAGGATTTTAGTGTACTCATTCTCCGAGAGGGACACTGAGTCGAGGTGTGGCATGGGTAATGCGGCAGTTCGTAAAGCAAATGACCCAATCATCTTAGAATTAACCATATGGCGACCTTTTAGTTCCACTAGGTGGCAGTGTGCACCTAGAAAGTTGGTGCCCAGTAATGGCTGAGACATGTCAGTGATGGTAAAGGACCATCTGAATCGGGAAGATCCGAAGTTGAGTGGTATTGTCCTTACCCCGTATGTTCTGGTGTTGCTGTTGTTGGCGGCTATCAGGGCTCTTTTTTCTACAACGCGAATCTGGACCTCCTGTGTTGACAAGAAAATGCTGAACCAAATGCCGATCCCTCACGTAGAGGAGGTTGTCCCTGAGACCGGCCGTCATTACTACTACTGATGGCCAGCCTCAGCATTTCCCGGGTGTGTACAGTAGGGTCGGCACCGGCGGGCCGCAGTTCCCCACCTTTGGTTATAACAGCACCATTGCTCTCTTCCGCTGCCTCTCATCACCATGTCTGACCCTGCAGCTCCGTCAGGAGTAGGTATAGCTCACTCCCTTTGGCGTAGCACTGCTGCACAACCAACAGTCAGTTTCCCATGCTGTTTGGCATGCCATAACTCATGCGCAGGCAGCCAGTCGACGGGGGTCACTGAAATAATTGTCTGCAAGGAGCAGATGGATGTCCCCTGGCATCTGTTCCCAGAAGACCTGTTCAAAAAGAAAGCAAGGCCTGTGCCTGTCCATGAGTGCCAGCATCTCATTCATCAAAGCAGAAAGTGTGTGGTCACCTAGGCCTTCCATATGAAGGAACCTTGCCACCCTGTTGCTGTGAGAAAGACCAAAAGCCTGAGTAAGAAGAGCTTTGATAGCTTCATACTGATCATTGGCTGGAAGCTGGCGTAAGATTTCAACGATGCACACCGCGGTGTCCTGATCTAGTGATGCGATGACATAGCAATATTAAGTAGAGTCAGCGGCAACGTGACGAAGGTGAAACTGGGCCTCTGCCTGCTCGAACCAAACCTGTGGTTGTGAGGTCCAAAAAACTGGTAGCTTAAGCACCATCACATTCTGTGTATCCATAGCTTGGTCCAAAAAATAGTTTTAGACTATTGGGGTCACCATTTCAGCATGTGGTGCAGTGAACAAAGCACAACAGACGTCATCTGTGAGCTGAACCAACAGAATTGTTTAATGGAACCTTCACAGGAATTTAAATAAATACAGTTGACACATTATCACCACCACCTGACCCCAGAGTTGAGCACCTCCCATAGTCCCTTGCACCTCCCGGCCACCGGGAACTCCCGATCCTGTGGGGTCCTGTAACTATGGACATCAATTCTATAATGGAGTGGCATGGTTTGCCACAATGTACCTATAGAGAGGTGAAAACTGACAGATATACCACGCTCAGCGAGGATAATTTAACAGCAGGCAACGTGTCCATTTATGGTGAATTTGAAACAATGATTTGATGCAGGCTGTTACGTTACTGAATTGGAATGCCCTATCTATATTTTATTCTGATATTGAAGCCAGCGTTTCCCATGTGTGATGAGTTATTTTCATGCGAAAGCTTGGTGTTCAAAGTGCAACCAAATGTGCATCCACGTAGCCTGTAAAAACACAGAAATGCTGGAGGAACTCAGCCTGTTGAGACCAGCTGAGGTTCTCCAGCATTTCTTTGTGTTTTTACTACAATCACAGCATCTACAGACGTTTGTGTTTCTCAACCACATAGCCTGTTCCCAAATTGAACTGGCAGCTGAATGCCAGAGGTCCCCAGACATGCCTTCCTTATTGGAATGTTACTTTCTCTTTACATGGATACATTTTCATTTAATAATGATAGATGATCGTAGTTTGAGCTGCTTGTGAATATTTTTAGGGTTTTTTTTTTGTTGATGTAATTAATTATATATGCTGCTATTTTAGCAGCTGCCATTGAATGGTACTTTGAAAGATTTTTAACCACCTCTGACAATGCTGGCTATGTGCATTTTATCCATAAATCTAAAAAACTTTTCATCTGACAATATTTTAAATGTTTGGGATGTCCTCTGCCTGAGTTACGAATTATAATTAAATAGCAGTGTATCACCTATGCTGCAAACCTCCTTTATAAGTCACTTCAGGGTTAGCTAACAGATATAGATCATACTAAATAAGAAGTCCTTACACATAAACAGCATCCACCATAGGAAATGCAAACATGAATATCAATTGTGTAAGTGATTTCCTCTGCACACCTTCCTTGAGAAAGTGAAGGCAGGAAATGTGGTGAAGTCCCACCATCTGGACTTAGACCATGCACAGATGTGTAATAAAACTTGCTAACTACCTTGTGTTGATACCTTGCCATTCTGAGAAGAGCTTTCAGGGTGTTAATTATTAATTCATTGCTGCAATTGGTGATTACTTTTGATAATTATTAGGAGACCTTTAGCAGTATGTTGAAGCATCTACTAATTCCCTCCTTGTATTTTTTGTGCAGTGATGTTATCATTGATCAATATTATGATCTTACCCAGTTGAAGAGGAGTCAACTTCGCTCCACTGATCAGCTGTAAGATTTACTCCATGAAATGCTGTTCCATTTAATATAAAAATATTGTTTTTCTGTGAAACATGTAGCAAGGAAATTCTGCTAAGGACCAAAACAAAGTTATCTTGTTGTAAGTCAATGTGAATAATTCTTGTTACATCATTTTAAAGACTGATGTGGTAGAAATTCTTCATTGTAAATTTTCACATGTCATTTTGTTGAGATGTCACAAGGTGAAAAGATATTACAATGCACAAACCTTAATGTTCATTATGCATATTGGAACAAGAAATGCCAGGCCTTGCTTGTGGATTTGGACACAATGGGCTTTGTACCTGTGTTCTCCAATCATGGCTAAATAGCGAGATCAGGTGTGCAGGCAGAAAATAACTGGAGTGGGGTGTAGATGATCACAGACTGTGGATTCACAAATAGTTTAGAAAAGGCTTGGGGGAGATGGAGGTTAATATCAGACTGAGCTGGAGAGGGGGTGATGAGGGCAAGGATAGGATAGGGTGGGGAGGAGCTCAAAGGATTCGAAGGATTTGAGTTACTGGGGAGGGGATATAATTATCAGTAATGTGAAGATCAATGTAGAGTTGGGACTTGTGTTGGTGGAGAGAAATCCTGAGGACTTCAACAACAGAGTCTGATCTTTGCCAGCAAATTAGCAGTGACATTGGAGAAAGAGCAGGAATTAAGGACCATATTTTAGTGCGATGGACATATCTGTGTATAATTTCCATACAGTAAACTCTAGAAACAGTCATTCCATTTGATATAGATAAGGTATTGATTGACTCAAGTCCAAATGACAAAGGCACTCCCAGTTTCACATCATGGCTTGCAGGAATTTCTAGGAATCTTGAAATAAAATGTGGAACAGACTTTAACCTGTTCTCTGGCCTTGCAGTGTAGTTCCCAGTAAAGACTGGGAAAACCTTTGCATAATTCAGATGGATAACTGACGATGAATCTCTTGATTTCCCTACTCTGTATTATATGCTTATATATTGAACTGTCAATCTTTTCTTGTATACTTGACCTCTAAATTGTATTTCGATATTTTTCAATTCCAGGCTTCCAAGTACTAACGAAATGGCAATGGAGTGAGTAAATTGTGCTTTTCTTATTTTCAATATAAACCCTCGAAGTATTTAGTTGTTTAAATGAAGTAAATAACATTCCAAAATGGGAATTCAATGCAAGACCATTTGAATTATGCTACTCAGAATTAGGAAAGCGTACTGATGATATGCTTAGAGTGAAGGGCCACATAATGAGAGTTGATCTTTCGTATGGGTGCAGGCTGTTTGTAAAGCTGAAGAATTTATCCCACTTTCCTGGGAATATTTGTGATTGGCTAAGTCTGAGAATTTTTGTTCCACGGATCTTAATGTGAACCAAGTGTATCCACAGCATGGAGTCATAACCATCAGGGTATGTTCAGGCTGCTGTGAACAAAATTGCTTTCAGAAATTACTTGTAATTTTTTTTACCCACTTCAATTTCATGCCTTTCTCAGTGTCACTGTATATGTCATCTCAACATTTTTTGGAAAATTTTATTTATTGATCATAATAAATCACAATAATAACATGAGTAAATACATAATATTTTACCCCGTATAACCCCCAACCCTCACCCCTTTAAACTACCCCCAAAAGAAAGAAGAAAATAGAGAAGAAAAGGAGATCAACTTACATAACAACCTTCAATTATTGCCATGGTTTGGTGCAACCCCATCAATTTGTGGGGGTGGGGGGGGGAAAAAACTATTACAAATTCAATCTCATATCTCAGATTGATGAGAAGAGGCTGGATCAGTTTATTTATAGATGGAATTCTCAGCTTTTACAGAGTTATAATTTACCAGTGTTGAAACATTTAATGGAATTATGGACCAAGAAGAATGAAATTATAGGTATAGAAGGTAAAATCTCAGCTTAAACTCCTTTATTTCAAAATTAGCTTTTTCCTTTTACATTAAATAATCAACTTTTGAAACTGTGAGAACAGAAAGGAATTAGATTGGTAGAAGATAGTTATGAGTCTGGGTATTTTATTGATGAAAGAGAAATATGAAATATCTTCAAATACTTTGTTTTCTTATTATCAGGTTAAAGCATTATTGTTGGATAATTTTGGCCATATGTGACGGTTACCTTGACGGTCTAAATTTGAAATTTTACTTACTGAAGGTGGTAAGAAAGGATTTATATCTGAGATGTATGCGTTATTACAGAATAAAATGTTTAAGCTGGATATTTATAAACCTAAACTAAAATGGGAAAAAGATTTGTCCTTATCTATTTCTCAAGATGACTGGATGACTATGTGAAGACAGTATGACTAAAATTGTAAATGTAAGGTATAGATTGGTTCATTATAATTTTCTTCATCAGTTATATTTAACCCATGAGAAATTAAGGAAATATACGTTTATTTCCTCTAATTTATGTTTTAGGTGCTATAAACAAGTTTTTTTTTTACATTCTATTTAGCCACGTGAAACCTTCTTGGAATAGAATTAAGGAACTTTTAGAAGCTTTATTTAAATTTAACATTTAACTTGATTCTATGGTATTTTTACTGTGTTATATTAAGAAATTGAGTTTAGAATTAAAATTAGATAAGTCTCAAATTGCTTTTTTGAGATTGGCTTTAGCTGTGGCTAGAAAATGTTTGGCAATTACTTGGAAAAATGAGACTGATTTGAGTATTCAACGATGGCATTTGGAAATGATCTCGCCATTAACACTTTTGTTGGATTTTGCTGTAAATTGGCTAACACATTCCTCTACTACAACCATAACTACATTTCTTCATTCACTGTAAAGTCTTTAAGAATATTCTGAGATATTACGTTCAAAGTTGAAATTTATTGTCACAGTACATACATGGTATCACGTACAACCCTGAGATTCTTTTGAGGATTAAATGCGAAAGAAATACAAATCCTCCTTTTGTTTAAGGACCAGGAACTCTGAGAACATGGAAGGTTTAATCCATCAAAAGAGATGAATGAAATAGTGCAGCACACAAGACCTATTACTCAATACATTACTCTCTAAGTATTGCTACAACTGCTAGCCTAAGGCTTGGCTGTAATGAACTCCTTTCACAACCTACACAGCCCATTTTTCTGTCTGCATGATTTTACATCATGAATCTTTTAAAGTTTTTTTGAATTTCCGAGTACTTTTTCATGGGAAATACATGAACTGCAGATGCTGGAATTATGAATAAACAAAGAGAAGCTGGAGGGTCTCAACGGATCAGGCAACATCCATGAAGCAAAATGGTCAGTCAGTGATTCAGGTCAGGAACCTTGATTGGATTGAAAGTGGGAAGAAACTTTCATTCATTCATTCATTCATTCATGCAGTTGAAACTTAATTAGACATGGTGCATTGGCTGGCTTTCTGTTAATCAAGATATCTGATGTTACTTGTATATTGCTTGTTTCATATTCAAAATCTAAAATATGATTGCTTTGCCATCATGCCACAGTCCTCCTGCAAATGCTGCAGACTGGGATTTTCTTGGCTTTAATTAGTTGAAACATGAATATTTCTATTTTTGCTGATCAGCTGCTGATGGCATTTAACATCATCAAAATTGATACTCACATTCACAGATCGGGAACTTTGTTCCTCACTTTGCACATGATTACTCCATTTCCTCATTGGCAGGGCCTAATCATGGATAACATCATTTCAACCTTGCTGACCATCAACACTGACACCTCAACGTTGCGCGTTAACTCCCCTGCTCTGTACTTTTAAAGATTGCATTACTAAGTTTAGCTCCAACACAATCTATAAATTCACTAACGATACCACTATTGTTGGCTAAATAAAGGGTAATGATGAGTCAGATTATAGGATGGAGGTTGAGAATCCCCAGAAAAGTGCCAGAACATCAATCTTGCTCTCAACATCAACAAGACCAAGGAACTGATTGTGGACTCTGGAAGGGGAAACTGTGTGACCATCCACATTTTTCATCAGCAGGATGACACTGGAAAGGGTTAGTTCCTTCATGCATGTGGACTATGAAAAATATATTGACCGGTTGCATCATGTGAGATTTGGTAGCTAAAATGCCCAGCAATCCAAAAGAGTGCAGGAAGCCAGTCCCATCTTGAACACCATCTTCTCATACATCAGAGAAAGCAGCCAAAATCCCTCTGGCCATGCTCTCTTCTCACTTCAGGCAGAAGGTGTAGCAGCCTGAACAACAATTTGTTAATCCAACAGCTATGAGGTTCATGAACCTCCCCTATCATTTGAACCTTAAAATTTCTGCAAAATATGTCTTCAGTTGTGAGACATTTTTTGCACCACCTGCAAACTGTAATTTTTCTCTTTTCTCTACCTGTTATAGTTTCTTGATTGCGATTTGTGGTATCTTGTGTGTTAATTATACTTAAATTGTTGTTAGTGTGTTTTACATGGAAGCTAAAACAAGGTTTCCATTGCATCTGTGCATTGTACTTATCAATATGACAATAAAACTCAATCACTCATTCATTATCACCCCAAAAGTGACTGTCCCTACCAATTGATAACAATCAGACATAATCAAATCAAGTAATCCTTTTTATTTCATTAAAATACATTAAACCTGGAGAGGAAAAAAACACAATTTTTTCACATTTTAAAACAAATGTCACCATTTTTTGTAGTCTTATGTGCAGCTTTGGATAGGAGGACCTTTCAACCTATAATATATTTTAACAGAAAAGTCCACAGTCACTTATTATCAAGCAATACACAAAACCAAGGCTACACACAAATTCAATGAACTTCACCTAATGTTCCGTCTGGGCACCCTCCAACCAGATGACATTGGCATTGACTTCTCTAGGTTCTGTTAAGTCTGCGCTCCTGCTCTCCCTCTCTCTCTCACCCATCCCTCTAGCTCCTTTCCTCCATCTCCCCACCCACTTCTCTACCTCCCCAATCACTTCACAGCTTTATTTCTCTTTTGTCCTCCCACACATATCCACCCTCTTGATTATTGGCCTTTTTTCCTCCCCCTGCTGCTGTTTCCCTCCTCCTCTCCCACATTTTCTTTCAGGAGCTTGCCTGCTTTTTGACCATCCTTGACGAAGGGCTCAGATCTGAAAAGTTTAATATCCTTTGCTACCAAGATGCTGTTTGGCCTGTGGAGTTTCTCCAACACTTTTGTGTATTGCACCCTATATTTGTATTGGGTTTAGTTTAAAGCCCTCCAAGTTCTGTTAATTTTCACTGATTATAGGAAAATCTGTGTCAAATCTGGAGAGAGAGTCCCATGTTTTTGTTTTTTTTCCAGAGTCAATAAGTTACTTCCTTTCATCATTTATTCAATAATCTTTGGCTTTAATTTCTTCCAGCCAGTGTATCATGGATGTCCAATCATTAAATCAATGTGCTTCCAGTTCTTGGTCTGTTTCCTGAAATCTGTCAACTGGTTACTCACTTTTTGCAATTAGAAACATCTTGTTCGTATTTACTCAAAGTCTCACTGGTGTTAAAACCAGTCAAAACCCCTCTGAATAACAGCTTCTCAACTTGTCATACAGTGGTCTCTAATTTTGTGCACTGCCTTTGAAATCATACCATCTTGTTTCTGTTACCTTTACAAATTGCCCTTTTGTAAACAAGCAGATGCTGGAAAAATAAAATTTATAATCTTTTGCACTAAATGTCATTTGTTAGATCCTTGTCTATTTCACTGATTCACCTGTGGTCTCCTGCCTAGAGAAATGGAAGCTACTGTAGGCCATTGTCCATGATCCTGTCCATTCCTTTATGACTGATCATGTAATCAAGAGGACAGTGTTGCTGCAGTTGTGATAACTGCAGTGGTGCTGATGTTATGGACTCGGGAAGAGCAGAAGAGTCTTTCGGTGCTTTGTTGTGGGGTTCCGCCTGATGGCCCTGTACAGACTTGTATTGCCACTAGAATGAGCCTGATGGTGGTTCTTCTATCAATGATCCTCGGTGGTCTGGCATCCATGTTCATCAACCCAGATCGAGGGTTGTGGTCTCTGGAGAAGCAGTGAATTTGTAGAGAGCACTGAAATGGGGAAACATCACTTCTCTTTTCACTGACTGACACTCACACTCACTGACAAGGAGAAGCCTGGATGAGGACCCTGCAGAGTAGGAAGTCACAGCAGCAGTCCAATGCCAGGGTCAACAAAAGAAGGCCTCACATCAGTCCAGGGTCACTAGGAATCAGATTGTGGGAACTAGGGATTGGGACTGGGATTTGTGAAGGTGCTGACAGCCCCTCAACTGCTTAGGGTGACTTGGATGCCTTGACTTGTTCATTGATGGACAAGATAGGATTTCATACAGCTACGCAGGTTGCAAGAGTGCAGGAGGCAGAGGCATCAGAGGAGGAGGTGGGATGCACAGACACTCAATGTCTCTGAAGCGACTCCTTTGTTTCTCTTTCTTATCTTGATAGAGACACCATATTCCTGACCCCTGTTTGTGTATCTGCATTGGGAAAACAAAGGGAAAAAAAAGTTATTTTCCAAGAAAAGGAATCTTGAATATATGTTAATACTTTTTCGTCAATCTCAAAATTATCTTGGTATTGAAACATCTTTTAATCTCATGATTGAATATGCTAACATAGGGAGGAGTCACGTGATGGAGTAGTGGCCGGACGGAGAACTCCAGCCCTCTCCAGAAAAGTCGGGAAAAACAAGAGAAAATACAAAGGCACAGAAATAAAAGTTAAAGAAAAGTGAGTATAAAGGTGGAAAGAAGATGGAGACAAAAAAAGAAAAATCAAAATCAATGGAAAGAAGAGAGGAAGAGAAGACAACGGAGGAAAAAGGTGAAGGCCTTACCTGTCCGAAGAAGCCCGCTGTGGAGAGAGGAGCCCGCATCCTCAGGTCGGTAGAAAAAGAACTACAACAATGGCTCGCAGAGCCGAGTAAAAGTGCGCAACCGCGCATGAAAAAAAACACACCGACGGGAGGGGGGACCAGCTGGGGAGTCGATCTCCACAGCCGGCAACAACAGCTGCAGAACACCTGCAGCAAGAAGAGACCACAGAAACAATGAAAACAAGACAGAAGAGAAGGAAAGGGCAACAAAGAAACAACAGATGGCCAACCCAGAGGAAGAAGAAGAGGAAGAATACAGTGAAATAGATGAAGGGAAAGGCAAGGTAAAGGATATACTTTCTCTTGTTAGAGGATACATGGAGTCATTTAAAGAATGGCAAACACAGGAATTCAATGATTTAAGAAGAAGAATAAACAACACAGAAGAGAAAGTGAATAAAATAGATATGACCTTAGCAGAAATGGGGAAAAAAATGGACAAGATGGAAGAACGGGCAGTAGCAGCAGAAATGGAGGTAGAAGACTTAAAAAAGAAATTGGAGGAATCTAATAAAAAAACTAAAGAGACACAAGAACTACTAGCTCAAAAAATAGATATAATGGAAAATTATAACAGAAGAAATAACATAAAGATAGTGGGCCTTAAGGAAGATGAAGAAGGCAAGAATATGAGGGAGTTTATAAAAGAGTGGATCCCTAAGACCCTAGGATGTCCAGAACTACAGCAAGAAATGGAAATAGAAAGGGCACATAGAGCATTGGCCTCTAAACCACAACCACAACAAAAACCAAGATCTATTGTAGTAAAATTCCTAAGATATACTACAAGAGAAAAGGTACTGGAGAAGACAATGGAAAAAGTAAGAGAGGGCAACAAACCACTGGAATATAAAGGGCAAAAAATCTTCATTTATCCAGATATAAGTTTTGAACTCCTAAAGAAGAGAAAGGAGTTCAATACAGCAAAGGCGATTTTATGGAAGAAAGGGTATAAATTTATACTGAAGCATCCTGCGGTATTGAAAATATTTATTCCAGGACAACAAAACAGACTATTCTCGGATCCAGAAGAAGCACGAAAATGTGCAGAACAATTACAAAAATAGACTGAGGGATGAAGACAGGTAATGAGAGTAAAAATGATCACGATTGATATGTATGTGGGTAAAGACAAAAATAGACTGAGGGATGAAGACGGGTAAGGAGGGTAAAAATGACCACGATTGATATGTATGCGGGTAAAGAGGTATAAGAGTGAATAGAGACAAGGTGCATACGTGAATGTATCTGTAATTAGAGGAAAATATAGATAGTATAGACAAGAATTAATAAGGGAAGGTAATGGAATAGAGAGAATAAGGAGGGAATTAAAAGAGTGACCTTTGTGACATATGAAAAGTGAAATCTTTTCTTGGGGGGGCTGGGTGGGGGATAATAGCGGTCACTGCAAAATCAGTTGACGCTTGCGAGTGGATTCGCAAATCCAAATGGAGAGGGGAGATGTGGTTGTCCGACAAGGGATAAAGGACAACTCAGGAGGGGAAGGGGAGATTGGGGATAAAGAAGATAGAAATAGGAGAATAAGGAAAATGTTGTATGTTGTAGGAATGTTGTCTTGTAAAGAGTTGAAAATAAGAAAACAGAAATGGAAAAGGAGGAAAGGTAATGATGGAAAAACGGAAAGAGAAGATAAACAAAATATAAAATGGCTACACTGAACTATATGACTTTAAATATTAATGGAATACATAACCAAATTAAAAGGAAGAAACTACTAAATTTACTGAAAAAGGAAAAAATAGATATAGCATTTGTCCAAGAAACACACTTAACTGAATTGGAGCACAAGAAATTAAAGAGAGATTGGGTAGGACATGTAACAGCAGCATCGTATAATTCAAAAGCAAGAGGAGTGGCTATATTAATTAGCAAAAATGTGCCATTTAAAATAGAAGAGGAAATAATAGATCCAGCAGGGAGATATATTATGATAAAATGTCAGATATATTCGGAGCATTGGAATCTACTTAATATATATTCACCTAACGAAGAAGATCAAAAGTTTATGCAAGATATCTTTTTGAAGGTAGCTAATACGCAAGGGAACATACTAGTAGGAGGAGATTTCAATCTGAATTTGGATCCAAATATGGATAAAACGGGGAAAAAAATTAACAGGAAGAACAAAGTAACCAAATTTATAATTAAATCAATGCAAGAAATGAAACTTGTGGAGATATGGAGGAAACAAAACCCAAAAGAAAAGGAATACTCATACTACTCGACTAGACATAAAACATACTCAAGAATAGACCTATTTTTGTTATCAGCTAGTATGCAGGATAGAGTAAGAAAAACAGAATATAAAGCGAGAATGCTATCGGACCATTCACCCTTAATACTGACAGTGAAGCTAGAGGACATCCCTCCAAGAATGTATAGATGGAGATTAAACCCCATGCTACTTAAAAGACAGGATTTTAGAGAATTTATTGAAAAACAATTAAAAATGTTTTTTGAAGTAAATACGGAATCAGTGGAAGATAAGTTTATACTATGGGACGCAATGAAAGCATTCATTAGAGGGCAAATAATAAGTTATGTAACCAAGATGAAGAAGGACTACAATCAGGAAACAGAGCAGTTGGAAAGGGAAATAGTAAACATAGAAAAAAAATTAGCAATGAAGGAAGATACAATTAAAAGAAGAGAATTGGCGGATAAAAAAATAAAATATGAAACATTACAAACATATAAGGTGGAGAAGAATATAATGAAGACAAAACAGAAATATTATGAACTAGGTGAAAAAACACACAAAATCTTAGCATGGCAGCTTAAGACAGAGCAAACTAAGAAAATGGTATTGGCAACAAGGAAAAAAGACAAACAAGTTACATATAATCCGAAAGAAATTAAGGAAAACTTCAGAGAATTCTATGAACAATTATACCGAACTGAAAACGAAGGGAAAGAAGGGAAAATAGATGAATTTTTGACTAAAATTGAACTACCAAAACTACAAATAGAGGAACAAAATAAATTAACAGAACCATTTGGAACAGTAGAAATACAAGAGATAATAAAAAAATTACCAAATAATAAGACACCAGGAGAGGATGGACTCCCAATAGAATTCTACAAAACATTTCTTTCTTTGGCTTGGCTTCGCGGACGAAGATTTATGGAGGGGGTAAAAAGTCCACGTCAGCTGCAGGCTCGTTTGTGGCTGACAAGTCCGATGCGGGACAGGCAGACACGATTGCAGCGGTTGCAGGGGAAAATTGGTTGGTTGGGGTTGGGTGTTGGGTTTTTCCTCCTTTGCCTTTTGTCAGTGAGGTGGGCTCTGCGGTCTTCTTCAAAGGAGGTTGCTGCCCGCCAAACTGTGAGGCGCCAAGATGCACGGTTTGAGGCGATATCAGCCCACTGGCGGTGGTCAATGTGGCAGGCACCAAGAGATTTCTTTAGGCAGTCCTTGTACCTTTTCTTTGGTGCACCTCTGTCACGGTGGCCAGTGGAGAGCTCGCCATATAACACGATCTTGGGAAGGCGATGGTCCTCCATTCTGGAGACGTGACCCATCCAGCGCAGCTGGATCTTCAGCAGCGTGGACTCGATGCTGTCGACCTCTGCCATCTCGAGTACTTTGACGTTAGGGATGTAAGCGCTCCAATGGATGTTGAGGATGGAGCGGAGACAACGCTGGTGGAAGCGTTCTAGGAGCCGTAGGTGGTGCCGGTAGAGGACCCATGATTCGGAGCCGAACAGGAGTGTGGGTATGACAATGGCTCTGTATACGCTTATCTTTGTGAGGTTTTTCAGTTGGTTGTTTTTCCAGACTCTTTTGTGTAGTCTTCCAAAGGCATTTAAAGACCTACTAATACCGCCCCTCCTGGATGTAATCAACCAGATTGATGAGACACAAAACTTACCAGATTCATATAAAACAGCAATAATTACAGTGATACTAAAACAAGGGAAAGATCCACTCTCACCAGCGTCATATAGACCAATATCATTGCTAAAAACAGATTATAAGATAATAGCTAAACTATTAGCAAACAGATTAGCAGAACAGGTACCGAAAATGGTAAATTTAGACCAAACTGGATTTATCAAAAAAAGACGCACAACAGACAATATTTGTAAATTTATTAACTTAATTCATGCAGTAGAAGGAAATAAAGCACCTGCAGTAGCAGTTGCTTTAGACGCAGAGAAGGCCTTCGACAGAGTAGAATGGAATTATTTGTTCAAAGTATTGCAAAAATTCAGTTTACCGGAGAAGTATATTAATTGGATTAAAGCATTATATAAGGGACCGTTAGCGAAAGTGACAGTAAATGGACATGTATCAAAGCAATTTAACTTAAGCAGGTCAACGCGGCAGGGATGCCCACTATCACCGTTATTGTTTGCGCTGGCTATAGAACCACTAGCAGAATTGATAAGAATAGATAATAATATAAAAGGAATAAAAATAAAAGACAGGGAATATAAAATCAGTCTATTTGCGGATGATGTGATAGTGTACTTAACAGAACCAGAACCATCAATAAAAGAATTATATAAGAAATTGAAGGAATATGGAGAAGTGTCGGGATACAAGATAAACGTAAATAAAAGTGAAGCAATGCCTATGAATAACGCGGATTTCTCAAAATTTAAGAAGGAATCCCCATTCAGATGGCAAATGCAGGCAATAAGATACCTAGGTGTACAAATAACCAAAAATCTAGGCCAATTATATAAACTCAATTACAATCTACTAATGAAAAAATTACAGGACGATTTAGAGCATTGGAAAGAGCTACCACTAACACTGATAGGAAGGATAAACTGTATTAAAATGAACATTTTTCCAAGGATACTATACTTATTTCAGGCATTGCCAATACAACTGACAGAAAAATTCTTCAAAGAGTTAAAGAAAATGATAAGGAAATTTTTATGGAGAGGGGGGAAACCGAGGATAGCACTAGATAAATTAACAGAATGGTATAAACAAGGAGGCTTACAACTGCCAAACTTCAAAAAATTATTATAGAGCCGCACAATTAAGATACCTATCAGATTTTTATCAAACAAGGGAAAAACCAGACTGGACGAGATTAGAATTAGATAAAATAGGGGAAAAGATACCTGAACACATATTATATAAATGGGACGAAAAATTGGTACAACATAGAACTTCCCCAGTATTACACCATCTCCTCAATATTTGGAAAAAGATTCATGTAGAAAGAAATAAAACAAATTATCAATTACCAAAACTAATATTGACGCAAAATAAGCTACTCCCTTTTACAATAGACAACCTTTCCTTTAGAAAATGGGAAAAAAAAGGGATTAAAAGAATAGAAAATTGTTTTTCAGGAAGTAGATTCTTATCCTTTGAACAAATGAGAGATAAGTACAATATAACTGGAGATACAGCGCTGGCATATTACCAACTGAGATCCTACTTGAAAGATAAATTAGGAAGCAACTTGAGTTTACCAGAGGGAAGTAACCTTGAATATGTGATTACAGATACAATGTTAATCAAAAGATTTATAACAAATATGTATATTAAACTGCAAGAAAAGGAGAATAAGGAAACAAATGGTAAAACTAAACAAAAATGGGAACAAGATTTAAATATAAAGATAAAAATGGAAACATGGGAGAAATTATGTTCTGGAACGATGAGAAATACAATAAATACGAGGCTACGCATGATACAATATAATTGGTTACACAGACTATACATTACACCGCAAAAGTTAAATAAATGGGACCCAACAGTATCTGATAGATGTTTTCGATGTAAAAAAGAAAGGAGAACAACAATTCATGCAATCTGGACATGTGAGAAAGTAGAAAAATTTTGGGATGATCTCAATCAGATATTAAATAAAATAACAGAAAACAATATACCAAAGAACCCAGAGATCTTTCTCCTAAGTAACATAAAAAATAAAGAATTTGGAATTGACTTGGAGGATGCACAAAAAAGATTTGTTAAGATAGCCCTAGCCGTAGCAAAAAAATGTATTATGTCAACCTGGAAATTGGAAGATAATTTGAAAATACAACAATGGTATATAGAAATGAATAAATGTATTCCATTAGAAAAAATAACATATAGTTTAAGAAATAATATTGAAATATTCGAACAAGTATGGGAGCCTTACATTAAATACAATAGCGAAAACCTACCGGGAACAAACATTACCTAAGTTGATGGAAGGAGAAGAGAAGAAAAGAATGGACTCAGTAGAATTTCTGGTGTATTTTTGTTGAATGACAACATTGACTGACTGGCTTAATGCAACCTAGATTGTATACCTAAAATGGATGAGGGGTGGGGTGGGGTGGCTTGGGAGGAGGGAGGGGGGGGGAGAAAAAGTCACTGTATATGTGTGAAAAAGAAAAAGTGTATATCATGGCTAAAGTGATTTATGGTGTGAAAAATAAAAAATTTTAAAAAAAAGAATATGCTAACATACTGAGTATCCATTGCCTTAAAGATAGAGGATTACAAAGATCTATATCTCTGGGGAAATAAATATATCTTCACCTCATCCTTCACTGAGAGTATTCTCTTTAATCCCAGATTAACCAGCTAAAGAAAGCAGCTTCTTAGAATCCACAGGATCATCTTTTGTGCTTCTCAGATCAAGTGAGCATCAGTTAATGCTCTTAACATTTCATGGGGTGAACCTCTCAATCGAGGCATCACCCAGTGAATCCACACTAATGAATAAAAAACAAGTGCATCCTTCCTTTGGTAAGGAGACCATAAACTGCATGGTCACCTTGGATATGTGATCAGCCATGAATGAATGGTGAATCACTTTTCCAATTGTGATCTTATCAAAACCCTCTGCAATTTCAGTAAGGTTTCCTCAATTTGGACTTTAACAATAAAATCGACATAACATTTATCCTCCAAATTACACATATCTTCAATATCACTAACATATTAAGATATCATGAGTTTCCATAGAAAAGTTGACTTGGGATTACAAACTGGGCTGTTTAAAATTGCCAAATATTACTAGGCAGCCCAGACAAGGTTTATCACTTAACTCTTTGAGGAAGCACCCCACCCCCCCCCCCCCCCCAACTTCCTGGGCACAAATTGAACTACATGCGGTAGGTGAAAAGCAGGAGAATTTATATATAAATGAGACACTAAATTAATTTCAAAGAAAGCAAATAACCCCATACTAAAGCATGTACTTCAGATATGGCAAAGAAAAAAAATCAATGTATTGAATTGAAGGTGGGGATATCTCCCAAGATGCCCTTGACCTAGAACAACTTAATACCATGACTCTGGACAATGAGGTCCTGGACAATGAGGTCCTGGACAATGAGGTCCTGGACAATGAGGTCCTGGACAATGAGGTCCTGGACAATGAGGTCCTGGACAATGAGGTCCTGGACAATGAGGTCCTGGATGCCTGGTGCCAGAAAGAGATCAGGTATATCAAGGATTGTTACAGTAAGGGCAACTCGTGTCATTCAAGCAATTTGTCTAATAGAATAGTCTTCTGCTATCTGCAACTAAGATATTTTTAAGGGGAAATTTGAACCATCTATTACCCTGCCCATGTGTCGTGACTTGGAGATTCTAATTTGAATGGGGGATTATGCACAAGTTATAATGTATTCCATATTCCAAAATTACCCGAAGCCAGGCTTGCACAGGTCAAGGGAAAGGTTGGAGTCAGACTTGGGCTCAACAAACCATGAGGAGTAATGGTCAGACCTGTGTCTGGACAGCATACCAGTTACTAATGCCAAATACAGGTTGGTGCAATATGATTTCTTGGACCAGCTCTAGCTTACACCATAAAAATTACATAAATCGAAACCAGAAATCTCAGAAATGCATTTTAAGTGTGGTATGGAGATTGGAACCTTTGTCCACTCCACCTGGCTGTGTTCAAGGGTGAGGTACCTTCTGGGAGGACCTGGGGATATTCTGAAAAAGATTACAAAGGTGGATTTTCCACAGGATCTAGAGTTGTACCTTCTGGGAGACAAAGGGGACATGAGTTTTAGACTGTCCAAACACCAAATTAATACATGAACGTTGCCTTGTCAGTAGCCAGAAAGTATATAATGGTTACTTGGAAGTCTGACCCTCAACTAAATATGACACGGTAGAATATGAAAATGCAGTGTTGCATTCCCCTGGTGAAAATCACATGCAATTTATGGAGGAAATATGACACATGAGAGTGTGGAAACTTTATCTGAAACACATAGATGCACAGATATAATTTCACCCCTTTGGGATAAAGGAAATGAAGCAACCCATCCCAGCAGGGAAATGATTGGCTTCAAAGAAGTGGGATGTGGCACAAGCAATGTGCCCTTGTTTTTTGACCCTTACTCCTTTTCATTTAAGTACCTGGGTGTTTTTGGAGTTTTTCGCAAGGGTTGTCCTTACCAGTTTTTGTGTTTTTTGTATTTGTATAATTTATATAACTTTATTCTCGGTTGTGTTGGGCATGGGGTGGGTGGGTGGGGTTAGGGAAGAGAAAAACGACTCTGAATGTTATACATAAATGTTGAAAGAAAGTGAATTGTTGTCTGAATCCATATGTCTTTGAAAAATAAAAATAACATATTTTATTAAAAGATATCTGTGATAAGTAATTTGTTATCGGTAAAGATATGTAGACAAAAGAAAGAAATGTAGCCAGAGAGAATGTAAACAAACTGCAAATAGAGAAAAGAATAAATATTCAGTAATAAATAAGATATTCCCTTGGACCCTGAGGGAGACTAGTGCAATTGCAGAGGCTCTGGCAGAAATATTTAAAATGTCCTTAGCCATGGGTGTGGTGCTGAATGATTGGAGGGTAGCTCACATTGTTCCGTTGTTTAAAAAAAGCTCCAAAAATAACCCTAGAAATATAGGCCAGTGATTCTGATGTCAGTAGTAGATAAGTTATTACAAGGTGTTCTAAGAGATTGGATATACAATTATTTGGATAGCCAGAAACTGATTAGGGATAATCCACATAGCTTTGTGTGTGGTAGATCTTAAGAGTTTTTCAAGGAGATTACCAGAAAAGTTGACAAAGGAAAGACTATGGCCTTTGACAAAGTCCCACATGGGAGGTTAGTCAAGAAAATTCAGGCACTAGGTATTCATGATGAAGAAGGAAATGGATTTGACAATGGCTAAACAGGAGAAGCCAGAGAGTAGTGGTGGATGATTGCTTCTCAGACTGGAGACCTGTGACTAGTGGTATGCCTCAGGGATCTGCACTGGGACCAAGGTGGTTTGACATCTATATCAATGATCTGGATGTGGTAAATTGGATCAGCAAGTTCACAGATGACACTAAGATTGGAGGCGTTGTGGACAGCGAAGAAGGTTCTCAAAGCTTGCAGAGGGAACTGGACTAGTTGGAAAAATTGGATGAAAATTGGCAGATGGAATTTAATGCAGACAAATGTGAGGTGTTGCATTTTGGAAGGACAAACCAAGAAAGGTTATACACATTGAATGGTAGGGCACTGAAGAGTGCAGTAGAACAGAGGGACCTGGGAATATAGATACATAATTTCCTGAAAGTGGTGTCACAGGTGGATAGGTTGTAAAGAGAGCTTTTGGTATATTGGCCTTCTTAAATTAAAGGATTGAGTATAGGAGTTGGGATATTATGGTAAAGTTGTATAAGACATTGGTGAGGCCAAATTTGAAATATTGTGCGCAGTTCTGGTCACCTAACTGCAGGAAAGATATCAATAAGATAGAAAGAGTTCAAATAAGATTTACTGGGATGTGGCCAGGACTTCAAGAACTGAGTTACAACGAAAAGTTAAACAGGTTAGGACTTTAATCCCTAGAGCGTAGAAGAATGAGGGAAGATTTGATAGAGGTATTTAAAATTTTGAGGGGATAGACAGAATAAATGTATATAGGCTCAATTTTAACATTTAAGAAGAATTTGGGCAGGTACATGGATGGGAGAGGTATGGAGGTCTATGGACTGGGAGCAGGTCAGTGGGACTAGGCAAAAAAGATGGTTCAGCACAGACGAGAAGGGCCGAAGAGGTCTGTTTCTGTGCTGTAGCGTTCTCTGGTTCTAAATAATGTGCAAAGTAAGAGTCCTTAAATGATGGATTGAGTCTGCTGTTTAGCAGTCTGATGGTGGAGGAGCAGCAACTGTTCCTGAACCTGGTGGATCCAGCACCTACTCCTGATGGTAGTAGTGAGAACCGAGCATGTCCTGGGTGGTGTGGATCTTTTATAACTCCTACTTCTCAGTAGCATGCCACATAGGTTTTCTTGAATGGGGGAAGAGAGTTTTGCCGGTGATTTACCTTTTGAGGGCTTTCTGCTCAGAGGTATTGGTATCCCCATACCAGGCCAGCACACTTTCCACCTGCACATCTGTAGAAGTTTACTAAGATTTCCAATGTCATTCTGAACCTCCGCAAAATCCTGAGGAAGTAGAGGTGGGGATGTGCTTTCTTCATGGTGACATTACTATGATGGGTCCAGGAAAGGTCCTCCAAGATAGCAAATCTCAGGAATTTAAATTTGCTCACCTTCTCCACCTCTGATCCTTCATTGATCACTGGATCATACACCTCTGATTTTACCTTCCTAACGTCTACAATTAGCTCTTTGGTTTTGGTGACATTGAGTGAGAGGTTATTATTCTTAGTACACCATTCATTCAAGTTTCCAATCTCCATCCATAAGCTGATTCATTGCCACTTTTTATACAGCCCATTGTTGCAAATTTGTAAATGGTGTTATTGTCCCTATATGCCTCATAATTTCATATGCCTCCATTTAACCACCCCTCATTCATCTATGGTCCAGAGAATAAAGTCCTAACCTGTTTAAACTTTCACCGTAATTAAGTTCCCCAAGTCCCAACAACATGGTTAGCATTGCAGTTAGCAAAACACTATCTCAGCCCCAGTGATGGCAGGTTCAAGTCCGGCTCTGTCAGTAAGGAGTTTGTACCTTCTTCCAGTGTCCGTGTGAGTTTCTGCTGTGTGCTCCGGTTTCCTCCCTTCCTCCAAAAACCTAAGGGGTTTGCAGGTTAATTTGGGGCTCATTAGGCAGAAGGGCCTGTTTCATGCTGCATGTCTAAATTTAAATTTAACTTCCTTGTAAATTTTTTCTGCACTTTTAATCTTATTTAAATCTTTTCTATAGGTGACTAACATTGCACATAATACTCCAAATCATCCAATTTGTATATTAATAAAATGAATGGCAAAAACTCAATACTAATTCTGATTTAATATGTTTAATATGAACAATTCGTATCACGAGTTCCAGGTCTGGGTATTTCAAATATATTTATGAAGCTGTAACAAATAATGAAGAGCAAACCTATCATAGCAGCACAGTATAATAATAACTATTAAATCAGCTTTTTTTTCCTCCAAAGAATATCCAAAATTGAGATCTGAAATTTTAAGAAACAATTCTGTGTTCAGCAGGTTTGACTATATCAAGAAGAGAGACAAAATTCTTTTAGATGACAGCTTCATCTAATCCTACATTTTCTTTTTCTTTGAGAAATGTCTGCTTTTTTAATGTTGCTTCAGATATCTTGTACTTTTTTTTCTTTTTCTTTCTTCAGAGGATGTGTTGATTCTTTATGTTTATAGTAAGGAGCAAATCCGGCTGCCATTTCCTGCCAAACATCCCTTCTATTCCCACATTTCCAAGTTTGCAGTTTTTCCAAGCTTCATCTCATCAGACGACCCGAACACTGGTGTAAGAGCTGGACCCTTGCTGCCCATTAATCCCAATGTTCCTGCAAGAGGTCACAATGTCACCGTGTCTCAGAAAACTAAAGGTAACAAATTTGCATAAATATTTATGAAGAAGCTCATAGAATATGCCAAAGTTTTGTACTGCTCATGACTTTATTCCTAATAAATATTATTAATATAAACATTCAACAATATTTTCTGAAACTAATGTTCAAAATCCATCTCGAGGCAATCTAGCGCAATCCTCCCTTTTTTTTAATGAATGTCTTAAATGAATAGTAAATGACTATCAATAAAATTGAAAATGTTGGACTTGAAGAGAAATATAAAATGTTTAAAACACATGGCCTGACAGGCACCATCGGTGAAGTCATCATGTTGCAGGTCAGTGCTCTTGATCAGAATTTTGAAAGAAGACAGGAGGTGGCTAGAGCAAAGAGGATATCAGATTGGGCAGTGCAATTACTCAAGCATGTGTGACAGCGAGTCTTGGTCAGGATGTGGAGAGCAGTGGAAACCACAGAGGGGGATCAGTGAGAGAAAGACTCTCAAAACAGCCTTCAAAGAGGAACATTTCTTCAAAGTCAGCATGTCTTGAAGAGACTTTGCAGTGGAATTGCAAGCTTGAGACACACAGAAGATGGCAGATGCTGGAATCTGATGCTAAGCACAATCTACTGGAGGAACTCAATGGTTTGAACTGCATCAGTGGGAGAGAAGGAATGGTAGACACTTCAGGCCGGAACCCTTTATCAATTATTCCTCATGGTTATCTCTATAACAGAGGTGCCCAACCTTTAATTTAGACATAAAGCATGGTAAAATACTATTTTGGCCCATGAGTACATACTGGGGCTGTAGATTAATTGGGTGGCATGGGCTCTGTACTGACAATAACCACAACAGCAGTGCAAGTAAGACAGCTTTAATAAACTAATATTTACACTAAGAGGTCTTGTCTCTCTGCAAGAAAAACCTGGAAGGCTAGACTGTAGCTCCGGACTGCTTTATATACAAGGTCACTGGGATGACCCCTGGTGACCTAGTGGTGTAATTACATATCACCATATTCACTCCCCCTTAAAAAATTATCTCCCACCACCCCCCCCCCCCCCACTGCATCCTTCCCTTGTTTGTAAGTTCATAAGTCCAAAATTTCTCGTGGCTTCCATTGCCTTCTGGACCTCCTCGGTAGTGGTATAAGGGTGGGGAGTGCAGTCTGCCTTTCGGCCTTTCTTGGTGGAGATGTGGGAGTGGGAAGTACTGGTTGGTCATGTGGCCGTGTGGGCTGGTGATCATCTTGTATGGGATTAGGTCCTGCCATCAAGTCTAGGGTGGTGATATTTTGTGGGGTGGGCGTACCCAGGGTCCTGATTTCTGGGGTGGGTGGTATAGTCCTCTGGGGTGACTCGATGGATGACTGTTCTAGTGACTGCTGCTGCGCTCCTTGTTGATCCATAGACATCCGTGTTTCCTCCATGTTGTTCACACATCCGGCCGGCACGAGATCCCTGGTGGCCACTGAGTCTTCTCTTCCATCTGGGAATGTGACGAAGGCGTACTGAGGGTTTGTGTGCCACAACTCCACTTGATCCACCAGCGGGTCCGCTTTGTGGGGTCTGCAGTGCTTCCGGAGGAGAACAGGTCCTGGTGTCATCATCCATTTAGGCAGCACTGTGCCCGTCGTGGCTTTCCTTGTGAAAGAAAAGATGCGATCATGTGGGGTCATGTTAGTGGCAGTACACAACAAAGAATGTATAGAGTGTAGGGCTTCTGGCAACACTTCTTGCCATCTAGTAACAGGCAGGTCTTTTGCTTTTAAAGTCAAGAGGACCGTTTTCCAGATAGTGGCATTTTCCCTTTCGACTTGTCCATTCCCCCTGGGATTGTAATTTATAGTGTGGCTGGTAGTAATCCCTCTCTCATGCAGGTACTGCTGTACTTCTGCGCTCATGAATGCAGCACCTCTGTCTCTATGAATGTAGTTCGGGTACCCAAATATGCTGAAGATGGGTTGGAGGCATTTTATAACAGTGACTGCTGAGACATCAGAACACGGGATTGCGAAGGGGAAATGGGAATATTCATCTATTACGTTTAGGAAATAGACATTTCTATTATTGGACTGGAGCGGGCCTTTAAAATCGAGGCTGAGGCACTCAAAAGGTTTAGTAGCTTTTATCAGGGTGGCTTTGTCTGGCCAGTAAAATTGCGGTTTGCATTCCACACAGATGGGGCAGTTCTTGTTCACTGACCTCACTTCCTCTACTGAAAATGGGAGGTTTTGGATTTTAATGAAGCGAAACAGTCTAGCGACCCTGGGTGGCCCAGCTCATTGTGCAAGTTCTGCAACTGGGACGTATGGTTAAGGATGGCACAAGTGCCTCTGGATAGTGCATCTGGGGGTTCATTGAGTCTCCCGGGGCGGTATAGAATGTTGTAGTTAAATGTAGACAATTCTATCTGCCAGTGCAGGATTTTGTCGTTCTTAATTCTCCCCTGTTCTGGTTATCGAACATAAAAGCCACAGACCGTTGGTCCGTGACGAGGGTGAAGTGTTTGCACGCCAGATAATGTCGCCTGTGCCTTACTGCTTCCACAATGGCTAAGGCCTCCTTCTCTTCTGCTGAGTGTCTTATTTCTGTAGGGTTCGTGAGAAAAAGGCCACTTGGTTTAGGGTGGCTGCCACATCGGATGCATCCGTTTCTACTTGAAACGGGATTGACTCATCTATGGACCACATGGTAGCTTTAGCGATATGGTCCCTAATGTCCTTGAATGCTCTGGTGGCTGCTGGGCACAGTGGGAAAACTGAGGCTTTTGTAAGTGGGCAGGCCCTGTCGTCGTAGTTGGGAACCCATTGGGCATAGTAAGCGAACAGCCCCAAACACCTTTTTAGTGCTTTCAGTGTGTGTGGCACTGGGAGGTCTAGGAGAGGGCGCATATGGGCTGGGTCTGGGCTGATTTCCCTGTTCTGCACTATGTAGCCGAGGATTGACAACTTCCTGGCGCTAAAGACGCATTTGTCCCTGTTGTACGTTAGGTTCCTTTCCTAGGCTGCCTGGAAGAAGTGTTTTAAATTCATGTCATTATCCTCCTAAGTGTGGCCACAGATTGTCACATTGTCTAAGTAGGGGAACACCGCTTTCAGTTGGAACTCATCTACTATTCGGTCCATTTCTCTCTGAAACAGGGACAGTCCATTGGTGACACCGAAGGGAAGTCACAGAAATTGATACAGCCTGCCATCTGCCTCAAATGCCATGTAAATGCGATCGTTGTTTCTAATGGGCAGTTGGTGGTATGCTACCTTCAGATGGAGAACACCTTATACTGCACAATGTTGTTGACCATGTCTGCTATGCGTGGCAGGGGGTAGGTATCTAGTTCTGTAAATTTGTTGATTGTCTTGCTGTAATCCACTACCATGCGCAGTTTTTCTCCTAACTTTACTACAACCACTTGGGCTCTCCAGGGGCTGGTGCTCTGCTCTATGATGCCCTCCTGTAGTAGCCTGTGGACCTCTGTCTTAATGAAGGCTCTATCCCTCGGGCTGTACCACCTGCTCTTTGTGGCTATTGGTGTGCATTCTGGGGTCAGGTGTGTGAACAGCAGAGGGGGTTCTAGGTTCAGGACAGACAGGCTGCAGTGTTGTTTCTTCGTAAGGCGTAGTGGGGGGTGAGGCCCGTTGTGCACTATTGTAATGCTTTCTAACTGGCACTGAAAATCTAACCCCAATAGTACCGGGGCACAGAGGTGAGGGAGTACTTCGTATTTTGTGCCTTGGATTTCTAGAGTAACCCTGCAAAACTGTTTTACCTCAGCCACAAGGCTGCTGGCTGCTAACAGGATCTGGTAAACTTTCAGTGCTTCCACTATCTATTAAGCAATTTACCCTCACATCATTAATTTTGATGCACACAGTGGCATCAGATAAATTGTGTGGGCTCACCTGATTCATGCATAGGGAAGCAAATCTGGTGTGTCCTTCCATCCAATAGTACTTGGCGTCATATTCATCTCCTGAAGACTGTGTCCTCTGCTTTGTATCATTTGTCTAAAATGGCCGGCTGCACATGGCATTCTTCTTCTTCTGTTTGTCTGTGGAGAAAGAAGAGCTTTCCCACCTCTCATTAGCATGAGAATGGGCCTTGGCTGTGGCCTTGGGGGTTCTGCAGATTTTTGCATAATGTCCACGTTTTCCACAGTTGGAACAGACATTTTCTCTGGCAGGGCAGAGGGCTCTGGGGTGCTTTCTTTGTCCACAGAAAAAGCACTTGGGACCCTCAAGGTGCTGCTGCTGCCGCTGTGAATTCCTGTGAGGCAACATACTTTTCTTTTTGTGCGGCTAGAGAGTCCAGCAGTGTGACGTTTGTCCAAGCCCCAGGGTCCTGTGCGTACTACTCCAATTCTTTTCTAAAGCTTCTGCAATAGTCTCTGCCTCATCTAGCCCCACCATTCCTTTCTCCAGCAATCGATGTCCTGTCTCAGTATGCCCGCAACAATTCTATCCCTAATAAGGTCCTCCGCACACTCCTGAGCTGATACTCCTTTAAAGTTGCAGCCTCTTGCCAGGTCTTTCAGAGAGAGTATAAAGTCTCTGGCAGATCCTCCTACTTGTTGTGACCTGGTCATGAGTCTGTACCAGGAGTGGAGTTTGCTATTCCCCCTTACTGTAATGCCTCTGTAAAATGCTCATTGCCTCTTGGTAGGACCTGGCATCTTGTATAAGGGAGTAAGGGTGGTCTCCCAGCTGGGCTAACAGCAACATTAATAGCTCTTTATCCGATGCTTCAGCACCCTCCACGTAATTCAGAAAGCATCTCTGCCAGTGGCCGAAGTGCGTGCCGGCTCCGGGATTTCTGGAGTCAAGCTCCAGCCTGTCTGGTTGCAGCACATGGCTAAGCCGCAGTCTTTGGTCCCTTAGGTGTAGCAAGGATGGACCCTGGGGTACTGGGAGCTGCTGGTAGAGCCTCCCTCTGTGGGGCTTATGTCTGCTGGAGGAGTAACCTGGGTGCCTGGGGCTGTTGGCTGAGTCTCTGGCTTTGGGACATTTGCAGCGGGCTTAGGGGGGGCAGGGTGGGAATCCCAGTGGTAGTGTCAGGTCTCCGTGGTTCTGGGGAAACTGCTGCTGGGGGAGTGACGGTAGTGGTGTCTGTTTTCCCTGGCTCTGGAGTGGTTGGGAATTCTGCACATATGTGGCGATCGGGAGCACGACTTGTGGAGATCCTTCCACCCGCACTTGTAGTGGCCCCTTTCTGATCAGACCGGGGTTTAGGGTCGGTGGCACCTGTACCGGCGAACCCATGTGCAGGCAGGGCTCTTGGCCATTTCTTACCTGCCCTATCGTACTTCTGTGGTCTTCCCTGCATTCCACCACGATTCCAGTACAGCGGTTCCTCATCATCTCTGTCCTCGGAAGCACGTGCGTGCTAGTCGTCCCCAGATTCCATTCCTCAGGAAGAGTCTCCAGGTGGTCGGGAATGCGCGTTGGAGCGGAAGCAACTTCCATCCTAGTAGCTATCATATTAGTTTATTAAATTATACTGACAATAACCACAACAGCAGTGCAAGTAAGACAACTTTAATAAACTAATATGTACACTAAGAGGTCTTGTCTCTCTGTATATCAAACCTGGAAGGTTAGACTATAGCTCTGGACTGCTTTATATATAAGGTCACTGGGATGACCCCTGGTGACCTAGTGGTGTAATTACATATCACCACAGGCTCGATGGCCTAAATGGTCTGTTACCATGCTGTATGTCTAAATTAAAAATTAAAAAGTTGGCCACCCCTATGTAGATTCCCTTCTACCAGAGTGGACTGGACTCTTGAAAATATTACATCTATTTCACAATCCAATCTTGGTAAATCAAGAAGAGACGCCTGATTCTTACATTCAGCGTTCAACGGACCCTCATTCACAATTACCAATACTTCCAAAGAGATTCCACCTTTCGGCATGCAGTCCCCTCACTTTCAGCATTTTAAAATAAAAATTCTGTCTTCCCAACTCTCTGGTCTCGTCTCCGGTTCCCATGAATTATCACAAGATCACAAGACAAAGGAACATTTGCAGGCCACTAGGCCCATCGAGTCTGTTCTGTAAATCTACACAAAGCTACTCTACGCTAGTTCAAATTTCCTGCCTTTTCCAATATCCCTTGATGTCCTCACTAATGAGATACTTGTCTATTTCTTATTTAAATACTCGCTGTATGCGGCAGTGGCTTCCACAGATCCACGACCCTCTGGCTAACGAAGTTCTTCCTAATCTCTGTTTTATATGGAAAACCTCTAATTTTCAGACTATGACCCCTTGTCCTCGATTCACCCACCAAGGGAAACATCTTACCCGCATCCACCCAATCTAAACCTTTCAAAATTCGAAATGCCTCTATGTGATCTCCTCTCATTTTCCTATACTCCAATGAATACAACCCAAGAGCTGCCAAATGTTCCTTGTGCGTTAGCCCTTGCATTCCGGGAATCATCCTAGAAAATCTCCTCTGCACCTTCTCCAAAAACATCACATCCTTTCTAAGATAAGGGGCCCAAAACTGCACACAGTACTCCAAATGAGATCTCACCAGTGCCCCAAAGGGCCTCATCAACACCTCTTTACTCTTACACACTATTCCTCTTGAAATGAATGCCAACATAGCATTCGCTTTCTTCACTACCAATTTCACCTGGTCATTAACTTTTAGGTTTCCCTGCACGAGGACACCCACATCCCTTTGCACATCCAAGGTCTGAATTTTCACCCCATCCAAATAGCATTCTGCCTGTTTATTTCCACTGCCAAAATGTACAACTGTACATTTCTCTATGATAAATCTCATCTGCCATAATTTTTCCCTGTCTCCTAATCTGTCGATATCCTTTTGTTCTTAAGGCTATTTCCCATGCAACTACATGAGAGAAAACACCTTTCACCTCTTTCTTTCTGCTTAAAGAAATCTCTTGGTGCCTGCCACATTGACCACCGCCAGTGGGCTGATATCGCCTCCAACCGTGCATCTTGGCGCCTCACAGTTTGGCGGGCAGCAACCTCCTTTGAAGAAGACTGCAGAGCCCACATCACTGACAAAAGACAAAGGAGGAAAAACCCAACACCCAACCCCAACCAACCAATTTTCCCTTGCAACCGCTGCAACCGTGCCTGCCTGTCCCGCATCGGACTTGTCGGTCACCAACGAGCCTGCAGCAGACGTGAACATACCCCTCCATAAATCTTTGCCCGCGAAGCCAAGCCAAAGAAAGAAGAAAACATGAGAGAAAACACCTTTCACCTCTTTTCTTCCTTTCCCACATTCCAGGAACCCAAACAGTTCTTCCAGAAGAAGCAGTGATTCATTTGAATTTCTAACCAGAGGTTCTGCTTGCCTGGCATTCTAATTCATCTTCTATTTCCCATCATCACACTGCTGCAAGGCTCAACGCAATCTTGAGGAACAACACCTCATCTTCTATCTGAGCATATTGCTTCCTTCAAGACACAATTTTTTTCAACCAAAAAATAGACTTTATTCACGATAAATTATTTACAAAACTGTTCAATGTCTCCTCCCTCCCTTATTTTCATATCTATACATTTCCATCATTGTACATTGTTACACTCATTCCTTGAAGAAGGGCTCAGGCCTGAAACATCGGTAAAATACAGTGCCCTCAAAAATGTTTGTGGCAAAGACACTTTTTTCTTTTATTTGCCGCTGTACTCCACAGTTTAAATTTGTAATCAAATAATACACGTGATTAAAGTGCACATTCCAGATTTTATTCAAGATTATTTGCCCATGTAGAAATTACATCGCCTTTCATATATAGTTCCCTCATTTCAGGGCACATAGTATTTGGGTCATAACAATGATATGTATATTAAAGTAGTCATATTTAGTTCTTTGTTGTATATGACGTATGCAATGGGTGCTTGATGCGTGTGATTCACAAACATCACCAGGTGCTGAGCATGTTTTCTGGTGAAGCTCTGCCAGGCTTCTACTCAGGGCTGGATTAAGGCCACCTGATTCCCTCGATCTTCATATGGTCTAACTGACGAGTCATTAAGACTTAATAAGTCCTGGATGTGAAATAGATTAAAAATTTAGTTTTCTTCCAGGCCAGACCTCACAACTATATTAAATATGACCTGCATATATGTTTTTTTCATTTATTGTGTGTGGGGGGGGGGGGGGAGCTTTTGTGGGGCCCAAGTTCAGCTGCACCATGGTAAATCGGCACTGGAAAAAAAACTCTATGGTCCCCCCTTCCCTTGTTGCCATAAGCATGTGCTAATTTTTCTTAATGGTTAATCCAGGCCTGCCTCTACTGTAGCCATCTTCAGCTCCTGCTTGTTTTGGGGCTTGTCCCCTTAGGTTTCTCTTCAGCAAATGAAAGGCCTACTCAATTGGATTTAGATCGAGTGATTAACTTGGCCATTCAAGAATTTTCCAGTTTTTAGCTTTGAAAAACTCCTTTGTTGCTTTAGCAGTATGTTTGAGATCATTGACTTGCTGTAGGATGAAGCGCCATCCAATGATTTTGGAGCCATTTGCTTGAACTTGAGAAGATAAGATTTCATGTACACCTCAGAATTCATCAGCAGATAGATCATCAATGAAGATAAGTGCAGCAGTACCTGTGGTAGCCATACATGCCCAGGCCATAACACCCCCACCCCATGTTTCCATAGATGAGGTAGTATACTTTGGATCTTGGGCAGTTTCCCATATGCCTCTACAATACTCTTGTGATCACTTTGAAACAGGTTAATCTTGGTCTCATCTGTCCCCAAGACCTTTTTACCAGAAATCTGCAGGCTCTTTCGAATACTTTTTGGAAAACTATAATCTGGCCATCCTTTCTGGGACGAACTAGTGATTTGCATCTTGTAGTGTAATGTCTGTATTTCTGTTCATGAAGTCTTCTGTGGACAGTATTTGTTGACAAATTCCCACCTGCCTCCTGAAGAGTGTTTCTGATCTGTCACACAGGCGTATGCGGATTTTTCTTCATTATGATGAGAATCCTTCTGCCATCAGCAGTGGAGATCTTCCTTGGAAATCAGTCCCTTTGCGTTTACTGAGCTCACCAGTTCACTCTTTCTTCTTAATGATATTCCAAACTGTTGATTTTGGTAATCCTAAGGTTGGATCAATGTCTGTTACTGTTTTATTCTCATAACGGCTTCTTTGTCTTTCATTGGCACAACTCTGGTCCTCATGTTGAAAAATGGCAACTTTAGACTCCAAAGGTGATCAAAAGCTTAGAGGCAAGCCTAGCTCTCTTAAACTTACAAGTACTCACAAATACCTGTGACGTTAAATGTCCCAAACATTGTGGTGCCCTGAAATGGGGGCACCTTCTATAAAAAGTGCTGTAATTTCTACATGGTCAAACCAAAATGTACACAAATAACCTTAAATAAATTCTGGAATATGAACTTTAATCACACAAACTGTTTGATTACAAATTTAAAACTATGGAGCGCATAGACAAATTTTTTTTTAAAGTTCTTTTGTCCCAAACATCAGAGAGTCACTATATCTTTATCTTCTATGGAGGCTCCGCTACCTGCTGAGGTCCTCCAGCATTTCTCTGTTTTTAACTATAATCACAGTGTCTGCAAACTTTCATGTTTCACTCCATTGTTACATTCAACTTGTCAGCCACAAACGAGCCTGCAGCTGACGTGGACATTACCCCTCCATAAATCTTCGTCCGCAAAGCCAACCCAAAGAAAGAAGAAAGAAAGAAAGAAAGGAAAGAATACCATTACTACCATGTGGCATCTTGTCATTACTCCATCCTCGTTGTTTAAAGGGCTTTCCCTCAGTCTCAGCCCCTCGATGCCTTGTAATGGAAGGATACTAGACTGCGATCCTTCCCCACAGTGCCCTCTTGTTTGCTGACTTACACTTCAGTGCATCCCTCAGCACATACTCCTGCTACCTGGAATGTGCCAGTCAGCAGAATTCTCTCTCCAGCTTCTCTAGCATCTCCGCATGCTGAAAGACCAATGAGTTTCTCCAAGTTGATGGTCTTCCAGCAGTTCTGGATGTCTGAGTCTGTATGCATTTCCAGGAACAGTGCATAAATCAGAGAGTCCTTTATCACGCTGCTGCTGGGGATGAACCATGACAAGGACTCTTGCGTCCTTCTCCACACACTTTGCATAGAGGTGGCTGACTGCCCAAAGTCGTCTCCAGGACAATGTGTGTTCTGGGTGATATTCTGGTTGTTCAAGAAGGATCTGACTGGGAGGGCTCCTCTCACCACCAGCCAGGTCAAGTCCTGTTGCTTGTTCATGAGCATTGGAGGTGAGGCACTCTTATCCAGAGATGGGCTGCTCAGGATACCACTCTACCGTGTCTCCCAGTTTCTGCAGGACATTCCATGCTGACCACAGACTGATGGGCTTGTGGTCTAAGGTGTTCATCAGGTAAAGCTTTTCCATTAAGGATAGATGATGTTGCTAAGTCAAGCTGACTGGGATATTGTGTGGCAACGGGGCCAGGCCCATCCTTTGCAACAGCTAGGACAGGTAAATCCTCAGCACATAGTGGCACTTGGTGTCCTTGTATATTGGTTCCACACACAGCCTGATGCAGCCACAAAGCTGGTCATCAGGATGAGGGCCATGTTGGGACCACCCTTGCTTCTATTGTCTGGTGACATATAAGTGGTGACTCTTTGGATCCTTCCCATCTTGGATCCCTATATGAACTGGAAAACTGCTCTTCCAGTACGGATAGTACCTCACATTTGATGATCAGGTACTGCACCCACTGACCAATTTCTTTTTTTTTAAACTTTATTTAAAATTTTATGACATGAATAAAATAAAAATTACATTTAAAGAAATAATAAAAAATAAGATAATAAAAATTAGAATACTACATCATTAAACTACACAAATTAACCCCCCCCAATAATTATAACACAACATTAATCATCTAATTTAAAATTAGTCCAACCCTCCCCCCAAAATAAAGAGTGAAGAATTAATTAACAATGTTGTAAATAAAATAAAAAAACCCCACTTACAAAAAAAAAGATAAAACTTAACAACAAAAATTACTAACAACAAAAAAAATCAATACTAAAATAATACCCTTAAACATATATTTAAATCAAACATAATACATGTATTTAACAAATGAAATCCACTTTAAAACTAAGTTCAAATATTAAAATCATATATCAACCACATATCTGTTATACAAAAAATCATAATTAATAATACATAAATACAGAATTTCCATTAATACCAAGTTTCCTTTATAATTCCCTTAGCCTGGCAACTATCGGCCTGTAAGTTTGACGTCTGTGGTAGGTAAATTAATGGAGAAAATTCTTAGAGATAGTACTTATAAACATCTGGATAGACAGGGTCTGATCAGGAGCACTCAACATGGATTTGTGGGAGGAAGGTCATGTTTGACCAATCTGATTGAATTTTTTGAAGAGGTGATTAGGAATGTAGATGAGGGTAGCGCAGTGGATGTTGTCTATATGGACTTCAGTAAGGCCTTCGATAAGGTACCACATAGAAGGTTAGTTAGGAAGGTGCAGTCTTTAGGTATAAATTTTGAGATAGTCAAATGGATTGAACATTGGCTGAAAGGGAGAGGCCAGAGAGTGGTAGTGGATAATTGTCTGTCAGGTTGGAGGCCGGTGACCAGTGGTGTGCCTCAAGGATCTGTATTGGGCCCATTGTTGTTCGTTATATACATTAATGATCTAGATGATGGGGTGATGAATTGGATTAGTAAATATGCAGACGATACTAAGATAGGTGGAATAGTGGATAATGAAGAAGGTTTTCAAGGATTGCAGAGGGATTTGGGCTGCTTAGAAAAGTGGGCTGAAAAATGGCAGATAGAATTTAATGCTGATAAGTGTGGGGTGCTTCATTTTGGTAAGAAGAATCAGAACAGGACATACGTGGTAAATGGGAGAGCATTGATGAATACAGACGAGCAGAAAGATTTAGGAGTAACGGTACGTCGTTCCCTGAAGGTAGAAACTCACATGAATAGGGTGGTGAAGAAGGCTTTTAGTATGCTGACCTTTATCAATCATTGCATGGAATATAGGAGTTGGGAGGTGATGTTGAGATTGTATAAGACGTTGGTGCGGCCTAATTTGGAGTTCTGTGTGCAGTTCTGGTCGCCTAATTATAGGAAGGATATAAACAGAGTGGAGAGAGTGCAGAGAAGGTTTACCAGAATGTTACCTGGGTTTAAGCATCTAGAGTATAGGGAGAGATTGGACAGATTAGGTCTTTATTCTTTGGAGCGTAGAAGGTTGAGAGGGGATTTGATAGAAGTATTTAAGATTATGAAAGGGATAGACAGAGTGGATGTGGATAGACTATTTCCGTTAAGAGGAGGAAAGATTAAAACAAGAGGACATGAGTTAAGAATTAAGGGGCAGAAGTTTAGAGATAACATGAGGGGGAACTTCTTTACTCAGAGAGTGGTAGCCGTGTGGAATGAGCATCCGGGAGAAATAGTGGCGGCGGAGTCAATTGTATTATTTAAGAAAAGGTTGGACAGGTATATGGATGAGAAGAAGATGGAGGGTTATGGGCATTATGCAGGGAGGTGGGACTAGAGAGGGGTGTTTGGTTCAGTGTGGACTAGAAGGGCCTAATGGCCTGTTTCCGTGCTGTAATTGTTATGTTATGTTATGTTATGTTAATTCATCGAGAGAACAAAAACATCCCTTAGAAAAACAATCAGATAAACTTTTTATTCCCTTCCCCTCCCCTTATATAAAAAAAGAAAAAAAAAGAAAAAAAAGTTCAAACTCTTATAAAATTCTCCATATTCTTTATTTATAACATCTTCAAAATTCTCTATCGAAATTAACTTAATTTTATTAAACTCTTCTCCCTCAATGTATTTGTACTTAATTTTCTTCTTTTTCTTCTTATCACCTTTCCCCTCATCTTCCTCTTCATCTAATTCAACATCCTCAATTTTTGACTTTTCTTCTGTGACATCATCCTCTTAAAAAAGAAAGAAAAAAGAAAAAAAAAACCCCCAAAAAAAGAGAAAAAAAAATGGAGAGAAAAAAACCTCCTAATTCCCTCTCAATTACAATCAGAAAACAAAAAGAGTTTTAAAAAAAAAATTTATTTAAAAAAAAATAATAAAAAAAACCCTTCACTTCTTAACCCAAAAATTAAAAAGAAAAAAAAAACAGGTCGGAGGTCACAACTACCTCCTCCTGTTTAAACCGCCCAAAGCGGTAACTCCCCCAAAATATTGGGTGTGAGATAACTCACAGGTAGCTGATGACTTCTGGAAACTAGTGCCCACCCAGTTCCCTCTCCCAACTCCCATTTCATTAAACTATCATCATTATTTAAACTATTTAAACTCTTCTCAAAAAAAAGATAAAAGATTTATTTTTTTTAAATCAATGTTACCACTTCGGTCACCATTGCTTCCATTTCTTTTAAAAATCTGGATACCACCTTACATCTCTACTCTCTTTGGAGACCTTGAAGGACAACATCGTTCCTGAAACTGCATGATTGGTAGAGACTGAGCAAAGTCCATAACCTCTTTAGGATTGTCAAAGAACTTTGGCTAATTTCCATCCTAAAAAATCTTCAGTACCGCAGAATACCTGAATGTTGCCCTATGTCTTTTTTTCCACAACCGTTCTTTCACAGAATTAAATTCGCGTCGTAATAGCATAGTATTAAATCTCCATCTTGAAGCTTTCTGAACATCTTGTGAACTCAAATATTCTAATAATAATAATGAATGATCCGAAACCAATCTAGCCTTATACTCCACAGATGTAACCCTATCCTGCAAATGTGCTGATATTAAAAAATAATCAATTCTAGAAAAAGAATTATGTCGTGAGGAATAAAAAGAAAAATCTTTCTCTGTAGGATTAACTCTTCGCCAAATATCAATTAAATTCAAATCTGCCATCATATTAATCACTTGGATTGCCATCTTAGACTTCTTAATTACTCTTGGGTACTTATCCAATAAAGGCTCCAACACCACATTCAAATCTCCCCCAATCATCACATTAGAGTTCGATTGTCCAAGTAATAAAGACATATCCACAACAAAAGCTGTATCCTCAACATTAGGAGTATAAACATCAAGTAAAGTCCATGCCTCATTAAAGATTGTACAATTTAATTTTAATAATCTTCCACCATTTTTCTCTTCACTCTGTAACTGAAATGGTAGATTCTTATGTACCAAAATTGCCACACCTTTTGCCTTAGAATTAAACGAAGAATAAAAAACTTGCCCAACCCATTCACGTTTGAGTTTCAAATGTTCCTTATCTATTAAATGAGTTTCCTTTGCCATTGCGACCACCGTTTCTTCCAGAAATCAAATTCCCTTCTTGCAGCTCTGCCCTCTTTGGAGACCGTGGAGGACTATGTCGTTCCTGGAATTGCTTAATTGGTAAAGACTGAACAAAATCCATAGCTTCTTTAGGATTATCAAAGAACTTTGGTTGATATCCATCCTGAAAAATCTTCAGTACCGCAGGGTATCTAAATGTTGCCTTATATTCTTTTTTCCACAATAATTCTTTCACAGATTTAAATTCACGTCGTTGAAACATAATTTCCTGACTCAAATCCGGATACACAATTACTCTGAACCATCAAAGGAGATTTGTTTTGCTGTGCATTTCTAATAGCCATACGTAAAATAGTCTCTCTATCACAGTAATTTAAACAGCGAACCAGAACAGGTCTTGGATTCTGTCCTGAAAAAGGTCTCCTTCTCAAAGCTCTATGAGCCCGTTCCAATATTAAACCTTCAGGAAATTTATCTTGTCCCAACACTTGTGGAATCCATTCAGTGAAAAATTTTCTTGGATCTGGCCCTTCTATGCCTTCTGGCAAGCTTTCACATTATTCTGTCTGGATTGGTTCTCCAAATAATCAACCTTTTTTGCTAAATTTTTATTCTGAATCTGTAACGTTTCAATTGTTCTATTCATATCTTGCAATTGATCTTGTACATCAGATAATCCTTGATCACACATCTCAAGTCTTTCAATAGTTTCAACTTTAAAAGCTCCATAATCAGCCATCTGTTGAGTATTGACATCCACCAATGCATTAATCTTAGAAGTAAGATTATTCATAGAATCATCTAAATGCATAGAACCACTGACCAATTTCTGATGGACTTTTGCAATCTAATACAACTAATTCTTGTTGCATGCCTCGGCCCCTCCTAACCAGATTTCCAATACCTTTGGGTAGTAAGATCTGTCTGTGAAGGGGATGGTGGACTGGTTGGGCCCATTATCAAAGAGCAGTGCCCCTCTCTTCTTTGGTTTACCCTGGCAGCCAATGCAGACTCATATTGGCTTCAGATGCTGATGAATCTGTGAATCGATCATGAGACTGAAGAGAAGGTGGTGACATTGTCCATGTACAGGGAGGCTTTGACTTGCACCTCCAATGCCTGGAAACATCACTCCTTTAATGTCCTTGTCCTTCTTGATGGATTCAGCAAAGGTAGCACATAAATAAGACTGGAGGGAGCAGGCAACCACGCCTGATTCCAGACTTGATGGGGAAGCTGTCCATTTTTAACCCATTGATTTGGACTGCGTTATAGACGTCTGTGTAGAGAAGTTTAATCCAATTCCAGATTCCCTCCCCAAAACCCATTTTAGAGAGCACATCCATTATATACATGTGCAATATCCAGTCAAAAACCTTCTCCTAGTCTCAGCTGACCAGATAGGTGTCCAATCCCTGTCCTGAATGTAGGCTATGATATCACTGAGCAGCGTGAAGCTGTCGGAGATGTTCCTGCCTGAAATTGTGCAGATTTGATCTGGGTGGATCACATACCTCAAGGTAGTCTTGACTTGATTGGTGATTGCTTTGGACATAATTTTGTACTCAATGTCTAATAATGATATGGGTCTCCAATTCCATGTATCCTCCTTATCTCCCTTCTGTTTGCAGATGAATGTGAAGATGTGCCTCCTCATGGATTCTGACATGCTGCCTGCCAGGAGTATAGCGTTGCATACTTCCAGCAGGTCTGAACCCACCCAGTCCCACGAGCCATGTATAACTCAGCCGGTAAGCCTTTGCTTCCTGGAGTTTTACTTGAGCCAAAGGAATGGATGGAGCCCATCTGCTATGCCACAGTGATTGGCTGGTCCAGACTTTCCCGCTTGCTGTCATCTACAACCTCTGTGATAGAGGACAGGAAGTTTTGGGAGGCCATTCTATCTGTAGCATTTGTGTCGTATAGTTCAGCATAAAAGAATCTGCTGATCCTCTGAATGCCTGACTGTGAGGATGTGACTGAGATGTCCTCAAGGTTGTGGATCACAGACTCCCTGTTGGAACATGATCACATCTCATCCTTCTCAACTGTGCTGACTCTGGATAGGAAAATGATCTTGGAGGACTCTTGGTGAATAGTGCAGCTTGCCTGTTCTTTACCTCTCAGAATATTTATCTCACCTGCAGGGTTGCTGAAGGCATTGCACAGTTGTGTGTCCTTCATCATCTCTATCAGGAGTCTGGAAGAGCTGTCCAGCCTCCTGTTGGCATTGCTGGATTGTCTGGCCACATTGATGATGTAGTTGGTCACCGGCCAGAATGATTGGACTGCACTTTGCCAGCAATGAAGGGAGCATTTGGAAGACGGCCAGCCTCTTGTTCTGCTCAGGTGAGGTGTTCAGGTTGATCAGCTGGAGTGGGGTGTCAAGATATGTTCGGTCCACCACAAGGAGAAGTCCCCCCTCCACCTCTTTAACTTCAGTGATTACTAAGTTACCTCCTGCCAGCAAGATACCCAGTCCAGATGCATGAGAGTCATTCTTCCCGACCATACACACAACTCATGGGACCCCCATCATGACCACCTTCAATAGTTTTTGAGATGTAGTAGCCTTCTCTAATGCATGACAGTTACATCTGCCTTGATTTTGGTATGGTATTGCGAGGCATTTACACATTGCGTAGTAATGTGTTGCGCGTTGAGCGTTGCTATTTTAATCTCCATTGTTGTATATTGGGGTCTCCAGTTCGCAATCCATGTAGTCCAGAGTCAATTAGCCTGAGCCCTCATGCCCTCCGCTTTAGTGAACTGCAGCACTGTTTTCAGGCTCAGAAATAGGAGGTGATCTTCCTGGGATGTGGGGTCTCCTCAGGCAAAGCTGGTGGTGTCACTGAGGGAGATCCTGCTCCTCCATCTTCTGGCTAGCTTGTATTCCTCTAGCTGGGGGGGGCAATAGCCTCTGTAAATGCTCCAACTTTAGTTCACTTGGTTTTACTTTGGCCATTTCTCCCTGTCATCATGTTGAAACCGTTTCCCTTTTTCTACGTGAACAAAGAAGCATTATGTGCTGAAGACTGCCCCATTAACCCTTTTGGACCCAACCTATCAGGGACTCCTGCAAAGGCAATGCATATTGGAAATGTCTGCTCTTCCTCATTGGGTTCATTAAAATATTTCACTCATGTCTGAGACAAAGTGGAAGAACAAACGTGACTGCAGCTTTTTCTGACTACTCAGCATTATACCAGAACAAAACCAGAATGAATTTCATAACCTTCTTTGTGTCATTGACTGTCAATATAAGTTTGGACGCATTGAAAAATAAAAGCCCTATTCCCCCAACACTGAAACCAAAATTCCAAATTAAATTTATGAATGAATTTGTTATATAGAAATTGTGTTTGTATTGATTTGTGGTAATTGCCTGTGTTTGTTTTCCTCTCCTTGTGCCTCAGACCAATGCTTCTCCCAGGAGTTGCAAAATGGTTGGTGCAAAGCTGTTGAATTAATCTTTTAAGATGAGTTGTTGATTAGATGATACTTTAAAAGAACTGACAAAAAAAAGAGGTTTTTTGTATTGTGTAAAATAGAATCAACCTGATGATGAAAAGAGACACGTGTTTCCCTCATTAACCACCATTATTACAACCATACACCGCCAATGATGCACCGTCAATTGTCACAAAAAAGAATGAAGTTGTGAAACTGACAGGCTTTTATTAACTATAGTCTGGAACAACCTCATTGACTGATCAAGGCAGAGTGGAATGGAGTGCATGCATAGGGCTATGGGTAGCATCGGTCTCGGGAGGCGTGTCCAGCCAGCAGCAGCCAATCATAGCATAACAGCACACCATCATTAACTCCAATCGCAGCCACACAGGCTTTTCCTCATTGATCACCTCTACAGCCACACAGGCTTTCTTGTATTAACCACCACTGCAGAAATAACAGAGAAATATGGGTAGGTTGCAAATCAAAGCTTCAATTATATGGTGAGAGGAAAAAGGAAGAATCAGCATCTATGGACTTGAGTTGGGTCAGTGCAGGGATGTGGGAATTGCAATTAGTTGTTGCTGAATGTTCTGAGATGCGAATAGACAATATCCTGGCTGGGGTCTTTGAAGAAGACATACAGCAATTGAGATATGAGGGGTATTGGTTTAAAAAAAAAACCAACCAGTAGAAGAATCTTTTGGCAGTTCCTCACAGGCTGGACCTAATTAAGCTTCAATTAAGACAACCTTGCCTTGTACCACTCGTGAATCATACCAGAAATGAATTTTAACCAAGTGATGTCAAATGTGTTGCATTATGATTTGACCACATTGTACAAGATTGAGCACGTGCATGTTGGATCCAGATCAAGAAATGTACAAAGAATAACCCAATCACCATTTGACTAAATTCCTTTGCTTAAAACTCATTGTTCTACACAAATGTATTTTTTGGGGGGGTTCTGTATTCTATTAACACTGAGATTAAAGAAACAATTTTTTTCTGACTTTTTAAAAGAAGTTGAGTTGTGAACACAAAATTAGGTTCAGTAGTGGATGACTCAAACCATTTTGAGTTAATATCTATTGATTCTAGTATTAACTACAGGCACTTAAGATGCATTCATTTTTAATTATTTTTCTTGAATTTCTATGTTCGGATATATAATTTCTTGAACGATCACCTCTGAACAAAATCATTTCAACCAATTAAATTGATAAATTCCTGATGAAAAGATTGCCTTTTTAATTATTTTGTTGAGTTTTATAAATAGCCATAGAACTAATTCTTTACCATCAATCTCAGGATTTCCATTTAGACTTGAGAAACAAGAAATACCCATGGAGGCTAAGGTTTTACAATGGCCAGGACAAGAAGGATATTTTCATGTAAGTTTGTATCCTCAAAACTGAAAAATATAATTTCTCTTTGATTTTTCCACTCAATTTAACACGTGAAAATTGCACTCTTAAATGGGAAATCTTTGATTTTATTTTTTGATAGCTCCTATCAAATTCTTCAAAGAATAGATCATTACTACAATTACTGTCTGGATATATTCTATGATCCAACCAATATTTTAAAAGCTTCAAGGACCAACCAAGATTTCAACTCACCCCATAATGCAGGAATTTCACAGCAGAAATTAATTAAGAAGCTGAAATGTATGGTCACTGTGTTACAAAATTAATTTACTTCTAAAATAATCTTGGATAATTTTCAATTACTTTACCATAACATCCAGACAATTCAGCTGTTCAGCACAAATTTATATGTCCCAACTCATATGAATAGAATCTCCTCTCCCCGCTGTTTGGTCAATTTTTTGAGTTTAGTTAAATACTACAGATACTGTGTATTGTCATGTAATAAAACAGTAATGTAATATTACACAAAATTGCTTTTAGTCTGCCATATGGCAGACAAAGATTCACCATCACCCCTTACAGTCAGAGAAAGAGAAGCAAAAGAGAGTCCCCCAGAGTAACCAAGTGTCTGTGTATTGACCTCCAATGCTCCTGCAGCCTCTGCAGCTGCACAAGTCAATAGACAATAGATAAGAGAGTTAAATTTATATCTGATTGTGTCAAGAAAGACCTTCCTGAGAATCCAAGTCATATGATTAAAATGAATGCAATCCCAGCATAATACTCTGTTCTCGGTTACCATCCAGTTTGATTCTGTTGGACTTGATTGCCTAGTTAAACCTAAAAGTACTCATGGAAATTGAGAAAAAAATCATGGTTGTTCCCTTACTCTCCACCCTTGAGACAGAGGAATTCGAAAGTTGATATTTATAATTTTTGGGGAAGCACAATTGGCGTAGCAGTTAGCGCAATGCCTTTACAGCGCCAGCAATTTGGACCAGGGTTCAAATCCCGCACTGTCTATAAGGAGTTTGTACATTCTACCCATGTCTGCGTGAGTTTTCATGAGGGCTCAATTTTCCTCCCACCACTCAAAACTTACCGGGGGTGTAGATTAATTGGGCAGCACGGACTCATGGGCTGAAATGGCCTGAAATACTGTATGTCTAAACTTAAATTTAACAGTAAGGCACTGTATTCAGCCCTTCTGGCTCATGAAACCCATGCCACCCAATTACATCCAATAAACCAACAAACCCCATATGTTTTCAGAGGAGATGATGAATGGCCTAAGAATGAAGCTTCTTGTGTGCCCAGAATATGCTTGATAAATAAGGCTCAGCTACATGGCATGCCCTGATGGATGTAAGGACACCATCTCGACTCAGGACCTGGCACTGGCGGGAGCCCAGCCCCCACCCCCGGCATCTCTAGAACCCTCCTGGAGTCGACATCCTACCCCTCCCCACCATCAACCCTGGGACCCGGTTGCCCATAGACCCACCCCAGATCTACATCCCCTCACTGTCATGCATCTCCCCACCCACATCACCGGCCACTCCAACCACCCATGACCCAACCAACCTTCAGGCAGTCCTGTCTCCACTAACTACTGACCAGGAGCCTGTCCTGCAACAGTCCCAGAGGCAATGGTGACCACCAGATTACCTAAATTTGTTAACCTGTAAATATGTTTTTTTCTCTCCCAACTACTTTGTATCTAGCAGACACTGGGTACGATGACAGAGATGGACACTGTTTTACTTCCATGCCCCCCCCCGGGAGTCATTTTAAGAAGGGGGTGAATGTGGTGATACAACTACTGGATTGTCCATGAATGCCTGTGTCTGTCTGCACTCCTGCACTGCCTACTACAGGGGTCAACACACTGTACCTGCAGGGAGGTAACCTGAGAGGCTGGCTCCACCTACTCCTTGCCAATCACCAGCCCCATATAAAGGCTCACGCCGGCCGTTGGGCAGGAGCAGAGCACATGGAGCCAGAAGGGATAGTGAACCTTGAGTGCAAGTTTTAAGCTAATTAAAGCCTGTAGTACAGCCTTCATACTTTGTGCTTG